>NW_020450992.1:374967-439986 GCF_003343035.1 Apteryx rowi
GCGCCTGGATGCAATCCTGTGCAATGTGCTCTAGGTGACCCTGCTTGAGCAGGGGGGTTGGACTAGATGATCTCCAGAGGTCCCTTCCAACCTCAGCGATTCTGTGATTCTGTGATTCTGAATCCATTTGACTGCTTCTCATTACCTTCTTGACCATCTTGGAAATGGACTGCAAGAGGATGTGCAATCCATGGACTGCATGGACTGCAGAAGGATATGCTCCATGATCCTACCAGGGATTGAGGAGAGGCTGCCTTTCCTACTGCTCCATACATCTTGTTTCTAACATTTTTTAAAGAAGGGAACAACCCAGCTTTTTTTCAGTCATCAAGGACATCTCCTGATCACCATGAAATTTCAGAGGACAGACCACAGCCTCACAATCACATTGGCTAACTCTTTTATCAGCCTGTGTGAACTTCATCTGGTTTTATGGAGCTGAACACATCCAGCTATTCTAAGTAGTCCACAGCCCGTTGCTCCCTCATTAGCTGCCCATCTTCCTTTCAAAACATATCAGTATATGCTGGTATGGGAGCAGGTTTTGCCTGAGAAGATCAAGGCAAAAAAAGTGTTGAGCCCTTCACCCTTTTCTGAATTGTCTGCCACTAGTTGATTCCCTGCACCTATTAATGCACCCATATTTTCCCTGAACTTCCTTATGCAACTAGCATAGCTGTGGAACCCCTTCTTGTGACCCTAGACATCCCCTGCTAGTCTTAGCTCCATCTGGGCTTTGGTCTTCCCGATTTTTTGCTAAGTACTCTCATAGTGCCATTATATTCCTCTTTTGTTACCTCTCCTTGTTTCCACCTCTTCGATGTGTAGTCCAGGGAATATGGTATTACTACCACTGCAAATAATAGGCCACAGGGCTTTACATTAACTCACTAGTGCAATGCTTCAAGAGTTGACAAACCTTGATTAGACTTGGCTTGAGCTTGTTTTAGCTGTAACAGTAAATTGCCCAGCTGTCCAATTGCTAGCTGTTGCCCAATTTGTTTTCAGCTTCAGCTTAGTTTTGTGCAATTTTGTGGCTTTATCGGAAAGAAATCATACCATATACAGTAAAGATCTAACGAAATTAAGGGGCCACTGTGGAACTAAACCTGGGGGCCAATAAGAAAGCAAATGTAGCAACAAACCTTTCAGAAACATATAAAAAATAAGCTCAAGCAGATCCAAGACTGAGAAGGAAGAAACTGACATCATCAGCATCTCTTTTCCAGTGAAGAACCTGTGATGCTGATGACTCTCTGTGATAATTCATTGGGAAGGGTGAGCATAACACCAAAGAAAAAATACCAGGTGGGTGCGAGGAACTGTGTGTATATCAGTTATCAGCAATTAGTATTAATTGAATAATTTGGACTAAAAGTATTAGTGGTCAGGGCCCTGAATGCACCAACAGACTAATTGCTCTGACCAGCCAATAAATATCCTTCTCTGAAATTCTCTGCAACCTCTTCCCCACACCCAGGGGTTTAGCTGCCTGTGTTCAAGATCAGCTCTGATCTAGTGCAGCTGTGTAACTTTTTATCAGATTTCTGTGGAAACAGATAAGTTGTGAATGAGAAGCCTCTACTGGAGCCTCTACTTACTGGCTTGGGAGTTGCACTGAAGCTCAGGTCCTTGCCTGAGCTATGTCATAGGTATGCTGTCTCTGACCATGTACCCTGCCAAGCCTAGCTGCTGCCTTGATCTCAGACTTGCCTTCTAAGTGTGGACTTGGCTCACAATCAACAGACTGTTGCCTGAAACTGGTTATTGGCACCCAACCTGCTCTGCTCTTCTTGTTTGGGTACTTTGGGACTGCACCCCTTGTTGAAAGGTTCCTGCCAGCCTTGCTGTCACCATTTGTTCCTGTCCCTCCTTTGGTGGAGCAGCCCACTCCTGGTGCTCCCTGACAGCTAGTATCATTGAAACTGGACTAATAATAGCCCATCATTTTTATTTTCATTAGACTAAAGACCTTGATAAAACTATTAATAAATTCTTATCTCTGCATATAAGATGAGTTTCTTTAGCCCACATATGTTGCACAGGATATAGTGAAATATATCCTTCCTTTTTCTATGTTAGTTTATTGAGAAGGTCTCTGCTTAGCAAAATGGGTCTTCTGCTGAAATTCTCAGTCTTCCTAAATAATGAGATGATTCACTTCTGAGCTCTTCAGATGTTCAGATCGTCATCCATGAAGACTGTGAGTGGGGGACTTCTGCTAGTTGTTTGTACAATGTCCCATCCACCTCCTCCTCTTAGTTAGGCAGTTTACAACAGACCCCTACCACTATGCTCCTTCCACCTGTGATCTCGACCCAGAGTATCCCAATCCCTATATCACTGGTTTCAGACTAGGGCTCTACACAGTAAAGGAGCGCCTTAAAAAAGAGCATGACTTCCCCTCCTCTTCTCTGCCTATTCTTTCTTAATAGCATGCACCCATCCATGACCATCCTCCAGTTGTGCACACTATACCACTGAGTCTTCATGATTCTGATCACATTGCAGCCTTGCAGCCGTCCTGGTCTTGCAGTTCTTCCTATTTGTTGCCCAAACTCTGTGCATTAGTGTACAAATATTCAAGGAAAGCTTCTGTATGCCCTCCACCTCACTGCCAGAGCCTTCTAATCAACTTTAATTTGCTCAAGGTTTCCCTGGCTGCATGGGGAAGATAAACACATGTATGCCCACATGAATGAAAAGCAAAGGTGTAGTAGCTTGGAGGTCAGATGAGCCTTGGCAATCTATCTCCTCTGCAGTGTCTCAGATTTGAACTCCAGGCAAGCAACAAACTTCCTGGGATGACAGGTCCGTATGGAAGACGGGAGCCTTTGTCCCATGGAGGAAGAACTCTTCAACCTCTAACACTCATTTCTTCCTCTTGATAGTGCTGGTTCGAATCTGAAGACCTGAGATGTTCAGCTCTGATGCTTCCCCAGTGAAACTTCTTCTTCCTCCTCTGTTCCAGGGCCCTGAACATATTCTCTAGAGGAGCAGCTGCAAGTGGGAATGGAGACTTCCCCATTGCCTGAGTCTGTGTTTTCTTGCTGCTTCTGTCTTGTTTTGGTCACAAACTTCTCACTCTTGGAGGAGTTTGCCTCTTGCTTCTGTAGAGTCTCCGCAAAGATCTTGTCAATCGCTTGTTCATCAACCTGATGGAACAAAGCTCCTGTATCTGGCACCACAGAAAGTCTATTAGAGCACACATCCAATTGGTGAGGTTACCAGTTGGTGGGGTCATCCATGGCCCAGTGCCAGAGCGAAACCTCAAGAACTCCCTGCAGCCTGAGACCTGGATTGCAGTATTCACCCTCGAGACTTCCATCTGGATAGAGACTGTCCAGAAATAGTGATTGCACCATCTAGGGCAGGACAGCAGGTTCTATGGTGTGTTGTTATCATTTGCAGGTCCTCTTCTATTATGAGCAGCACTTTTCACCCCTCTGTGTACACACTGAATACCAGCTGTGTATCAACTGCCCTGTTACTGTTTACATACATATTCTGCAATGCCCCTTGTCACTTAAAGCTGCCTAGGTGCCAGGTAAGTAGGAAGCTGGACACTGTAAGATCTCCAGCTCAGCAGGGAACTTCCGGCACTGTCTCTGAGATCCTGGCCATGATTTACTTAGCTTATAAACAGTGGATCCATTGCATGCTGTTGCCTCCTTCACTGTTGTCCAGAAAAGAACAACAGAAGAAACTAAGTGGTCTAATCATTTAAGAATGGAACTCTATTTTGTGACAGTCGTGAATGAAAATACTTTAATGGTTAAACATGGGAAACTCCATTAAACTCTGCCAAAAAGATGCTCTTGACAAGTCCCCATTTAGGGAACAGAATCCCCAGAATCTCTCATCAAGAAGTGTTTATGCAGCTGAAAGCTATGGAAAGCTATGGTCAACAGACAGAGGAACCATGGGGTGGTTTTAGGAGGACATAGCACAGATTTGGGAGAGGAGATAAGAAGTAGATCAATGGAAACACAGGCAGTCGACACAGATTAAAGTGAAAAGGTACCCCATGATTACTGCAGTCCTTTATATTGAACCTGAGTTCAGAGATTACTACCATATCTCCCCAAACATTCTTCATCCCTTGAATCATTCCCCATATGGGTCCTAGCTATCCATGTCCCTGAGGACTCACAATTTCTATAATACCTTAAAAGAAGCTAAGCAACTTTCTTCTTTTTCTTGCTAAACATTAAATCCCAAGAGTCATATCTCAGTCAATTACTGTTGAACCCAGGGGAGGCTTGAAGTCTTTTTTCCAGCGAGAATAGAGAAACAGCAAGTCTTCATTTAGTTAAAAAAAATAAAGCATAGAGGTAACACAAAAGGATTTGGTATTAACCAAACTAAAGATTTCAAATCCACCATTTGTAAGCCAAGAAAAATCTTTTTAATGTCGGTATTTGCCCTGATATGTAGAATGGTTTCCCTGAAAAACATATAGCAAAATAACAAATTTTCCCCTCAGATTCCCAAATGTTTTACACGTGTAGGAATCTAATCTGCATTTCATATTTGAAACTCAGAGATACAGTGAGATATCTGCTGTTATGACTTAGAAAAGTAGCCCATCACAAGAATTTAGTTTGCATTACTCTTCTGTGTATTGGGTGACTTCAACCTGTATTTAAACACTCCATTTACCAGACAACTTTAGCAATCAAACACACTCCATTTACCAGATAACTAAAGCAATCAAACACACCAAAAAGTCTTATATACAAACACCAACATGACGACACAATTAATTAGTAATCTCTATAAATCACCAGCAGAGTTTCAGCAGGAACAATGTTATGACCAAATTAGCCTTGACCTCAGGAACTATTCAGCATCCTCAAAAAAGAAAATTTTTACAGACTACAAGATTTGTTAACTATGGTTTCTATCACTAATACTATAAAGTGACTTAAACAGAAGCTTCAGGCAGGCTAGATAAATAAGGTCCTGAGTTCATGCATGGCATCATTCTGTCAGATGCTTGGCACTTTAGGCCAACCTGGAAAAAGACCTAGGCATAAGTTTAAAATCAATCAATCATCTGTTCTGCCCCATAGCTATAAACACTTTTTTTCCCTGCAGAAGTTTTAAGGAAATTCAATGGTTATGAAAACAATACCAATGGAAATATCATGAGTTATCCACCTGGAAAACTTGCAGTACATTGCCAAGATAACTCAATTCAGGTTTATAACACCATATTCACCTATTTTTGAACACTGATGAAAAGACCAATCAATTACAAAGACATATGCTGAACTGTATATATTGGCTTGATTTGACCGACAACAAAGACAAATTACTGTTGTAAGTTTATCAACCTTCTTAAAAAAATGAGTCAACATTTCTAAGATAGTTAAAATTTTCTGTTTTCTGATAGCTGGAATTTTCACCATTCCCTTCTAGTTTCCTAAGCTCTTATTCTAGCTGATGGTCAATTTAATTTTCCTCACCCAAGTCTATTCCAAATGATGTTTCAAAAAGTTTCACACTAATTCTCAGGACACCCCTGAGAAGTTTTTGTTCTCAGAATCAAGGTTGAAATAAAAAGAGGCAATCAGATATCTATGATAACTATTACAGAGAGACCTTAAGTGGTGGTGACTTCATACAAGAATTTACTTCACTAGCAGACTGAAGAACTGCTCTACAATTTTTCAAGTTCAAGTTTTGCAAGTTTGTGTATTTCTAATTCATATCTCAGAAGCTGTAATTTATTCAAAAGCTTGATTTCATTACAACAAATAGACATGAATCAACACTTTTAAAAGACACATTTCTTCACTTATTCTATACACCACAAACCCCAAATCACAGCATGACAGTGTAAACCTGGCTTAAAGCTTATCTTAGCACAGGTTTGATTTTGCTGATGACTTTTACGTCCTTGCCACATCCACAGCAGGTCAGTGTTAGGGGCTGCTGAAAGCTATATCTTGAATTTTTGCTATACTCAGGTGCCAGGAAATGCTTTAGTGCTTCTTTACTGATGCTCTATGTTATGCTGGGCTAGGTAGAGTTTCAGAGAGCTTTCTAAAGCTGTTTCACTGAAAGTGAAATTTATGCTGTTTCACTGTGTAAATTTCAGTCATCAAGGAGAATCTGGGACTTCGAACTTGATTTCTACATCATTTGTGAAATGTCAGTATGGACAGTGACTTGGAAATCTTTAGTATTTCTGTGTTTTACATTATTTTTACAGTATGTTTGAAAATATTGCTGAAACATACTTGCTTGGAAGGTCAGTCAGAAATAACTTGAAAAGCTTTGTTCTTATTAGCTTCTTTAACTATCTATAAGCTGATAAAATAATATGCATATAGTGTGTATATATATATATAGTATAATATATACTATTGCCTAAAGGCTACAGTACAGTTCACAATCACAAACCAGCTGCCTGTATACATGAGGCTGGTATGACCTAATTGGGGTACTGAGTACAGGTTTGTGCTGTTTCTCAAATTCCACACCACAGTCTCTGGAGCTTTCCAGGGTGAATGTGAAGGATACACAATGTCTCAGTTGTCAGTATATGGAATGAGGCAAATGTAATCATATAACTATCCAACTCACACTTTTGATGCTACCCGAGGCACTTACATTCCTCTAAAAATAAAACACTGTACCTGTTAGCTCCACATCTACCAATACATTTTCAGGAGCTGGATTTCTGAAGGATATGATGACAGAAGAATGCTGATCAATGCATGTACTTATGCTAGTTGGTTCCATCAGCTGAGGAAGAAGACCAGTTCCAGAAAGGTAAAATATCCACTCCTTCAGCTGTAGATAAAAATTGTGTCATTATACATTATTTGACAAGTCACACCTGTGCATTTTAGGGGAAACTACCTACTTCCATCTTTCTAGTGTTCTCTGTTTCTGTTCTAAGTAAAGTGCTGTTTAACACTTCCTTTCTTTCTGCTTCCCTCAAGCTATTATGTTACCTGTATTGCTATCTGGGAACCAATAGTCTCAAAGTGTCAGGCTTTTTATATGCGAGTTTGGGAGATATTCCTCTTTGCATTTAGCTTTCATGATACTCAGATCATCTGTGTAGTTATTCAGAGCTGCCAGTGTAGTGAATGAACAGATGTGGGTGATAGCAAGAGGGTTATTGAAAGCATGTATATTAAAACCTGCAAACAGATGAGTTGAGAAGTCTTCTTCAGAAGACCAAGGCAAATAATTCATTGAGGGGAAAGCAACAGAATCACAAAAAAGCTAAAATTATTACTCCAAACATAAGAAGAACTTTAAAGAGAAAAATGTATACAGAAGAAGCAAGAAGACAGGAAAGAACTAGTGTACATAGAGTATCACCACACTGCAGAGTGGGGAAATAGAGGTAATTAAGCTAAATGTGTTAATGTTAATCAGTTTTTCACCATGACAGCAAAGAGTTGCCTGCCCCAGATTTAATCTTTTAAAATAATTTTAAGAGTGATGTTAATAATGCTACCCATTATGGAAGTTTTAAAGGTGAATAAGCAGCAAAGGTGAACAGCAAATGTAAAGGTACCACCATTATTTTAAAGAAAATGTTTAATGATACATATATTCAAGTTGCTGGCTTTAAATTAAATAATAAACATGCAGACTAAATCTGAGGCTCATTATGAACTGCTCAAAATGACCCATTGCTCAGCTTTTTTCAGTATCACACAAAATGTATGCACTATAAGGAGAACAGAAATTAATAAATAAAAACTGAAACAATATTGCCATTATCTGCAATACTGGATTTAATTCTGAGTAACCTGTCTGCAAAAAAATAAGGAAAATCTCTAACAGAGAGGGTTCAAAATCTAACAACAAATCCAGAAATACTTACTGTTAAATGTGACTAAAATATTGAGGCTTCTAAGTATAAAAAGGGATAAATAAAATGGGACATCATAAGTCTTCAGAAAATAGCTTTGGATGGCAAAATTGCATGCCTTTATCTTCATTGTATAGAAAGACATTCAATACAACAAGGAAAAAGACATTTTAATCTTGCTGAAGGAAATTTGTTGGTAAAAGTCATCCAAGGCTACAGGATTTTAATAGAATCTTAAAAAGAAGGAAGAAATGTTTCTATATTGATGCAGCAACTACCCAATGTTAAAAGTCAGAATATAAAGATAGAGCCTATGTTTTGTTTAGACAGCAATATAAATCTCCTTCGCTGTGGGGAGTTCTCCATTACTCAAACTAACAAGAATTAAAAAGCATCTCCCTTTATAAATTACATTTTATTTGGTTATTGTTGACTTAAATGGAACATATATCCAGTTCATGGTACTGCTACATGAGCAAGAAGCTAGCACTGCACACTACTCTGACTGACTGCAAGCCAAACACTGCTGCTACGCAAGACTGTGTAACAACCCAGGACTAACTCTTCAGTGAAGCACCTTTGCCATGGTAGTCAACAAGACACTGCCCAGCAGTTGCCAAGCCAGCATGCCCTAGCGTTTGTGTGCCTGGCTCATGCCCTTCCTTACTACATCTGCCTCAAGTAGTTAAATATATACAAAAGGCTGAGCACACTATCCAGGCTCCTTTTAAGGAACTGGAACACAGGCATTAGGATACCAGAAGACCATGTTTCCAGAAAGCTAGATGTACCCCGTTATGAATAGTCTACACTAACTTGTTAACGATACTTTGTGCTAGCTTACAAATGACAGTAATGGTAATCAAACAAAATTACTTGCAAAAGCCTTAATATAGGAGTTACAAGGAGAACATAATCTAAAACTGCTTTCAACACCCACTGCAAATATGTGTGAACCACCTCTCTGTATGCTCACAGCAAATTTTACATGAGGGTACAATGCAGGGGTATAGGGGGGAAGGAACACATTCATATTATTTGTGGGTGAACTGTACAGATCAAGTTTGAGCTTTGTTGCTGAAGGCTCAAGTTCATGTTCTGCAAACAGAAAAGGCTGTGGTTTTCTACTGATTTTTATGGTTAACAAGCAGGGACATTTTGAGCCCCATTGCTTCAAGAGCTGAGCACCTTCAAAAAAAACCACTCTGACATCCTGTCAAACTGAGCAGCTAAAAAAGGATTCAAAGAAAATTAGAGGTCAGTTTGGAAAATAAAACAATAGAAACAAGAAATTATATAGATTGTAAGGCAGGTCTGCTTGTCTCTGAACTCCAGTTACTGTCCTCTGTGACCCACTATGGGATTCAGCTAAAGACCATGTACACTCAGTGCAAGAAATCAAGAGGAAAAGGAGATTAAAAAACAACAAACCCCTAAAGCAAATAATACAAGATAGAATCTAATATAAGGCCCAGCTTTTCTCCAGTATTACTTAGTACTATTAAACTCACTCCATTACACAGGGATGCTACTGATATGGTAGGAGAATAAGATAATAGAAACATATCAGAACCCTGGATGTGGGTTATGTTCAAGCTGACATTTCAGTTGTGCTGTCTCAACAAAGTTAATTTCAGATTTCACAAACTATAGTAAAGTGATTAGAGCTAAACTCAGATGCTCCCTGTGAAGAGCTCTTCCTGCAGCTTCAAACCAGAAACAAATGAAGCAGATAATAGCACAGAGCAGTTTCTTTCAATTCATCAAAGAGGCACAATCAGAAACAGTTAAGACTTATCCTATAAGTACTGTCATTAACTGATTTTAGGTTAGTCAGCTACTCAGCTATCACATGGCTTAAAGCATCTGTTCAGATACATATAATCAGAAAAATCAAGGGAGAGAAATCAATTTTTTTTTTTTTTTAGGTTAAAAGTTGTTTGAGGCTTCCACCACTGGCGAAAAACACTCCTCAAGTCTTCATCAAAAAGGGTTGTTATGCTATGTCTGTGCAAATATTTACTGTCAGTTATACTATAACAGCTAGCACATTGAAATAGTCTGGGATGAATTTAGTGAGTATTGTAGCAGTGAAAACGAATGGAAATTTACAAAATTCTAAAGATCCAGGCATAAAAAGGGGCACTGAAAAATTACAAAGATTATATCAATATATTGAAAAGATTCAGGAGATCTGGATAAAGCAACTAGAAGGATGGGACAGTGACTAAAGTTCACTACAGATGAAAACTTGGAGATCTACCATTATTTGACAAGAGATGCACTGGATGACAGGGCTCAATTTGTTCCTGTACAGTTTACGTGAATTATTTAGTTGTTTTATTGCTTCTGTTTTTGGTGAAGAATTATTTCTTTAATTTATAGATATGACTTCTGTTTACTGTTAGAATTCAGACAGAACAATGGCAATGATTCCTGAACTAGCCTTGGACATATATTATTCATATCAGAACTACTGGCTCCTGGTGTTTATCCTTAATAAATATTTAAGAGGAGGGATTCTGGAAAAACATGCTGTGTTAACACTGCCTACAAATAATTTGTCTGTTAGACACACATTATCAGGAAAAAATTGTGACCACTTCCTTAAATAATTATTTTTCATCATATAAAAGAACATTTGCTTTGGCAGCATTACTGAGAATGTTACTGAAAACTCTTTGTAGCATTCCAGTAGTAATTCATAGGTCAGCAGTCCATTAGGATATCTGACAGTCCGACAAGAATTAAAAGAGGAAACTGCATAGAAATAGAATACTTCCTTCAACCACAGCTCATGTAATGAAATAATGACATTTAATCATATTATCAGTTTTTCTTTTTGTGGCCACTTGCAATCTTTAGTTAGCTAGCAGGTCATGTTAAAGACTTGTGTTTCTTTATTTAGTGTTTCTCATTAAAAATTAGGAAAATTTAAAGAAAAGAAAGTCAAAAATTCTAAAATGCTCAAAGAAAAAATCATTTTCAGTACCAAAATCAATAAGTATTAATTACTTGTTCTAGCTCCTAGTCAATATTATTTTCTTTTAATACTGTAAATAAAATAAATTATATGCAAAGCTAAAATTAAAACAAATTATAACTTATGAAGAACTTTGCACTTGCTCTTTCATTATGGATCCAGCAATTAAATTTCATCTTGTCCTTCAGACTGGAAGTCTTTCTTACATGCCGGTCAAAAATATTATCTAAACTGAATTCTAAGTGTTTTGGACAGCAAATACAGTGTCATACCTGTGAACATTTGAAGGTTATTGATGCCTTATGTTTGCCTCTTCCAAGGGCAGATGGACAGAATTGCACGGGTACTTCCGTGGTGGAATGAGGAGCAACAATCAGCTGTACAAATACAAAAGCAAAGCAGAGGGAGGACAGAATCAATTTTTTTTTAATCGGTTTCTTTTTTGTGCTTGTATCGACAGTGTTGACATTTATGTAATTAATGTGTTCCACCAGATGCGTTCTCCACTCGCAGCATGCATGGGCCGCCAAGGCAGCAAGGCTATTGCAATAAACAGTCTTAGTGGCAGTCACAGCACATTCATTTTGCGGAAGCAACTGAGCTAGTATTAGTGACTGCTCCAAGGAGATGGGCAGTGGCTGCCCCAAATAGCAGTGGAACAAGGCTGATCATACTGACAATACCAAAAGGTTATCACATTGACCTCAAAAGAAATAAATGGGTTTACAGGGGAGAGAGATGGTAGGTTTTAATAAACAAGTGTTTATTTCTCCTTCTGTTTACCTTTCTATAAACTAACGCTGTAAATGATGCTGCCAGAGTTTTCCCTTCTTCTGAACTGCACTGCTTGAGTCACAGTTGCACAGGGAAAAGCACAGTAGCTGACTACCCCGGGGTCATGAAGAACTAGATGAGCAGTGAAAGAGGAGACTTCTGAATAATACAAATGCCTACAAATAGACCGAATAATCAGCTAGAATCACCAAATTCACAATTTCTCCGCCTGCTGTTTTAATAAATAATAGGCTTTTAACATCATATCTATGTTTAAACAATGCTTCAATGTACAAAGATATGAACAAAATTGATTGGAATTACAGGCACTCCCATTGTATTTTATAAAATGTTATATAAATTATAACTAATAAAGTTCAAAATATCACCTTGTAACAGCTGGCACTGAAATGTCAGCCCTGGAAGAATGGGCTGCTAACAGGCAGGGAAGGAGAGTTATTAAAGCATCCATTACTGTTTACTACATGTACTGGTTGCACAAGCCTGGGGTGCACCAGCAGCCTCTGCAGCCTCTTGCTGCTGGGGTTAGGCTGCTCATGCTCAAGGCTGGCTCTGACGCAGGCTTGGCTCAGGGCTCCTGAAGGCCAGAGCTAACTGGCGGGGCCACCTGGGGCAGGGCCTCCCCCCGGGGCAGGGCCTCCCCCCGGGCCAGTTCCGAAGCGCCTGGAGGTGGCAAGCAGAGCAGGGACGCCGGCCAGGGACCACAACCGGGGCCATCGTGGGGCTTTGCTGCGCTTGCTGCCTCACCTTCATTTCATCATCTCATATGTCATGTAGGTGGGTGACAACCTGAAAGCCCATTTGCTACCAGCAGGCAACTGCCACAGTCCAATGCCTGTCACCTTTGCAAGTCCTCTACTACCCAGAATAACTGGCCTGAAGGAAAGTCACCTCCCACACACCATCCTTATTCCCGTCTGCCTCTCTAAGGGAAGGGATGGGGATCCAGGGTTCATTTAGCTGTTCATCATCTGAAAAAAAGCCTAAATAGCTCATTTCTCTTAGTGAGTTACTGTGCACATTCAGTATGCAGAGGCCCTTTTCTAAAATCTGAAATTTTTAGTTTCATTTGCAGCCTAGCTCCTCTCTAACTTCTACGATCCAAACAGCTTTGCAGAACACTTATCAAACACGGACTTAGAAACGGAAAAAAACCTCTAATAAGCATCCCCCCCAAATGCTTTTGAAGGAAATGAAAAAGCAAGGTAATGGCACATTGTCTCACTATAAGAATACAAGATTAAATTAAAAATACAATTTCCAAGCAATAATTTCACTAAATAAGGGATCTATGTTATTTGAAGAAACAACTCTCTCATAAAGATGAAAACAGACTGGAATTCCATTTTCAGTAAGCTTTAGCTGACATATTTTCATTACACAGAAAATGCACTGCCACAAAGAATCCAAATAATCCACACGATGGAGCCATGATAACCCACCAGACTGCCTGCTCTCAAAGCATAAAAGGTTTTTATTTTTGACATTACAGATCTTTTTTAAAAATTGATTTTATATCATGCAGTATGATGTTCTACCGTATCCAGAAAGATATTTGATTTGAAATAAAGAGCTAGACAAAAAAAACCCTTTCTACTGGAAACTAAATTGCTTTAAAAACTAAAATGGAGAAATAACTCAAACACATTTAAACAAGGTCATACTTTGCCACAACCATTCAGTAAAACATACTGAAGTCAACCAGTCCCCTGCCTTTCATTTTGTTTACACAAACAAGTGTCCACTAATATACTCATATCAAAAGAAACCATTAGTTTCTTATTATAAATCAAATAAAGCAGAGAAATTTATCATTAAATCTCAGTTTATTCTCTACTCCACATGAAACAATACACTCGGCCATTAACAAACTAATACAGCTTGCACATCGAGATTTTGAGACTGCACTCTCTTCTGCCAACCTTTCTTTATCAAGTTATTTTTCCTCAATAAAAACTGTGTTTCATAGCTGATTAGGATGGAAGACAATATTTTCAAGCGCTTCATGAAAAGTCTGGTTAAGCTGGGAGAGTAACAAGCCGAAGACAAAGTGAAAGCATGTTTATTCTTAGCAATAGAGATGTTCCTCATAAACTGTTTTGTAAGGGTTTTTTTATACATGTAAGTTGCATCATAAATATGGGTGAATAAATATAATATATATACATATAAAATGTGTGTGCATGTATTTATATATTAAGAGGGAGACAAGTAAGTTGGGAACACAGCATTACTGATGACTGAGAATATTCATCTGTTAAATGCTGGACATGAACCCTTCTCTACTAGAGACAGCTCTGGTTAGGAAAAAACAAAAGCCCCAAATTCCAACCCCTGTCCCCCAGAAACATGTAATCCTCAACAATCTAATCAAAGCCAACTGAGAAATTTTGCAGCAAATCTACAAGAGCTCACTTCTATGCCAACATTTAGAGAATTTGGCAACATTTTTAAAGATGTATTAGTTAACATGCACAATGTAATGTTAACAAGAAGGGAAACAAAAATTAGGCGTAGCTCATTTAAAGAAAAATTAAAGATATGGAACTCCAAATCACATCAAAGGAAATCCTAAATTAATTTTCCTTGATAACTTTTATCAAGGTTTTGAAAGAAAATCAAGATGCTATATCTCATTGTAGGCTGTTTTAGGCCATAATTACAAAGCTGCTAACAAGATGCATCTCATTTTCACACTTTCATCAGTTTACAAAGAACTTAATGGAGATGCTTCCAATTTACATGAAGCTGACAAGAGACTTAAAGCCTTCAAATTTCATTCAAAGCACCCAAAATTTTAGGAATATTTGAGAGTTATTTTTCTGGACCTCAGGAAAGCCTGTTATTATCAGTACTTGAAATTTAATCAAAATTATAAAAAATAGTCCCTTGTTATATTACAGAAATTGGAAAGGCAAAGACATGCAGTAATTGTGATAAATACAGTATTCAAATTTGTTTAAATTTTGAAATATTAGTCAAAATTTTGGTTAATATTTTAGGCAATTAATCTCTAGGAAGGATAACTTTTTCTCTTATCTCTCTCTTGTATCTGGTTCATCTAACATAGTTTAGCAACTGATAATATCCTCAGTTGATAGCTTGACTGATAGCCGAATATTTTCAACAGTTCTACATCTGAGATGACATAACAATAAATAAGTAGAATTATATGAAATATTTAAACGTACTGATTTAGAATATTTGGAATTTTAAAATGACTCTACTAATTCTCTTCAAACATTATCCATCCTTAACTAGGCAATCCCATCTTTGATTTACTGTTCTAATCATTTACTTTTTTTTTTTGCATTTAGCTACTCTTTCACCTGACAATCCCTCAAATTAGCTCAGCCTCAGATTTTTCCTGTTGACAAGAAAGCATATTTCCTTTAAAGAGAGAAGGAAACATGAATAATTAAGACAGGAAACTTCTTCAACATATCACAGAGTGGTTGAAGCAGGATCAGAAGTAAAAAGATCCAGACAGTATAATCTATTTATGCATGAATGTAAACTGCTATCTGAAATACAGGTTACAGTTCATAAAAAAACACCGTAATCTCTTGGAAGTTCAATGTAGTGCTGTATGGAGGGATTCAACCTAGGATGCAACACAGTCCAAGGAAAAAGCAGTATTTAAACCCCACCCCCCTGCCTTTGGGAAAGAGATCACATTAGTTCTCCAAACACAGGTCCACAATGGGAGAAAATGAGTTGAAAAGGGGATAGATATACACAGAGAGGCTGTATTTCAATAAAATGAAATAAATATCTGACAGCTGTTTATAGCAAATTCTCCAAAGCCATCCTTCAACTGGAAGAGAGAACTATTGTAATTCACAGAGAACATTTCAGAATTCAATGCCAAAACTATACTTAGGACTGAATATTCTATTAGGAAGAAAAGAAAGAAACAAAATTGCTGAAGATAGTGTTGAATGCGTCTTTTTCTAAACAATGAAGTGTAGTTATTGTCATTGTGTGAATCCCTGGTAACAAATTAGGAAAGTTGAAAGGAAAAGAGATCTACAAGAGTCAATAATTAAATCTAATTCACTTCTGTGCCAATGACCTAAATATAAGAGGTATAAACCTCCCAGATGATCAGTATAGTTTTGATCTACTATATTTCTTAGCTCCTTCTTCAAATATCAATTGATGAAATGACTAGTAATAGCACTTGTCAATTTTTAATGTATGAAGATGTGCTAATATGCCTAAAAGATAAAAGACATAAACACTTCATGTTTTGTACTTTCTGTTTGACATAATACTATGCAAAATATCGGTCAATTCATTAAATAAGTGTGATCCTCTTCGCTGGCGTTCTTAATATCCCCTTTAAGAACATTGGCCTTGCTGCACTAGTATACTTTACTGTTTAGTTTTTGAAGGCCAGAAATGCACATATCACAATCCTAATAGCTACTTCTATTTTCCCCATTCAACCCACACGCTACCTTCTCAGCTCTGTTTTAAGGTCTTATTACAACACTCCTGTCCTCTCTGTCTGGAGAGGACAACATTCCCTTCTGTCATCTTATACCAGTTTGCACACATAAATCAGCTCTGGTTTATGCTTTCCCAGTATCATCTGTGCTACTTTGGAAGATGTAGCTTTCCATCAAGTAGATCTTTGACCTGTATAAAATTACAAGTAAGTCTGAAACTGGCTCTGTGAAACAAAGGAAAGAAACCATGTCCCTCATCCTTTCTCCAAAATATTTAATCATAATAGTTATTCCCCAATGCAAACAATAATTCCACATACACAGTAAACACAGGTTAAACACAGTAATCAGTGGTCAGTAATGAATGTTCTAACTTTAAGGCCCTGACCTCCTAGAAGTCCTACCCATCTCAATGAAAATGTGAAAGCTGACTCCCTCTATACAATTCTCGGTCCTTGAAACGACAAAAACGTTAGACAACAAGATGGAAGGGCTTTTGTGACAGAGGAGAAAAAAGTAATGTACATAACACTAACAACAGGCTGCAGATTTTCCTAGTAGAAAACAGTCTCTAGATAAACATGAGTTTAGAGAAAAAAATGTTTCCAGGCATTTGCTTGAAGCTTCCTTGAGGCTAAATTGATAAAATCCTTATCTACAGGCCCCGCAAGTTGGCTATAACTGCCATGACTCAGGTATTCTTATATGCCTTATCTTACATTAGCATTTTATCTACCTACCCAAACATTTACCTGGTTATCCTGTTGATTCTTAAAATCTCCTGAAGCTTCTAATACAACTGGTTTATGTACAATACCTACTTCTAATTCCTCCTAAATAATAATAGCAATGAACACCTTTTCAAAACCATTCCACAAAGCATTCCAGGAAAAAATATCTATACTGTAGCTTGCCTTTTTTTTTTTTTTTTTTCCTATACTGGGAAAATTTTCAAAATAACCATCCACCTCTTTTTTTTTTTTTTTTTTTTTCCCCAAATTGAATTGTTTTTGTCCTTAAGCTACAAAATCTCTGGAATACTATATGCCTTTAACCCTTGACACTATTTTGTATATCCTGAATTCACTATATAATACAAAATTTACTTCAACACATTTTGAAGAGAAAACTCTCTTGTATCACTTTGTGAAGGCACAGATTTTTTTTTTTCCCCCTAGTCTACTTACAGGCTGTTTTGGATCAG
This sequence comes from Apteryx rowi, assembly GCF_003343035.1. Classification (NCBI taxonomy): domain Eukaryota; kingdom Metazoa; phylum Chordata; class Aves; order Apterygiformes; family Apterygidae; genus Apteryx; species Apteryx rowi. Next base: position 392,247 of record NW_020450992.1, read on the forward strand.
TCTCAGCTGAAAAATTGCTAGGATTGCTGTTATCAATTTCCAGTTCCAGAGTTTCACATGTAGGATTAAACAGAGGTATGTATAGACGAACCCATCTGGAAAAAAATAAATATATGTATATGCAATGACTATTAATTACAAAGCTTCTTCCACTGCAGTCTATTATTAATCACTTGTTTTCTTTTTTGAAAAATGAATACTTTTGAAAATAAGAATTATATTTTATTGCATTTACCACTTCACCACTAGTATGGGCACATATTTAATAGCACTAATTATTAATAACTGAAAATCAGTTTCATTTTGTACAATTGTTGCATTGTTCATTATAGCATGACAAATCATTATATTGCATGCATAGATTCTGTATTTTAATGGGTATTGTGGGCTGTCCTAGAACAAAGCCTGCAGTATGCTCATTGTGTTAATGTTATGCTTTAAATCAGCTGGCACTGTATCTTACAGGTTGTCCTTCTCTATCTTCTAATTAATGTTAATAAACAAACACAAAATGCCTTCAAAAGGGAACACAATTTTCCAAAGAGGTCAGAAGACTCCCTAAGATTCCTCTGTTCTGATCAAAATAATATATTATTGCCTCTAACAAAGACATATGACCATAAATCACATTCTGGTATAACACCACAGGACACACAAAAAAGATTCAAGGTGAATCAGTGAAAATAGTAAATAAGAAAAGTTTGAAAAATGAAATACATATATTGGTTTTGCAGTAATTTATCTACCTAATGGATATCTTCTCTAGTCAAAGTTGTGGCAGATCAACTGCCAGACTGCTCCATGTATTTATCCTCTGGGATAAATGAGTCTGTTTATCATACCCAAATTAATAAGGAAAAAACCATAAAAAGCAACTTTAAGAAGAGAAGGCATTTCAGTCAAGTGTTATGACTGTGACTTCACACCCTAACCTCTTGTGTGCAGGTGGGCTGCTTCCAACATACATGGTGAGGCACTGGTTTCAGTGGGATTCTTCACAACTTTAAGGTAAAAATCCCCAGCAGCTGAGTGGTAGAGTTTTCGTTTTTTTCCTGACTAACACTTTCAAAGCATTTTATCAATGAGGTCTCAACAGCAGAGAGTACAGAACTAGTGGGAAACTTTCACAGAAAGACTCCAGATTCACTTGACAATATCCATTCTTCCCATTTGATTACCATCTCCAGCCTTTACTTCTTTGTCTGGCCTTCTTCCTACATGTCTCTTCATTTGCCAAAGGAAAGTTACGGTACAATGTCTGAAATTTCTGTAAGCAACCTATTTGACTGCTGTAGGTTCTTCAGGTGATCAAAACCCATTAAGAGCTGCTGCCACCCCACACAGATTGCACTTTCTGTGGTGCTTGTGCTAGAAAAAGTTGTTGCATATCACAATAAAATCAAGGCCACTGAGAACATAATTTGACTGACTGGCATCTTCAATGACTCCCCTCTGCAGCCCATAACAGGATGGATGAGTGAAGATGAAGGAGAATATGAAGCAGAAGAGTTCCTTTCTTAACAGCATATACTAAAGAACTTATGCTAAATCTAACCTGACACAACCAAAAAGCAGATCTGAATGCAATAAACTCAGAATGTCAGGTTGCCTGAAGGAGGATTAAAAGATAAACTGCTAGAATTTGTTCCTTGCTTCTTCCAAAATTGCTTGGAAATTGATAGCAAGGTTCATAGTTCCTGGCTCCTAATCCAGCTCCAAGTGATGTCAAGGATACTAATTCTTAAATTTTTCAAATTGATTGCAAAGAATGCAGTGAGCACACAATGAAAAATCATTAGATTTAGAAGGACATTACATATGATTCATACATATGACAACATTCAAGAAAAAGGTGGTAGCGCAGAAGTTAGTCTTTTAAAGAACTAGAAAGCTTCACCAGCCAGAAGGGCTTCAAATATTTTATGGTATTTGCAGTCCAATTCTCTCGGTAGGTGGCAAGAAAGTACACCCATTCAGGAAAAAAAAGAGAGAGAAAAAAAAAAGGATAATTTTTCAAACAGTATATGGAATATCTAGTTTCTTTTAAACTAGAGAGTATTTCAAGTCTCAGTTATGCTTAATGAAGCCAATTTATTCAGATTATCTCATCAGCTCCCAGTTTACTCTTCATTATATTTTCAGCAGGTAGAGCAACTCTCAGTAATTTGACTGTAACATCAACACCATTGTCCAAAATTTGCCTTCATAGAAAGTCCACATCCTTGTTACTTGGGATCCCCGAGTCTGGCAGCTTAGCATTCTGCTCTTGGCAGTGGACAACATTTTCCTTTCCTCAAGATCACAAACAGAGATGCAGAAGAGTTCAGGAATGTAACGATATTCTGAGTAGTTACAACTGTCGATCTTCTATGGAGAGCATGGTATTTTTTACTCTTCCTATCATTTCCTATTGTATTTTTCATTTTGCTCCAGGCTGTTCCTCTCTTCACCTTTTTGTTTTCCCAGGTTGTGTTATGATAATGGAAAAAAAAATGAAACCCCACAAAAGCTCTTTGCTGTCTGACATCCTGACACCTCTTGCTGTTTCGGATAGGATGATAATACACACACCCACTCTTTATTCACATTAGGGAGTCTCATTCAGGAAAAGGGCACAGGAAGAGCTTACTAAATTCCGAAAATGTTAGTGTTAAAGAAGAAAAGCAACTTTATGCAAGTCAGTGGTGTTCTCCAAACTATTACCAACATTTCAAAAGGACTGAACACATTTATGACACATTTCTGGGAGTAAAGCCACTGTTAAAGGATCCATGAAACTGATAAAAGCAGCATCACCACATGAGTTATGTTATACAAGACTGAAGATACAAGTCCTTTGCAAATAGCAGAAAACATTTAGATGTAAGTGCCCAGTGTACCAGTATAGAACATGTGGCTTCATTTACAGCTGTATGTATTAAAATATATAAATTTCTATAGCATCTTTTTTCTAATTGCTGAATTAAAACATTATGGCAGTACACTGTTTATGATAAAAAACAATAAAAACATATCTTGCACTAAATGGTTGTGTGTTTGCAACTTATTTAAACACAGTTTAAAACTAGGATATTAAGATTTTTTCCATTGCAATATGGTCTTAAAACAGGCTAAAGATAACTGCTTTTTAAAGCTTCTGGCTCTAGAAAACATTCTAATCACTTAGTAATCAGAAAAGCATTTCAAATACTTCTTACCATTTCTTACAAAATTTACTAATTGCACATAGGTAAGGGTTTGGAGGACAGGGACAAAATTTTGGACAGCACTTCAAGGAAAGGACAATATGCAGATGACACAATAGAAAGTTCTAGTGAAAGGAAAGTGTTGAAAGAATTAATTGAACAAAGAGTAGGAAACTATGAAACCAAGAATATGAGACAGATGAAGGAAACAGAAAAGAAAGAGGCATGTCAGGGTTTTTTTATTGCCTTACAGTATATGTATCTATATCTGTCTATCTATATATATGAAAAGACTATCATTAATTTGTTTCCATACATTATTGCTGTTGCTGCTGTCAATTAAAATAAATAGCACTGCTCCATTCTTCCTCTGCAAAGGGTAAATGTATATGAGTTAATGTACATACGCAGAGGAACTGCAACAACATACAACTAATTGAAAAGAATTCTCCTTTGAAAAAGTAAAATCTGAAATTCCATGAATTTGAGATAATATTTTTGATAGGCAAGTGCTGGACTAAATGGAGCTAATTCTTTCCAAACTACATTTTTATTTGCAGTAGAAAAGTATGACTTGTTATTCTCAGGCAGACCACTTGTGCATGTAGTTCACATGCAGTGCATGTTAGAGAAAATGCTGAATGTCAAATAGTCTGGATGAAAAGGTTTAAAGTTATTTCTTATACCTAACAGTGTCAGCCTGCGTATTAAGAGAAAAAATATGTTTTTTATTCCAGTTAGCACAGAACTCAAAAAATCAAAAACCAGGAGATGGACAGCCGTACTATTTTATCTTATTGAAACCTAATAACAAAGTCACTGCCAGTTAGGCCTGGCCTGAACATCATATATTAGCATTAGATTAACTGAAAGTTGAAATTTCTATAACTCATCATCTTCATTTGAAATAATTAAAAATACTTAATATCACTGGAATACCTGAAGCTATTAAAATATATGACATAAAGCCATTTTTTGATTTCATTCATCTCACATATCTACTCACAAAAATTTAATGAGGTAACATTTTATGTTGTATTCTCTAATAACACTTTTCCCTCCGACCATGATGTATACTAATTATAAGATTTAGTCAAAGATAAGATAGACAGAAGTAAGTGAAATTTAGCATTCAGAAGCGCAATGTGTCCACAGAACCTACTACAAACAGAGCAAATAAGTGGAACAGCATTACTGAAGTTCTGGCATTCTTGAAAATCTAATCCTAAAATTTTCTTTGTTTGTCATGAAAGTCAGGAATGAAAATTATGCTATAGGAATGCAAGATGAAACTTCATTGAAGGGAAGAACAAGGGCTGGGGTGGGGGTCATTTCTCTGTCTGCTCTAAGAAGCAGTCCATTTTCTCAGCACATTCAGGGTTTCAACCATGCCCACCCCCAGGATCTGCAGGACAGATGTATTACTTTGCCATTGCTCCAGAAGTGAGAAAAATTGACATAGGTATTTATAAAGCAGGTCTGTTGGGTATATCCCTGGTTCAGAAAGAAAAAAGAGACAGAAAGTTAAACAAGCCTATAGAATTCTGTATTATGGGTATTTGTGATTTCATTTTGCAGTATTTTTAGAGTTATTTCTATATAAAGACTTCAGAACAAGTCTACATACATACTATAATTCTGTTTGTTCTTCTTCAAGGAGAATTTTACCTATCAACTTAAATATGTATGAAAATTACATATGTATGAAAATACTATAATACATATACAGCACAGTAGTATACATAGACTTTTCTGGCTTCCTGGTGTAAACTTTTTTTATGTTTTCCATGATGCATTGAAACCAGTGACCAAGTTAAGCATGAAGTGCTGTGTACTTACTTTCCAAGTTCACATTCTATTTCAGGTAGAGTAGTTGGCAAAGGTTTCTCTACAATCAACTTCAGAGCATACCAAAACTCTCCGACCATCTCTGACAGGAATATGACACTAAAGACAGATACATAAGCTCTATATGACACAGCTTTTGTACAGAGAGTTAAAAATGCAGAGACTAGAATTCAGAAAAAAAAGTAATGAGTTCAATACAGTGAATTCTTTAATTAGCTACCAGTTTTCCCATAACAGTTCTTGTTGGTATCATCTGAGTTCAGCTACCAAAGCTAATAATATTTACAGCTATTGAAGCAAGAAATGTCCTCTTCATTTTTCTTAACTTTTTAGCATAAAAATTATTTTTTTTGCAAAAATTGAACTCCAAAAAACACCATTCCCATCGTCAACTTACAAGAGTAAGCTTTACTTTCATTTTAACATAGCAATATTTTCTTTCTAATTACTTTGAGCTCAAAAGACAAAGTAATAGAAATAGCATTCACTGATTTTAAAAAGGAAAACCTTTTCATATCTAAAGTGATGAAAACTGAGGAATAGATATATACACATTTATATGAGCATGACTAATAGATATGTTTCAAAGAAATCTTCAATATACTCTTTCGATATAAAATCAAATCTTGTCATGACTGAAAATTGCTTGCTGCTAGGTGAGATATGTACAGTAGTAAATTCCTGTGACATTCTAACACATTCCATTCTCTTACAGATTTCTTTTCCTAGATCTTGTTTTTAAGTATCAAAATCATAATTAGAAGTTAAAGCAAAACACAGTAAACATATTAAAACTTTTTAAAATATATGAAATACACTGGGTAAATGCATGCCCCACTATGGACCAGCTCTTCTTCTACATGAGAGGTAACTATGTCTGCTTCATGACTTTATGGTTCCAGACTACCATAGAGTAGTACCAATGAACAAGCTATAAAGCGAGCATAAGCTAGTTCAGGAAAGAATCATCCAGTTGTAAAGGTGCACAAACACTTTTGCAGCACTCTTCCTCCCAGCTGCTCCCATAGAAGCAAAACTGAGCATGGCTACAGAAAAAAGATAATAGCTTGAGTGTACCTGGATGTACTTCTGTCCAGCTGTAACTGTAGTTCTTGGGAGTTATTGCAATTTAAAACAGCTATTAGACAGCTTTCTACTACAGTATATCAAAGTGCATTGAAGATGTATAATGTACTTTATGTCATCTTTGCATATATTACTCCAAAACCTACCCTGCCAATCAGCTGAGATCTGGCCCATATTTTTCCAGTTAAAAGGAACCTTTATGTTATTATGCACTTGAAAAATACTCTACCAGAAATATTCTCTGATAGGAAAAAATGATCTCATTCTGAGCTTCAGAATGCATTATTTCTACATCATTCCTCAGAAAAAAATATTTACTAGAGTGGTAACAGCAGTCCTTTCTACAAAACTGCATTACCTGAAAGCTGTATTGTGCAAGGATACCTGCCATTATTCCAGTCTTGGGAAAAATCAATACAAACAAACTGAACAAAGATTTTGAAATACATGGATTTGGGCTTTGCAGATAGTGGGTCTCAGAACACAGGTCATCTGTCTCTCTTTCCTCATTGCCACCCCCCGAAATCAAAAAAAGCTGACAATCAATTTATATCATTGGCAAATGAGGAACTGTTTTTTCAGTCAGCACTTCAACTGAATAATCCTTTATTAACAAAATTCCAGGAAAGTAAGCTTTGCTATTCTGCACTTTTCAGCTGTTTGCCTAACTGGTTCAGTTAGGGACTACGATCAGCAACAGCAACTTTGAAAGTAAGACCAAGAGGTCATTTGGCTTTTCATTCCTAATTATCACACTGCACAGTCTCTTTTGGATTTCCAATGAAACATTTTTAATTTAAAACCTCTCCATATTCATTAAGTAGATCATTTCTAATTAATGAAAGATTGTGAAGCTAAATGGATTTCTGTGAAGACTGTTAAAGGGTTCTTAACCTGTTTTTAATGTTGGTGGTATTATAGTTCAGTTCCTTCTCTGCAGAAAAATGAAATCAGTTTATTCCCTTTGTAGAACTTACAAAATGAACAATTCATTTAAAGTTTTGAGAGGGAACTTCTAAATAAATATCTAACACATTGTTCACTGAATTGTAGTGAACTAGAATAACTAAGGGTTATTCTATTGCTTATCAATAAGGGGTTCTTTTTCCCCCTCAGAGGAAGGCTGCAGTTTGGGGTACAATATATTTAAAATTAGAAATATTTTTAATTCCCTTTATTACCTTTCTTTGTTTTTTTAAAGATGATATCGAGATATCCAGATATCTACATCAAGTGACCAAGGGTTCAATTAAAATACTTTACTTATTAGTACATGAGTCACAAACACAAGTATCAAGACATTGCAACTTACCTTCCATCTGAAGTGCCAACAACAGCTGGGGAAAACTTTATTCGATACAGAACTGTTTGTTTTGGCCTAAGAACAAAAGCTTTTCTTCCAGAAAGTGAATGATTCTCTAGCACTACACTCAGTTGGAGAAATTTATCTGTAGGATTAGTGACGGGAATATCAATTCCAACAGTATCCTAGAAACACAAGATGAATTATGAGCCATTACATGTCAAAACATCTTTGTTAAAGAAGCACAAGATGCTCACACATGATTTGCACTTACAAGAACACAGGTTGCAACTTAGTTTGTCACGTGAACTAACCCAAAACAGAGTAGTTGCAGCAAGAGACAATTAAACCAATTTTCCAGTTGTAAACTCTTTATTTCTAGAAATAAGGAAAAATTCAAGTCTTCCTGGCCAGTCTGCACTCTAACAAGTTACTTTCCCTGCCAAGATCTGGCTGAGACCTGCCAACCACTGTCTTGTGGGCAGATCTGCTGTAAGTCCTCCAAGCCATCTCTCACCAGCCAAGAAGTGCTAGTTGAAAATATCCATTTTGCAAGCAGGTAGAAAATTACAGGCTGATTTTTGCAAGATTTGTTCCTCTTAATTTTTAATTACACCATAATACTTTGTATTAAAAAACAACAGCAACACAATAAACATTCCTTCTCTGGTTCCTTTTTGCGACTTATTTTCCTTAATAGTGGTCTCCTTATCTTTCTGTTTAAAGTCTATCAAAACTTCAGGTGAGGGCCATTTTTTCTTGTATATCTGGAAAACATATGGTACTTCCTAGACATTATTAAAGAAGCACATTAAATTCCAATTACCATAATAACAGGGAGCCAAACTATGGCCTGACTAGATAAATATGCATACTTTATACGTGGAGCTCCTTCGAGATGAGCAGCAGTTGAGCAGGGGCACTCACTCCACACAGCTGCTACATTCTTCAGCTGCTCTTGAAACACTGCTGTTTTTCAGCAGTGTTCAGTGACCTCCTTCTTCATTGCATAGTACAAAATTGCGTAAAGCCAATCGTATATGCTCTTATATGTGTAAATATCAACATACTTTCTGAAACTAAACAGTTTCAATCAGATAGGAAAGGATATATTAATGAAGTAAGTCCACCATAACAACTGAGAATGCATACCTGCTGTTTAAAATACATACGTTCTATTCATATATATTTATATATATATAATATGCAAAATATAATAAATAAATAAATAAATGTACTCCCATACATATAAATATATGAATATCAATATATGTATTCCTATTTGGTTTCCCATTTCCTTTGCACCTACCCAAACACTTTCTTTCAAAACGTGCAGCAAACACTTTTTCTTTTTCTATTTTTAAGCATATGGTGATTTGGTTCTCGTGGCAAAATTTTGCCTGGAGCTTGAACAATTTTTTTTTTTTTTAAGTACAGTCATTAGGATTGTACTGCAATATGATATGAAACAAAAATAAAATATGTATTAAAATTAATAATACACTAAAAATTCAACTTGAAATACTTTACAATCCGCAACAAAGCTATCTCACTATTCTTTGAGCTTGCCTACCATTTGGTAGATTCCTATACATTTACATTTATAGAAAATGACTACTGGAACATACTTAAAAACATTTAATGTTCTACTGATGGCAAGATTATACCACCAATTTAAATCATTCAAGTGCATTGCATCAGTAGGATAGGATTAAAATTTACAATAAAATATTTTAAAACTCAGATTAATAGTTTTTACTGGTGTAAACAAATTTCTAAATCTATTTACTATTTTTTTATTAATGGCTTCATAACAAAGAACTATAAAATACCCACATGCTGTGTTGCATACATTAGCTTCATGTAAAGCAGTGTTCCTTTGCCAGTATTAAGCCTGGGATTATGTATTTCCCTGGAATCTCCCAGGAAATTTCCCTGGAATTACTAAAAATGCTTCAAACAGTTGATATAGCAAGGATGGTCATGAGGGCAGATGCATGTGTACCTACAGAATACATCTATCTATACAATCTATCTATAATTAGATGTATTACAGAATACATCTATCTGTTAAGATAGATCTTAATAGATTCTTCCAAATCCTTGTTATGGAGGCATAGTACTAGGATAAATCACAAAAAGCCCTTCTAATTTCCAAAAGAATTATTTTTAATGAAAAGACCATTTTTTCAGAAGAGAGTCAAAGGAGCAATATCATAGGCAAGTCCCAAACACATTTCCAGTAGTAAATTTAGAACCACATTTCAGTATTGTGGTTTTTATAAATATTTTGACAGCAGAAAAATGTAAACATTGAAAAAAGAAGAAAATTAGTCTTATTCTTCACCAAACTGCTCCATATATCAGGACAGCCAGCATCCAGGATAGAGCCATTCTGGTGCAGTATGTCCTTTTTTTATTCCTTGAGAACTTGTGATCCACTTCTTGTGCACTGCAGGTTAAGTAACATAATCTAACATAATGTGAAATAAAATAAAATGAAAAGCAAATATGGGATAACATTTATTCTCTGTGGAACTTGAAAAAAATTGAGTGGTTACACTTTTATCTACACCAATAGCCTGAGTCTGTGTATAGGTGTAATGCTCTGTCATCACCATTTTGCTTCACAAGATGCTTATCAGCATCAATCTTTTGTGATATTAGCTTTTAGCTGAAATATTTTACTGACATATTTCATACCAAAGATTTTCTCACCACTCCATTTTCTACATCCTTCTTTTAGCAACTGGACTTAAAGGATTTAATATACAGCACAGCATGTATACAGCATGTACAGTAATATGTAATTTTATATCCTGTGAATGTAGATACCACACTGAACTATGAACTAATGCTCCTCTAACTATGACAAGGTAGCCTACAGGAAGAGGGACACATTCTAAAATCTATATGCATAGTCATCTTCTCCGGGTTCGAACTTCAGTAATGACTAGTCTAATCATCACCAAGTGTCAATAAAAGTGCTATCTGGTCAAAGTTTGTAAGAGACTAAGAATATTTCTTAATGTTTTAGAACAACTGTTTTCAATTAAAATCCATTTTAATTAAGGAAATGACATTAATTCTACATTTGTTTGCAGCTTTTCCAGTCAATGGACCTTGGGCAAAAAGTAATTGCACTTGCTCCTGAGTTTGCTAGGCTTTCACTATAGCAGTAAATTTTCACAGTCAGGTAAGCGTTAAGAATGCTATTTTGATAGGCTTGGGGAGGATAACGTATCAAAAATTCTTCACTTTGTAGGTATCTTTGCAAATTAATATTCTTTTAGACTGAAAAGTAACAACCGCCTTCTTTGTCTTGGTGTGCTTGATGCCAAGCAGGAATGCTGCTGACTCAAAGATCAAACTTGTGATGGTGGCGCTATCACCGAAAAATAGCCATTGGCCATCTAATCACCCTGTGCCCAAAATGATCAGTTATCAGTGTCACTGTCAGTGTCAATATGGGGGAAAGGGGAGAGTTAAGCTGGAGTTTCCTTTTGTGCCCTCCTAACCTTGTTTTAACATTTTGTTATTACTCATTTCCCTTTCTTGAAACAAAAGAAGCTTAAGTAAGTGGCATAGCAACTGCAAACACAGATGACAGAGTTTTAGGGTGGTGCTGAACACAGTTCAGCTCAGTTTGGTCAAATTAGTTTTAGAAATCAGAGCTGGTTCTAAAATTGCTGATTTACAAGATAACCCTCTCCTTTTCATGTAGGGGATATGACAACAGAAAATCACAATGCTGCCTCATCTTGATGCCACATTTTCCCATTCTACTTGGCATATTTTGCCCTACAAGATAACAGCTTGTAGAAAGGCACCAACTGTTCATCAGCAGTTAAGTCTTTATCAGAACTTAGCTACTTGAAGTCTAGGATTAACTGTCTTAAGCAAATTACAGTTTTTCTAAACTTGCTTGGTAAGGGATCCATTCTTACCACTACTATGGTACAAGAAACTGTAACCAGAAGAAAAAACTATGCACAAGACATCTAATAACAGAGGATAATAGTGCAATGAGTTTCAGGTGTAGATTTACATGTTTGTATATGAAAAAATCATACTAAATTAATTTATCTGAATCATGCACGAGTGCCTAAGCAATAACACCCTAAAGCAGAATACAGAGAGATCTGTAGTTCATAAGTTATTACACTCACCCTAAGCTCACAGGCTATAAAATTCCATGCTGTTAACCACTTAATAGGGACTAGATACAGCAGTGAGCAAACTGGGAAAACAATGTTTTACAATAGATGACTGCTAAAAACAGCTTCCTGAAGTTGGAGGAAAGGAGGACACTGCAAGATCATATATTCTCTGACTGTCACCTATTATGTCTTCAGCTCCACAAGAAGAAATCATTCGTGTTGAGAAACCCCAACCAAAGTGATATTACAGTAGTTTGTAACACATACAGGATAAGCCAATGGACTAAGTAATAAGTACCTATCCAGACTTCCATATATTGCAACTTTTGCCCATCTGTTTAAGGTTTCCATTTTGGTACGGATGGATAGAAGGAGTTGTAGAAAAGACTTGAGGTGAATTACAAGAGAAATGCTACATTAACATAGTTATAAAAAAACACACCTGACAAGGAATGTGGGATAAAGACTCTTTCAAAGTCAAATTAATATCTCAAATTCCCATAACTGAGAAAGTAATAATTATGTTTATATCCTACCGAATATTCTTCTGCATTTGAAATCAAGGCCACTTTTGTGTCCATGTAGACTGAAACTCAATAATTATTCATCTTCCTGAAGCCACAGACAGATTTCTTTTTCAGATCCAGCAGTGTCAGAGGAAGAAATTATTACAGGCATTTGTCACCAACCTCTGTACTCAAACTTGGCACTTTCAGGGACCAGCTTAGTTAGCCTAAACCACCATATAATGTAACCTGGCTTATTATAGCTGAAACAGGTTAGAGAGCACTACCACAAACATATAATGGTAGGGTAACCTTTTCCGTCAGAAAATCTGAACTAGAAGAAAATATCTGCCATTGCGTTAATGTAACGAAGGACCAAATTCGGTTTCAGATGATTTTACAGAACAATCATTTACATCTATTCTGTCAATAGTATTTTTGGAAAGCATGACTCAGCAACTGATAGACTTCCACACATCTATTCGTCACTGTCACAGGTCACCTTGCTGTGCAGATACACGTAATATATGAGATGTAGATTAGAATGCCAATGATGGAAACCATAGTTTGAATCAGATCAATAGATGCATTTACAATCACTTGTTCTATGGGACTATTTCAAATAACTTCAATAAATCCAGGCAGCATCTCTCAAAAACAGATTATTCTCTTTTTTTTTCAGAATTTCCTACCTACTTCACACACTAGGTCATATTCATAACACCAGAACAAAATACCACCTTCTTCAGCTTACTTCAGGCCAGTATCACTCAACAGAAGCACTAAAAAGCACAGCATTTGTAAGCTGGAAATACTACATTTTAGAAACAGTATGCTCTTAGATAGTAAAGTCAAGAGAGCTATTAGCGACTACTGCACTTTTAGAGAGTCAATAATGCCTCAAGGAAAGACAAGATATAAGCACAGAGGTGTTTGCCCAAAATCAGCCCTCAGAATAGTGACAATCACCATTTATAACTAGCCTTTCTTTCTGGGAAGTCAAGGAGATGTAAAATTTTAGGATGCTTTCAGATTCCTAATAGCTTCCAATATATCAGGCAGATAATCAGGCAGATAATTAACGAAAAACATCTTTTTACAATTATCTCTCTCAGATCAAGACTAAACCTTAGCTACAGAGATCTTTGTGAATGGCAGTCAGGTGCATGTTTAACCAAATCCTTATCACTCTCTTATTTATCAAAAAGTGTACAATTGCCCATGGATTTTGGATGAATATAGAACTACAAAGTTCAGTTCCTGAGCTAATTGTATCTACCCATATAATGCTACAGCAAGTACATAGCTGCAATTATTTTCTGCTGGCCTCACCAACTTGTTTGCAAGTGCTCTATGAAGTTGCACTCATTCTGTAGATTCATAATTCCAATAGCTTAGAACAGACTTTGGAAGGCTTGGTGAGTGCTGATGATTTCTACATATTCATAATGCAGTCAATGACTGAAACATAAGAGAATTACTTTGAGAAACTTGTTTTAGTAGCATTTAATTTAGTTAGCATATTAGATGTTGAAACTGGTATATGCAACACGGGCAAACTGTCCTGGATTGAAAATTCCATGTCATGAAGCTAGGAAGCTCCCCTTTGCATGAAACTATATATATGACAGAGACTATATCAGGGAGACGCTGCGATATCAGTTGTCTCAGAACTGACCGGGAAAAGGAACTAAAAACACTTTCCATATTCCAGCGCTTCCAAGAAAAGTTAACTTGAAGAACTTCTTGGCAAAAATAAACTTACAGCCACTTATCAGAACCTAATGGCACTATGGTAGAATAGCAATAATAATTAATTATTACAATCCTCTGGCCATCCTAAATGACTCCTGTTACGTGTGTGGAAGCAAATATTCTACTATATGCTCCTACTCCCAGTTCAGGCTGGTACGAGCTAACTGAAGGTACTTCTTTATTTTTTTAAAACTATATTCAACTCCAAAAACACTAAATTTTATTGAATCTTTATGATCATACTAAAGAGATAATTTGTGTCTCAGGCACTCCATCTACCACCAAGGTGCTCAATCAACAGAGGTAAAATATTAATTATTTTGGTTGTCTTAAATCTTGCATCTACAGTAATTCTATTATCGTATAGGCCTAAAAACAGAAATTAAAATCATTAAGCAAGCATGTTTCTTTGTAATTTAAAAGATTGACACCATAATCTATCAATGGCATGACACATATAAAGGTAGAAATAATTCTAGAGCAAAACTGAAATTGTCACATTTTCTACTGAGAATAACTTTTTCTCCTGAATTCTCCAAGAATAGAAAGTGATAGTGTTTGTCTGTATTGATAGGTAAAATGCCTCAGATAAAGAAGTGCTCTCTAAAGTCTAGAAATTTTTTCCTAAATCAAAAAAAAATTTTTTTTGGCATATCTCTGCAATCTCAGGAGTCACAGGGTAACTGTATTATAATGCAATAAGACTTTTTAAAATGTTCATAACTTTTCTGAAAATGGAAATATCTAGAAATCTGAAGGAACAATTTCTATAGGAATTATCAATTTAGTTCTATAGTCTTAAAATGACTGAAAAGATCAGATAATCTTTAAAAAAAGAGAAAATATCCTAATTACCAGTTGTTACTCCAAACAAAGCTAAATCCTTACAGGCTGCTCACAGTTTAATATTTTACTTACAAAAACAAATGCTGCATTATTGTGTTCCATATGTGATATATTAGAGGTTCTCAGAGACTAGATTAGCAATCTGTCCCATACATTCCCTTACTATTATCAGAATAATTTCTCTTAAAAGATAATGCAAGTTTACTATATCACAATTAATGTTTACTAATAATATCAACACCAAAATATATATTATTAATGACTGACATCACCTACCAGTACTTCTGAAAGAGATAAAATCAACGCACTGAACCAAGCCACACTCTTGCATTTCTCTGGGGCTCTCTGTGCAGTCCAACTAGTTCTGCTGTCACACAGAATACATCATTTCCCTCTTTATGGGGTGATAGGGGAAGGATATGGAAAAGAGAATGTCTTTCTTGGAGAACCATGTATTTACACTGAAGAATATAAAGGGCATAGTCTTGTAATTACTGATCTCTGTATTCCTGGGTGCTCCATTTTGGGTACCTGGGAGATCATCTTGCAAGGAAAGGACTAGTAAGACAGTCACCTGAAATACACTTTTTTGATGTATCCATTTATCTGGACACGAACCATTACTTTGTGTAATGTGTCTTCTTACTGTGTCTTCTACAGAGTAAAAGCTCTCCTCCTGACATTTCAAGTATAAAACTTAGGTAAATTTTAATAAAGTTTTACTTCTCAATTATTTTATTCATCCTACAGTCGTCATCTGCTATGTACAGACCACACAGAACAGACTTGCATTCACTTGTTTAGAGGTTGCCAAAAATGAGGTTTGAAAGTTGGAAAGAGCTGGAACCAGCAATGGAAGGTTATTTTTGGATTTGCATTGAAAAGATCTTTCTAAGTGTGCAGACTATGACAGTGATCTTTTAAAACAATCATTACAGAGTGCAGAAGCAGTGCATTAGTGGCACAAATTTAGGAGCCATTACAAAAGGCAGGAGTGGCAGAAGCCCTTCACCTCAGCAGTTCTACAACAGTTCTCTCAACAATTCTAACGGGGGACAGCATGTGTTTGGAGTGACGATACCAACAAACTCGTAACAATTGGAAGTGTTATTGAATCAATAATTATGAATAAGGAATATTCATGAATAAATTGTAATTCAGCTTTTGAAAGCCTCCCACTTTCTCAGATGCTTCCTTTGACCTGTTAAAAATCTTTGTAAAGTATCCCTTTTAAATGACAGAGAAATATATAAATGAATAGTTAGTACACACCCACTATAGCTTTTCATGTGAACTGAACAGTGCTTATTCATACTTCACATTTATCTTTGTAAATAACTTTAGCTGAATCTGTGCAACAGGAATATGTGTTGCAGGGAACCAACTGCATGACCCTTAGGTTACTTTTATACAGCTAGCTCTATACAGAATAGATGTTGAATAGATGGAAAATCTTCATAGGAACAGAATTATAAAATTAACTTCCTGCTTTTCACAAGGAAAACAGTGAGTTCACACTACTCTGAAAAATCACAGAGGGGAAAAACAGTAGCAGTACTACTAATTTTTCTGGCAAGTCACAAGAACTGGCAGGACAAGCTTAGAGGTTGTGCTTCTGCAAACAAATTCTCAGGTTATCACTTATAAGAGTGTCCAAACACAGTCTGAAAATCTATACTTGAGATAACCACATTTTTAGAGAAAATCTCATCTCAGTGTTCCCTCTGAGGTAAAAAAAAAACCATATATATATATATACAACCATGTATATACAACCATGTTTTCTCTTGAGCAAAAAGCCTAGTGCAAGTTCCGCTGATTAGAAACATAGTCATTACAGAGGTATATCCATGAAACAGATCAAAGATTAAGTTTTTCTTTCAATTATGTTGCTTTAATAACTAATTTACTAAGATTTGTCATCTTTGTTCCAGATACCAACAGTGAGAAAATTAAAAGAAAAGAACTTTCTCTGTGGACTCACACTGTTTAATGGTTGAACAAAAAAACACTCATTTTGATACGTAGGCTAGAGGGCTAGTAATAGCAGCTATGGATTAAGTGGCATAGTCATTTAATTATACAAGGCTATTCTCTTTCTCCATTTAACAGTTATTCTTCATAAATATGACCACTCATCTAGCAAAGATGAAACACCTTTCTAATTACTTTGTTTAGGTCCAACCTTGCATTTTTGCTCAACAGTAGTTAGTAGACAGCTCAACTGTCATTTTGTGATCCACATAAGCTCCCTGCTGTTATATCACAGAACTGATTAATGTGCGTGGAGGGAAGAGAGTAGGCGGTTAGTAGCTACTATATATTTACCAAAGATTTTCATTCACATTCTAATAATTCCAACAATTTATCCTTCTTTTGATAACTACTTATTTTATGGGCTCTGCAAAGATGTTCTGGTTTGATTTATTTGCCAAACTGCTTTTATTTACAGTGATTAATAATTGCAGCATTCCCAAATTTCTTTTTCTTCCACAAGACATGTTGCCATGGATCTTTTACAGAATATTACTTTTTATGCTACCAATTGTTATGAAAGCATACTCTAAAATCAATCTTAGGATATGGTTCATAACTTCAGGTTATTCAGTTTTCAAGAACATGATCCAAGCACCAGCCACGTATAACAATATTCTGATTACAGTTTATCTTAGGATTTATGAAAAACTACTGCAGCACAGCTATGAGGTCTTGTTCTTCAACTGCCATGTTACATAATTACAAAATATATTCCTAATTCTTTTTATTGTTAATTAAGTAATAAATAATGACCTAACATTAATAAAGAAGACACTGGCACATAATTTAAAATCTAAACTGGATCTACTTTAAAACAGGTTGCAATTGTAAAAAGCTCTCCACATTATACTTGTCTATTGACATAATACAGTTCCCAAGCTGTACAAACTCCTGTTCGAATAAACCTGCTGTGGTCTCTTTTGGCAGAAAGAGTTACAAATGAGTACAGGTGCTATAATCTGTCCATATTAGCATGTAATGAGGCACAAAAGGAGCAGACCAGAGGAGAATAGTCGGTGCTGCATCCATATAGTGTGAGTTTCAGTGAAGTTTTTGCCTAAGAATAGTTCCAGTCAGCTCCATGAGCTGAGCACCCATTAGCAGCATTAGATGAGCTCCTGGAAAACATCTTCCAACTTCCACCCACAAGTGATTCAGTTCATGCACTCCAGGACTGCTGTGTGATATAAAACAAAGTGCAGTAAATGGAGATGACCAGAAGAGATGCCTTAGAAACACGCTGTTGCTACAAACTACAAGCCTAATGTAAACACCCCTCTCTTGTGTGTTCCATCAAATAATTAAACAGAAGAAGTAAGAGTTGACAGGGAAGAGGCATGATCGAGAGAAAATTAATACATCTTTTGTGCAATCTTGTATTGCTGTGGCTCTCTGTAAGAAAATTATGCAACTAAAACAGACTAATACCTCCCAAGCATGGCTTCATCTGTACAGTTCCCAGACCATGATTCCTAACTGTTCAAAGACCTGCCATGAGTTTTGAGGGGAACCATTCCTTGAGCCAACATATCCTATGAATAGAAAAACTACCTGAGGTAGCCAGGATGCTACTTCTGATGTACTGCTACTGCTTCCACCAGAAGGGAAGATCACATATGGAGTTGGGTGAGAAGAGTTTGAGAATCAGACCAGTGGGAGTCCCATGTTGCTATCTTTCCTTGCTTCTCAACCTCCCCTCTAAAGAAGATTTTAAAAACTTTTAGGAAAGGAAAATGATGTCCCAAGGGTGGCTCCTCCTCACTTAACACATCATGCTAACGTTAATCCAATGCTTAGCTGAACTGTTGTTTATCTTGCTGTTCAACTTGCATTTTCAGACAACTGATACAAATAACTATGTGCTACTTTTCACTCCCTCTGAGATTTGCAGAAAAACCAGCCACTGACAAGTGAACAGGATAACTGTGATCAACAGAAATGTTAGTTCCACATGCTACATTACAGAACTGTAATGACGTATGAGACAAAAAAGACAGCTGATTTTTAGAATTCAGAATGAATTTGAAAGCTAGCAGCTAGTGATAAACAACAGTCTGTGATTTAGCCTGTGCTATCTAGGAGCCACTAATAGAAAAAAAACATAGAACGGCAGAAATATAATTTAAAACTATTTTCAAAGTAAAATACACATCAAAAAGTACACTTCTGCATCTTGTTCCATGTCTACTCCGCATGTTTGTTTCCTTTGCCTTTGAGATTCATGAGGCTGCCACAAGCTGGTCTGGATAAGACAAATTGAAGTAAGAATACATAAATTCTTTCATGAAAGAAAAAAGGAAGAAATTCTTGGCCAGCTGATGATCACAGTGGGTGCTTCCTCTTTTTTCCCTGAACTAGCTTTTAGCTAACTTACTTTAATTGATTTGACAATCTTTGTCAGGATGAAATGCTTTCTGAAATTTGTGTTTGTAGAGAGGGAGACCAAAACTGAGAAGTCTCCAGCATCAATCTTCCTGATGTCATGCAGAACAAAACAGAACTTTGAGGGACTTTTCAAAACAACGGAATAGATAATGAGGCACAAGGGACATCACAAATCTGAAATTTCCCTACTGGAATTATTACAAGCACAGTACTAGGCAATTGGTTATGCAAGTATCACAACCAATATAGTTTTTAATGATTGCAGGGAAATTTAGAAACTTATGTTCTCTATAGACCAGCAGTGCCAACTCCCAGAGCAGGTTCTCAGGCTAGATTGACAGGCTCAGGACACTGACATATATACAGCACATGTATCGAGAATTTAGAATGACTGCTTTCGTTATGATATTTGTCAAAAAATAGAGTTTGAAGCTGGTTAGTGACTAATGAAGTTGTAAGGTAAGGTTGGAGGTGTTCATTACAGGCAGCATGAGGGTAGACTGGGTTATTCCACTTTCAGCAATACTTGATAATACCCTCCTCTGAAAAATGGGTTTAATTATCTAAGAACTCATAAGGGTTCCCCTGTTTACCAAGCTTTAACAATGAAGAAGGGCAGGAATCCTTCAGAGCTGGAACACATCCTTACAACCTTTCCAGGCTTCTATTATACCAGCTGATCTAATTTCTATTAATATGCATGAGGGTCAGAAAATAAACCTGCATCTGGCTAATCTCCCTCCATTTCAGTGAAGTCCTTCTCATTTCTGGAGTGGTGATGAGTGGATTTCAGAGTGTTCAAGGCCTGGATTAGAAAGGATATCTAAGCAATGAAGCTAAATGGCCTGCAACATGAATCATTGCTACTCCTTATAATGTGGTTGATGTTAGCACTGAATGAATATATTGTCTTGTTTCTCTCAGAGCTGCAGTATATTGTTGTAGCCAAGACATTAGTTATTCATGCAAATTAAAAAATTGCCACTATTGTCAGAAGACACAAACTATGCACAGTTGACAGTAAAACAGGATTTATCACAATCATTAGGTCTAGAAGTAGGAAGATATTTTTGTTTGATAAAAGGCTGTACAATCTATTTAAATGGTTATCATATATTTCTTAAACACTAGTTGCTGGATGAAATACAACAGGATTCTTGGTGAATCCTCATCTATTTAATCAGAGTATATTACAATATAGTTACTTTTGACTAGAGAAACTAGCTTCTCTCCTCAATATTTTGGGCTATTTTGTGGACATTCTCAAGTCTATAATATATGAAAAATGAATCACTCAATGCAAATGCAAGATGCATTTAAACTACATAGTAATTCATTGAAAAATTCTAGCTTCTTGAAGATTTCAGGTCTAAGCCCATGCGTCTTTGCAGTTCTGTACTTTTAACTATTACTGCTATCATGTACAGTGTATAATAATCTATGTCTCAGGCAAGTAAGTCAAATTAATTAGCATTGTTATAAGAATTCAGAGCTGAATTCCTAGTTATTTAGAAGGCATAGCCAAAGTGATTAGGACATGGAAGACATAGACCATACATAAAAGAAAATTAAACTACCTTTATTCCACAAAACCAAGCAATGAAACAGCTGTCTTAACTAAACCGGATTCTCCTGTGTAGTTCAGGATCCCACTCACTGCTTAATCTCACCATTCTCCTTTTAATAGTAAGAATATAGATAGGAATAAGAAGGGGCTCTGTCTGTAAACCCTATAACACTATGGTTTACTTCTCCCTTCCATCCTTTGCACTAGGCATTACACTTCAGCTGTTGACCTCTAGAATCCTCATTCCCATGCTAGGAAATATTCATATTAATTCTTACAGTTTCCTGCATTTTGAGCAGATAAACTCTATTTTCAACTCTGTGAATGTTTGCCATGCACTCACTGGTCAGGAAAAAAGTAAGAACTGAGTGAACCCCATGGCAGAGGTACCCTCCTTTCTTCATCAAAGGAGATGCTATTCTCTTACTCAACAAATTCAATTCTTCTTCTTCTGCTCCAAAAAGAGAAAGATCTCCTACTTTATTTAAATATTTTACAATCATGTAGCTTCACAATTCATTATTTGCTGCAACACTTCCTAACAGCAGTTTCAGGTTTTGAGTAACACAGCCTGCTTGATTCTTGAGAATGGAGCAAATAACAAGGTCTTCCTAATGCCACTTCTAAGAATTCATTTCTTATGGTTGGTATGGTCAGGCACTGGCATCAAGGAAGTATGTCATAGTTTGCTTTTTGATATAAGGGTCTGTTGTGCTATGAATCACTTTAAAAGGTCAATGGGATTCAGCAACTCTCGTTACTTGTCATCTAACATTTTTAAATGTCATCGATAGGAAATTAATCTTTTAATGTTTCATGGGATTTTTTAAAGAAGTAAAATTTCTAACCTTAAGATATCATTCAATTATCTCATCATCGTTTTTACTTATGACAACTGATAAGAAACAGAAAAGGTCAACTCATGGAACTAAATGTTGAAAGCTTGATTTTGATAGCCACACTTCAAAGCTCATCAAGAAAAGCAATTAGAGAAGAAGCAGTGTTAAAATCCAATTGCTTTTCTACCTTTACAAATTTGGTTGATCAATTTCTCTTTCTTATCAGTTTTGTAGAAATACTACAATAGTAAGATATGAAGTTCCAAGTGGTAAACGTAAATAAGGATGACTACCTCACCATACTCTTCATCTTGGAAGGGAAATCAGAAGGGGTATTACACAAGTCTATAAAATCGTGAAAAGCATGGAGAGAGTGGTAGGGATTGATTGTAAACACTTGAAACTCAAAGTCAAAGGAGATTATGGATGCTAAAAGTATACATCAGTTTAAGAGTAGACCAGGCAGCTCAGAAAAAACCCTGAACTGAAAACCTTTAAAGGCAGTGAAAGTACCATATGATACATGTCGGAGTGGGGGGACGGGCCCGGAGTAACGACGGAGTCTCAATATGAGTATGGTCGTTCTCCTTTTATTAGAACTTACACAAAGTATATATATCGACAAGCAATACGCATGCGCTAGCAATAGTTACATGATTGGTTACAGTTTCTGTCCACGCGCATAAAGCGGATATATGATTGGTGCAAGGTTGCTGTCCGCGCTCCATCGACATTTATGGAACCTAGTTCCGTCCAGACTTGTTTACCAGTTTTGTGAATACCTTCTTTTGTAGTGCTCAAGGCCGCTGCAAGGCTCGCTTGGCCGCTGCAAGGCTCGCTCGCCTTGGCCTACATTCCTTCCCTTACCCTGAGAACGGGATTGCTCATCCCAATCAGATCATGCCCTCTCTCGCTTAACCATTCCTCCACAGATACATACACAGTCTTGCTTTCTCCCTTGTCATCCATTTCTGACCATCACTGGAGATAGGTCATTGATTTAAACAGACCTTGGCCTGAGCTGCTCTTACCGAACTCTTTATAGGCTGTGCCTGGAATTTTCAGAATCCAGTGGACTTTTGTGTCCAAATTACATTGAAATTCAGTCTGTTTGTTTGATGCCAATGTCCCCTAACCTACTTTGAAAAAACTGTATGCAAAAAATTTAGAGGGTAAACAACTGAGACCTTACCCTTTTCTGGCCTAGAAGAAAAATACTGAGACTGTGATCATTCAGTGTTATTCAGAAATTTTATGAAGGTCTGAACTTAGAAGACTATTTGTCACCTGCTGCCTAGACTTCAAAGTCTGCCTCCCCAAAAAGTACAAGTGTGGCTTATATGCAATTACTCTGCTTCATAATATTCCTATTCATTTTAGACTGATTTTAAAAGTAATCTGAAATCATGTACTGAACTGTCCAGGTGGGAAAAAAGGGGCGGGGGGGGGGAGGAGATAATGAGAAATAAACCTGTCTTGACGATGATCATTTAAAAACTGAAGAAACAAATTTTTTACTTTTTTCCTTGTTTAGAAATACAAGTATGCGGAGTTATTGTGAAGAGATTTAAAATCAATATTTGACTCTACTATTTGCAAAACAGTGGCACCATGCATTTTTCAAACACAGGAAACACCCTGAGTGTTGATGATTTGGGAGAAATGCTGAAAAATGACAGTGGTTCACTGTCCCCAAAAGTCTGAGTGTGACAGCATTGAACAGTATATTAGCACTAGGAAGGGACAAATTTTGGTTTCCTATTTTCTTGGTAATATAAATAAACAAACATATAAAAGAAGAAAAAAGATAAATGCACCTGTATTATTCAAACACTGTATTGACCTTTAAAGGATTGTATTGTAACATGCAAACTGTGGAGTGCACTCTAGCGGCCATATGCATAACCAAAAAATTAACCATATTTTCAGTTTAGAGACAGACATGTTTGCAATCAGAGGAATTATTAGGTTTATATGTTAAAAAAAAGTTTTAGAAAAGAAATATATATATATCAAAGTTAAAAAGCCACTTCCTTGAATTTATGGGTCAAATTTTGAGGTCTTTACTGAAATATTTATTGATCCATTCCACACAAACCATACTATTTACTGTGTATGTTGAAAAGTAAGGACTAAAATACAATTTGAGTCTAAACAAAAGCTGTCATTTTAATGGAACTATGGCTGGGACAAGGTGGGAGACAGATTTACCTTTTACATGTGAGTGAATCAGTCAGAAAGGTAATTTATCCTATTTTACAGTGTTGCTGCTGCCAGCAAACATGAATAATGTATATTAAAAGATTAATTATAAGGAATCGTTATCTTTTATAATTTGGAATTACCATTCTACCACTCTATTGCAAAATGCATTTCATAGACATGAAAGACACTTTACTTGTTCCAAAAATTTAGCCTTAGCACAGTTTCTTGCCTTTTAATATTTTAATAGATTTTAATTGTATGAGAAAAGTCCAAAAAAGAGTATTATTTTCCATATTTGTATTTCCCATTTTTTCTTTTTTTTCTTTTTTTTTTTTGGCTGTTACTGGAGGAAGGAAGACAAAAGTAGGTTTCCCTTGAAAAGATGGCAAATTTCTGCATGCTAAAAATGACATTTTCCTCCAGCTGCAGAATCTCTTTCAAGCGTTCTATTGAAACAAGGATATTTCTTTTATTGATATATACTGATTAAACTCATTGAAAAGAGATTATAGCTTAAAATAACGACTTGCAATATTACACACTTACTTAATGTATTTCTTTCCATTAAATAACCCAAGCAAAATCTGGTTTATTGGCCAAACGCAAGTCTAAATGCTTTCAGCAGTGATAAGACAAAAGAGTTTTTAAAAGAACTAGAGCAGCATGTTTCTGATCCATGTAGCTATTCAACTTCCACCCTGAATTTTAGGTTGAGAGAAAAAACAAATCCAAATTATATGCAGCTAAAGACATTTCTTATGCACAGTATTGTCTCAGCAATGTAAAAGTGTAAATCAAATTATTTTCATTAAAAACCCTGGTCAAACCAAATTATCTCTAAATGTTTCAGATACATTTTGAATTTGCAGATGCATTTTGAGACTGAAACGTAAATTTTGCAACTCAAGGATGGTAAGATGTAGCATTAACAGTATAAACCAAAGGTAATTATCACACTGGAAAATCCTGTGCTCTTCTGATTCTAGATCATAAATCTAGTCAGCATCTAGGCAGAATTATTATCTATTATAAGAAAGATACCTGAAAAAACATGCCACTGAGCATAGAAAATCCTGAGCAAGCTAAAAAGGGTATGTGACACAATGCCTTGTCGAAATGGTAGTTCAGGTTCTGGGAGGCAGTGGATACACAAGTTTGATACTACATTTTTCCTAATTGTATCCAGCAAAAGCAGAAGACAGCATCTCTATCCTGTCTCCAAGACCTAAGTGACAGTCTACTGAGTGGTGCTGCCACGTAGGCCTACCTGTTTCCTCAAAATTCCCTGCATTATTCAACAGAGAATTTCTTTTGCAACATCAGCTGATGGCTGGCTGCCTCAAGACATCCAAATTAGTCAGAATACCAACAGAGTTACAAGTTCAGTTTGAACCTTGACACACGCAGCTTGCCACCCCTTTTAAGACTGCATGAACTATCCTCCTGTCACCTGTAAACCACAGGCATTACATTTCAGCTACTCATTTCTGAAGTACAAAAGTCTGGACCAGACCAAAGCATTTCCAAACTTCAAACAGGAAATGGGAATGTGCAAGCAAAGACTACCTTCACCTACGTCTTGCTAATGTCCAAGGCATCCGTGGTGCCCAGGTGACATATGTCCAGGTGATCCCATACTGCACATTCTTCCAAGCTGCCAGCCAGCCTAACCGCACCTGGATTTCCTCCCTACCTGTAATGTGGTAGTCACTGGGGCCACCCCAGTAAGACACACAAGGCCTTACCCCGCACCTCCGTCAGCTTAGAACTCTGGGCTTTCAAACTTACCTCTGCTGAAGCCAATTGCGGATGTTTCAGAGATGCACACTACATCTAATCACTTGTGTAAGAGGGGAAAAATACTTCTGGCATGTTGAGTTTGCATTGCATTTGACCGTAAGATGCAAACAGATCCATAAACGCAGAATTTCCAGTGTTACTAGCACTTGAAGGGAAATGTTGCTAATCTTGTTCTTTCCACGGGCCAGGAAGGAAGACAACAGATCCCAAGGTCAAAAAGAGACCAAATATATTCACTAAATCTGACTCACTGATGTAGCAGATGTACTAGGTGTTTATGTCTTTTAAAAATGTATCAGCTTTTGAAGCTTTACAAGACTGTTTCAAGTCTGCTGTTTTCACCAGGAAGATCTTCCAATGTTTTATCGTTATCATTGCTAGGACACTCCATGCAAGATTCAATACTTGCCTGATTTAAATTTTTGGCCATTAGCTCTTGATATATGTTGGTCAGCAAAACTGAGAGAACACCACTGTATTTTCAATATATTTTAGTGAATGATCAAGTTGTTTTTCAACTTTCTCTTTGGCAAACTAAGTTCATAGAGATCCTTAACATTCATATGACAAAGCCTGCTTTTTCAGGCCCTCCATGCTTTTTTATGGATTGCCTTTGATTTTCTTCCAGTATTTAAATACAATTCTCATCCTATGAAAACTAGATCCATGGATGACATTCTAATAGCAGTACCACCAACATAATTTGCTTTCTACTTATATTTAACCATTCTATAGCATCCAAGGACTGTATTAGCCCTTTTTGTCAGTGTCACACTGACAGCCTGTAGTGAGGCATTAACTAGGATAATCCCCACCACTTACATTAGAGAGAGAAAGCTCTCCCACATGACCAACCTGGCATATAACCAGTTGATTCAGGTCACTCTGGAACAGTAACCAGGTGTATTATTTGTTAGTCAACAATCTTGGTGTCTCTGCAACATTCATTAACAAAAATGTGTTTTGCAATATTTTTCAAAAAGATCTGAAGAGAGGCAGTACCTCCTCTGTACCTTCTTCATCTTCCTCAGAAGGGAATTCTCCCCATTTAAGTCAAAAATTTCAGTGCCCCATACATTGTAAAATACAGTGGATGTTACTATAAGCATTTTTCTGCAATTTTCTGTACTGAATTATAGGCAGAGTTAAAACGCACCTAGACAATTTATTATACAATAGGAGTCAATAATATACTTTAAATCTAGCTTTTCCTTTCACTCCCCAATACTTTCTTCAAATCAGAAAACGATCCAAGATGAGGCATTATCCTGTAGGACAAAAAACTACATTATTCTTTCTAAGGTCTCAGATTACACACTCTTTTATTCCAGCTTTTGTTTCTTACTAGCACCAGATCCCTTCCTACTGTGCTCATCCTTTCTCAAGATTTTGAAAACATCATTATCTGTTTCTGAGCACTACAGAAGTTCACACTCAGGATGCTGTACTTGAAGAAAGAACAACAAACCCAGAACTGATATATGAATACTGATATTTTAAATATTTACAAACTGCTTACTGGTTTGGATTTTTTTTTTCCCCAAATAAACACACGCTAACATGCAAAAATCAGGAGACTCTTTACCTTTCCTAGTATTTGTTACTGGAAGAGGCAGTTCCCCTAATACTTGTATCAGATATTTTTCTACGAAAATTTTCCCGCAGCAAAATATTGTACCAGTCATTGCTACTCAAGGAACCTGTTGCCAGCTTCTACTACAGAAGTCAGTATTTCTTAGTTGTTTACAATTCATGCAGAAAGAAGGTCTTCTAGGTGATAAAACAAATATCCATTTAAAGAAGTTAAGAAAAACATTAGCTCTGAAAATGAAAATGTTAAAAATATATAATTCAATGACAAATACAAATATTTAGAAGCTAAAACCAATATCAATTAAGCAAAAATGCTAAATGGAGTTACTCTATACATTTAGGTGCTTTAAAACATACAGCTTATTTAATACAATGTAATAATTTTTCTAAAATGACTAACATTTAATTATATTTTTGAGATTCAAAGTATGCATTTATTTACTAATACAAATATGATTAATTATATTCTAATGATTAATGAAAATCTACATGACAATAATAATTTGGCATAAATAAGGAAGGAGGGTACCAAAACAGATTCATTCTGTTGTGGACAGTACATAAGCTGCTTGAAGTTTTTACAGAATTTAACCTTATCTGAGCTCCAAAATTAGAAGCAAATTTCATCAGAATAAAAGTAAGATAATGAAAAAAGCAGAGACTAAAAATGTAATTATTCAAATAGCATAAAGAAACCAGTTTTCTTTAAGCATTTATTTTAGTTCATATCACAGTTTAAATGAGGTCTTAGCAAGTATTGAGGTTTATTAGGCAAAAAGTGATTGTGTGTAGTCATGTAGTAAAATTGATTAATCCTGTGTGATAGCAGCCAGGCCAACAACAAAAGTTACATTTCTTTTTCTTATTAATGCACTAGAACAAAATTCAACATTTAGAGTAATCTTACCAGAGCTCTGCATTTCACATTTATCTTTCTTTCAGGTGGTGCAGGTATGCTGTTAATCTTTAAGGAAAACCACACTTTGCAACCTGAAGAACTTCCTCCTACATTAAAGAGAATAAAATGTTTTACAAGTCATCTCATGAGGCAATCAATCCTAGCTGCATTCAAATCAACGATAAATTTTGACTTCTACCAGAATGGCCACTCACTGTTCGTACTGAGACAAAGCAAATCATGAACTACTTTAATTGCTTTCAACAGACTGCATTATCTAATCCTTTCTTGTTTGGCTTCAAAATAGTAACAAAATCAATATATAAGCAACTTGAATGGAAATAGCATTTTGGCAAATTTAGTTTCACAGAATATAACATTATTTCAGAATTTTAAATATTACTGATACATAGCTGTTTTCCCTCAAGAAGGATAATACTAAAAACCACTCAAAATTAAATATTTTTTTTAGAAGTTTATCTACCATAGATGCAAAACTACAAATTAATAATTAAACAGACTAGGATTTTCAGTTACATAGAATCCAGACTCATACATATGTTTGAACATACATTGATTTATACTGCAATGCAATTTTGCATCAGGTTTTCAGATGAGATGTCCTGACTTCTAAATATTGTGATAACAAACAAATTTGTATGAAAGAACCTAAGAATGCTACAAGAAGCTACATACATGCATCAAAACAGTGCAGCATCTACATTATCTTATTAGATCAGATTCATTGCATATCTTATCCCAAGCTCCTTTATTATCAAGGAGTAGTAAAACCTTTGCCAGAAAAAGACACAATAAACTCTAGAATCCCACTTCTAGTTACAGGATAACTTGACCACAGATCTGGAGGATTTGATTCTTTTCAGTATTTCATATTATCTAGTCCAGAAGGAGATCCTTTATGAAGTCAACGATGACAGCGCTTTCTCTCTTTCTCTTTCTTTCTCTCACGCACTCACTCACACACACACAAATTCTGCTGATGGTAATGAATATGAAACCATTAAGTGACTGGAATTTGTGTGAATGCTACAATTAGGGCCAGCAACAAGAAAGTGGGTACTCCCATTAACCACAGGAAGCATAGCTAAGTAGAATTTGAGCTGGAGGCAGACCAGTCTCCACGTCAGACTGACAGTTTTTTATAATTTTAGATGATATCAAGCAAAATTAAATCCAAATTAGTTCACCTAATACAACATCTGGTATATCACAGATCTTAAATTCTCTCCAGTTAAACAGAACTGTTGTTACATAGATTCAGTCAAGCAATGTGTGTTTTGCTAAAGCATATCTTCCAGAGACACTTCAAGTTTTGATTTGGAGATATCTGCCATTAGTTTGTTCTAGTGCCTAATTACCAGCATTAGAAGACACTTATATTTGAGCCTAATTTCTGATTTCCATTTGATTTGCTTCAGCTTCCAGCAGAAAGTTCATGTTAAGTCTTTCTCAGATAGATTTAAGAGATCTTAAAAATCTAGCATTTTTCTGTATTTAGAGAATACTCATGAATATTAATCAAATTAACTCTTCAGTCTTCTTCAGATAAACCAAGGTGATTAAGCCCAAAGTTCCTCATCATAAGGCCTGTTCTCTACAACACAAATATTTTCTGTGGTTATTTTCTGCAGCCTCTCTAAATATAAAAGGTTGTTCAGCACCTTCAAAAAATGCATACACAAGAACTGCTTGCAGTATTCAAGTTTGCTGGTATATTGTATGAGATGAAAATAACCTCCATACTCCTACTCACACGCCCCTGAACTATACACTGGAGAGCTACATTAGCAGTTCTGTTCTACTGTGGCATTGGTCTTGGGAGTTCCTACTGTTTTTCTCTTCTGCTGTGTCCCCAGCCCTTCTCAGAGCAACTGCTTTCCTTGTTGCAGTTTGTCATTCTGCATATATGACTATTTCTAAACCCTGTTTCCAATTAAACTGTGCCTGACTGGCTTTAATTACACTATAGTTCTTTAAATCTTCATTGAATAAAGTCTGTATTAACTTCTCCTTTTTTTGTTTAGAATATTTGATAGCCATACAATTTACTATTTTTGAATACTGACAGAATATCGCAGTCTTCCAGTCCCTGGAATATCTTCAGTATTTCAAGATCTATAAACATTAACATCAGTGAGCGAAAGGCACCTTCAAATCTCCCATTAAGGATTCTGGCAAGCAAGTGACCCTGAGTTCATACATTTTAAAAAAAAGCAATAGAATAGTATGCAGAAGAGAGATGACTTATCATGCAAGAAGAGAGGATCTTCTTACACCAAAACAGAACCAGTCATCTGGAACCTAAAATTAAAGTTTTCAAATAAAAACCATAAAGGCCCTGCAGTCTGGGGCATCACATCCTTTAAGAATGCAGTCAAACTGCAGGAGACAAACTTTTTTAGACAGAAGTCTAAAAAACTCGGGCAGAAAACAACAAGGGAAAATGTCCACAATAAATTTGTCTTTACACAGGGTATATAAAAGCAGGTAACCAAACTAAAGACCAGTCTTGTATGTGCTTTTATACAAGCATAAGTCTAAAAATATGGTGTGTGAACTAGAATATGGGTATTTGAATTATGATATTAAGAGCTCATAATCAAAAACTTGGTGGAAGGAAGGTAACCAGTAAGGAGTCAGTAATGAAAGACTATAAAATTATATGAACAATAGATTAAGTAATACCACTCAGGGAATAGCACTATCAGTTAAAGTTGTTTCCAGTCAAATAAGCATCAAATATATCCCCACATTCATGCAGATTACATTTCTTACCTACAAAGGATAACTATAGTATTAGGACCATATTACTGATCAAGTACCTAGGATGATGTCAGTGACTGCAGTATAGTATACTATAGTATAGTACCAAAATCCACAGAATCTCTAAGGCCAGAAAAAACATTAACAATAGGGGACTTCAGCTTCTTCCTGTAGGCCTGAGTAAACATTACAAGATGTCACAATAGGGCAAGCAATTCTTGATTAGATTTAATAATGCTCCAAAACTGGTTTAAGATATAGAAGAGCAACTTAGTATTAAGAACTATGATGTAAATTTTTTAACAACATTTCCGTTCAGAAAGAAAAAATAAGAAAGTTAAAAAATTTAAAAAGAGGTAACCAAAAATATAAAATGCTAGCAGGTCAAATGAGGATAACTTAAAATATACCATATTAGAAGCTGAACCTTAAATTTACAGAGCATTAAAAAAAAATCAAGGATGAAAATAGTATGTGTGATTAAACAGCTAGGCAAAGGGTTTCCTAAAAGTAAAGTACCACCTTCAAGAATTGATGTTCCCTACACATAAGGAAAATAGAGCATAAACAGAAAATTAACAAGCCTGATTCCCTCCCCACAAAAAAACCTCCAAAACACCCAAACAAAAATCCCTGAGGGACAACTTGCTAAAGGCTTAAAAACTGGGAATAAAATCTTTTCAAACAGCCAAAGCCGGCAGCCTGCCAGACTCAGGGGGGCTGAGGGATGATCAGGGTGGAAAAGGAGCACTCAGGGAAGATAAGGCTGTAGCAGAAAAGCTAAATTAATTCTTTGCAGTAGGGTTCACAACAGCGGAGTTCAGGGGGCTTCCCACACCCACATTTGAGCTTGTCTTGATGGGAACAGTCAGAGGGACTCTCTCAAATTGAGGAGTTGGTAGGAAAGGTTTTACAACAGACTCATAAAGAGGATAGTAGCAAATCACTCAGGCAAGAGTCTTTGCCCAAGAATTCTAAAAAAACTCAGATATGAAATTGTTGTGGTGCAAATGGGTGTGTAACCTGTTTCTTACATCAACTTCAGTTCCAAAGAAATGAAAAGGCAGAGAATGTGTTGCCAATTTTTAGACAGGGCTCCTGCGATGAGCTGAGAAACAACAGAAGCAAATTTCATTTATATATTCCATGGAAAATTATTAAAAACAATAATAAGGGAGAGAAATAAAAACACACAAAGCCATTTTAATTCTTTGATGAGGTCAAAAACTATGCGAATATGGGAGATCTGGTTCATGTAGCATACTAGTTTCCAAAAACTTTTTTGTAAGATCCCTTTCCAAAGGTTTCTAAGGAAATTAAGCTGCATAAGAAGAAAGTTAAAGATGGGATTGAAAAACAAAAAACAAATCACAGAAAGCAAAGTTTTTGTTGCTTCCTTTCTTAGTTTTGACTCCATGGATTTTGTGCTGTTAAAACCTTTTTTTTAAAGGAACTCTTCATTTCCATTTTCATTTTTTTGATTTGAATGTTTAGCTTCACTTAATTTCTCTTTGAACTTTCCTTCTTTTGGGGAAATCATTTATCTTTTCTGGGGTCATAGATAAACACACAGCCCAGGGATTACCTCTGTGGAAAACAAGTCTCTTGTTTGGAGTCAGTATCTTGTATGTATTTTTAAATGCTAATAAATATTTTTAGATACTTTAGATCATACTATTATTTGCATTATATCTTCAGCAGGTATTTCCCCAACTGAAGTTGCCAAATACATTTATTTATACACTTCTCTTAACATGTGGAAAGAATAATTCCTCCTGTTTACAGATTTGGTATTCTGTTAAAACGTCTCCACTCCTTCCAAAATCACGCATTTTTTTATTTAGTAGGTTAAACTACATGCATTCAAAGCCTCCCAGTTTGTTACTCAACTCACATCCAGGTAATAGTGATAGTTCTCAGAGTACCACTGCTTGACTCCTTTATCTCTTTCACCCAATCTCAGTCTGACACAGAACCTGCACAATTTTGAGGGGTTTTGTTTGTTTTATAACATCCCAGTCATTCAAGCCAAACCATTCAGTAGTGCCGTTCAACTATTCTATTTCCAAATTCTAAGAGGATGTTTAATTCTTCTTCCTTGTTCTGCAGGTGTCTTGTAATGGTAATTAAGCAGCTAGCAATTTTCTCTCTCTGTTATCTGTCCCATTAATTCAATTTGTCCATGACACGCTGAGTACAAGTTTGCATTGCATATGATTTACAATGGCCTTCTGGTAGAACTATCTACTTTCCAAATCAGAAGGTTAGTCCCAGGCTCTGTTGCCTTTCCCACTTTCCTTCTCTTCCTGCCGCACAAGTTGCTCTTGTCATTGTGGAGTGTGGCCTAATATTTCACAACATCCAAACTTTCACAATCGTACTAGATTTTACAGAGAAAAGTTCACGTACAGCATCTTCTGCCTTCTTCTTTATGTCTGCATTTTGTTTTTGTTTTTTTTAAATCAGCAAAGCAATCAATAGCGGCACCCACAACCCATCTTTCTGCTCCAATGAAACTTGTAAAATGCATATTTAATTACAGTCCTGTGAATGTATCATACAGGTGCAATGCTTGAGCTGTGGAGGAGTGAAAGCAGGAATTACCCCCTTAAGAAGATGAGTCGTACCAATCAATATATTTATGGCCATGAAGAACCTGGAAATTCTCTGCTTAAGCAGGATCTTTCTTTTTGCAGTTGTACTCTCTACCACTATTCCTACAAGGATTGTTTGGTATTTTGCTTTGAAATTGTATGAACTCTGACATCATTCTGTCACCTTTTACTCCGAAAAACAGCTGAGTGGTTGCTTTGCTTCCCATGTTCATTGTTAAAAACTCCAAACTTACGGCTGCACTCGCACTAAGCCTTACACCTAATACCAGCAAGTACCTTTACAGGCGAATCCCACCTCAGGTGTCTATACATGCAGTTGAATGGGCTAGCCTAAAGCCAATTTATTTCAAGTATCTTCATTATGAAGTTATTACAGCCTGATTTTACTGTGAATTTCCTTCTCTTGCCAAGCACATTTACAAGAGACAATCTAGTTCTTAACCTCATGAATACTCAGAAACCACTTCAAAAGTTGTCAAATGTCTACTAAAACATTAGCCCCCGAAAAAATTAACATAAGTAGATTAAATTCAGAACAAGCTTTCCTTCAGCTGAAGCTGGGTGTTTCTGTTTCAAACCTGAAGAACTTGCACGCTGAAAATAAGTCTACTATTTGAACTTCATTTGCCAATGTTATGGAGCAGAGGGTTTGGGTTTGAGTGGGGGGTCTTGTTTGTTTTTTTTAAGACTTTTAATTCAGCACATAGTAGACAGTGGAAAATAAGACTGAAACTTCACAGGCAATGGAGCTAATCTTAAGACTCATTTGCTGAAAGGGAGCTGGGTCCTTTCCTTCCCCCCCCCCACTATTCTGTCCCCTAACCCCTGCTCCCAGGCTCCCACCCTATTTTTTGCATTGTCTCTTGCACCTCTCAAACCCCTTGGTGAACTGATGCACTAAGGTTTATTTCCTAGAATTTAGCACGTTGTGTCAACCCACGGACAGGGACAAGGTTTAGTAAAGGCCAGAAATGGCACAAGGTAAGAGTGGCAATGCCTGGCTGGAAATAGAGGGATTATTTTTATGAGTAGGAACTCCTTTCTTTGGTCCATTTGGCTGGGCTACTAACTTGTTCATTTGATGAAACCAGATTCTGATCACTTTGTTACCAATGGATAGAAATGATTAGAAATAACACTTCACCGGTTGCTAACAAAACCTGGCTGAAACAGCCCCCTCCTCTCTCACAACCTCCCTCCCCACCCTGCTAGCAGTGCACTAACAGCATTTACCAGACACTTGTCGATTTTGCTAATCCCTTACAATGAATTTGCTGCCTACCTGAATCTCTACATTTGAATGCAGACTACCTACGTTGAGATTGCAATGCAACCTACTTTGTCACTTAAATTAGTAGGCTAGAGATTACAGCAATATGAATTGAGCCTAAATAACTTCTTGGAAGTGCTAAAGTCAAATTTTCTAAAGCCACAATAGTCAGCATTAAAAAGAGTGCAGATCCTCAAACATTAGGTAGGAAGTAAATACAGATCCCTTCCATTCAATCTGATATCAGTCAAGACACGGATGAAATCAGGTGAAATATTTTGGAATTTTATGCCCACAACAAGTTTGGGAAGAAAATGTTTATTGCCATGACAAGTCCTACTTGCTGTGAACCTGATACACATTCAATGTCCAATCCTGACCAGCCTTTCCCATACATATGCGGCTACCCTTTTTAAAAGCAGAA
Organism: Apteryx rowi; assembly: GCF_003343035.1. Classification (NCBI taxonomy): domain Eukaryota; kingdom Metazoa; phylum Chordata; class Aves; order Apterygiformes; family Apterygidae; genus Apteryx; species Apteryx rowi. The sequence continues at coordinate 427,353 of NW_020450992.1, forward strand.
GTGTAAATGGGTACCTCAGATATAATAGCAGGTGGCAAGGTAAAAATGAGTAATATGGAAATAAAAAAGGGTACAGGTGCAAAAGCACCCAATTCCAAAACTATGCAGCCTATCTTTTTGGAATTGCATGTTCAGTAAAACTGTGTTTGCCCCCCACCCCCTTTTTTTTTAAACACTGTAGCTATTACATGCGTATCCTTTTCTTTCCTGTCTAAACTTTTAAACATTTTGCAAGCCTCAGAAGTGCAAAATGGAAAATACTCACAGACCAAGATTATATCTGTTCCTGTTCTCTATGTAATAAACAGAAGGGAAAATGTAGACACTCTTCTTTTTCTCCCTATCCCAGAAAATGTTTAACGCAAAAATGTTCCAAGATGATGCCATTTTCCCCAATGAGAAGTCTCAATTCAGAATATGAATTCTTAGAACTCTATGAACAACTGAAAACAGAGAAGACTATTGCAAAAAAAAGCATACGCACATACTTATTTATACACCCACATTTCTAAACTTGTATTGACATTTTTAATGCACTTGAAGTCTCTTCTTAGGTCCTGAGCATAGTACAGTATTATGAGATAAACCTGGTTTGATTTCAGGTCTGTATCTCTTTATCATCTCACTCTGGGGCTATGACAAATAAAAATCCTTAGCCTGCTTCATGCAGTCATCAAGCCATGATCTTGTCAGGTCTCATCAAACATGAAAAACTAAGCTTGGTCAGTACTTCTGAGGAAAACACCAGCACTAAAAAGGAGAGAACAAAATCTTCTGAGCGTATGAATGCATAAACTTTAGTATTTAACCTCCAGCATCTTCTATTTCACTCTCTGTGAGTCAGTAAGGTTTTGTCCTTGCAAGTTAGGGTCAAGCATGCGTCATTGATGGTTAGGGGCAAACTAGCATCTTTCATACATTAGCTGTTGCAAATTTATCAGCACCACTACAAAAGAACTTATTTTTTTCTATGGAGAACTTTTCCTGATTATTTTGTAATTTCTTCCTGATTACGGAAGATAGAAAGCTGTGTACTTTCTAATACACGTAATTACCCTGAATTTGAGAAGAAAACTCCTGCCAAATTTCTTTTTTATTTCTGTATTTATTCTTTAAAAACAACAAGCCAATTTCTTCCACTAATATTTATCTCCAGTAATTACTTTTGAGAAGTGAAAGTTCCATATTTAAAATAGTACTATTAAATTGTAATTTACATGAAAATTCAACCTGAGCCTTCGATAAACTTTTCCAAGTTAAAATTTTCACAGCTGTCCAGGAGGACTTCAGGTCTCATTCCCGCTTATATGACTTGCCAAAATCATCGTTTTTTCTTCCAGTGAGTTCAACATCCTTTTCAAACTCAGTCATTCTGTCCTACTTCTTTTTAGCGATGCAGGTAAGTTGTTCCTCCTCTGCATGATCTCTTCCTTTTACTGTGCAATTTTTTAAATGTAATAAAATTCTGCTTAACCAATCAGTGTTGTAACCCTTATACTTACTATCATGCCCTGAAGAATTATCAGTTGTGAAATGCCCTCCCTTATTCTCACAAGATACTTTTCTCTGTGCACTTAGATGAGAATACATTGCTGCCGTACCAGCCACAAACTGCAATTTCTGTCCTCTCTGTCCCCTTTCCTTGTCCTTTCCTTAAAATTACTTTTCCTCCCATGTCTGCTATGCCAGCCATTAAATGTGCTGTCAAGCGTCAGGGGTTATACATTGGCTTAAAAACAGAAAAGATTCTTCTCTGCTGATTAGGACTCAGCTGCCTATCATTCAAGTGAATTACACATCACTGATGATAAAGGAAGATTTGGCTTCGTCTCCAGAAAAATGTAGAGTTTAGGGGCGTTTTAGGGGGAGGGGGAGATTAGAATGTATTGCTAAATAAAATGAATTTATTAGAATTACTTTATCCTAATTTTACAGGCTCTTCCTATTGGCATTGAAATTACGATCATTTTCAAATTCAATATGTGTCTTTTCCACAGCATTTTTAACTTAAAGCTAATAAACAAAACCTAATTATTTGCACAGTTAAGATAGTAATAAAAGAAATACATTTGGTTCAATTCTAGCTTGAAATAAATCATTAACAACATTTTCAGATGTGTCTTTAATTACATGTTTTTAATGATAACAAGCAAGCGAATAAAGTAGCTAGATTTCTTGGTTCTACACAAAACTTTCAAGGAGAGTAGTAATATAAGTTCTCTTTGAGTGGATACCCTTAATGCTATCGTCAAGCACACAACTGTACTTTGCAGTACATAAAATATAGATTTAAACAGATGTTTCACCTAGCTCCTTACGATTCGTAAATATATTACACTATTCAGTAGGTAAGGAGCTCACCGTTGCTAGCAGAGAATAAATCAAAATTTAGATGTCATTCCACCCAGATGCTAACATTACATACATGAGTAATGCCCTCTAGGGGAGTCATCTCTAAAGGGCAAGGGCTGTTGTTCATGAAAAATGGTAAGTTAATAAATGTATGTTGCGTTTATTCAAGTTTTCATTTTACACTTAGAATACAGACTTCTTATAAAAATTTTTTGCAACAGACTCACTATTAAGTGCATGTGATGGTTTATTTTGCTTATTTTTCAAATTTGACTGGCCCTAGCAGTCTAAGAATTACATTAAAAAAAAAAAAAAATCTGTAACCTTCTTCTGACAATTTAGATTTCTTTACCAAGTCAAATTTACAGTTCACTTTTTTTCTTCTTTTTTTTACACAATTTTAATGGATTACTTCGGACTCACTTATCATAAACCTCAACATTTATGCCAGGTGCATAACTTGTTACAAAAATCTGTCCAAAGATGTACAAAAGCCATATGTTTTAAAATGAGGTTTGGCATACCTCCTCTAATGGTGTCTCTGGATCAATCTAATTGGTACATATCTCCCAGATGAAAATTGCAATCTTTCCATTTTGGTAGACCCTCATTCTACTGTAAACTATAATTAAATCCATAGACATCTCCTTCCATGTTTAATTTCCAAGTGTAGAAAATTTGCACTAAATTAATGGAGAATGATGCTAAAATACAAGCAAGTTAAGAAAATCTTGCAATCCCGTTATGTTAGAAGTGCAAAATGATGCAAAAAGGCAGGCACTAGTATTCACTTCTGCTATGTGAGGAATCATTTATTCTTAGAAAGGCAATGAATAGACATTATTTTCTTCCAAGGAAGTTATTAATTTAAAGTCATCACTTTTAAACTTTAGGCTGATTTAGCTCGTGAGTTTTCTCACCTACAGGTTATACCTTTTCAGTACATGTAACCAACAAGAATAGCTTTTAAAAATGCCTTTGAAAATATGCATATCTTCAGAGAAAATAGTGGTTTTGGCATGTATTCCTGACATTATAGTCTATTTTTAAAAAGCATACATAGAGCTCTTTTTTTTTAAGTTGTGCCATAATAAAAATGCAAGGTTATTAAATAATATCATGATACTAAATTTTCGTCTAGATACAAGAATTCAGTTCAAAGAGGAGCTACATTTAGAGACTTTTAAAAATAGTCAAGATTCATCACATAGTCAAGATATCAACTAGAGTACACTCTCATAGCTTGATTGACTTTAGTGGAATCATGATAATTCATTCAAATAGGGGATTTGCTGAGGGGATTTGCATAATTCAAAATCCAGCATCAAGTTTTTTAATTATCACTTGTAACTTACCTAAGTGCCTAATTTCAGACACTATCCTCAACTTCTAAAAGGGGACTACTCTCCGTTATTCTAAAATGAATATTTAGACAGCAAGAATTTACTGCTATTTTAGTTATTACTCTTATGTAAATCATATTTTCTGAATTTTAAAATGCTGTAGACAAGCTAAAATATGATAACATTTCATCAACAAGTACAACAAACTCAAGCTAGTCTCATAAAATCAAATAACTTCCCCAGGAGAACAATCTAACATGGCAACATAAACTTCACTCTCAGATGCCACTTTATACACATGAAGATACTTGAGAAACCTTAGCAGGTTAATTAATGTTTATAAAATGTATCCTTTACAACTTTTTTTGAAATAATATTTTGATATTTCTCAGATATTAAGCATGTTCAGAAAGTATATGAAGTTATAATTTGCTTATAGCAACATTTATAAATTTAGAGTATACCATACATTTTGTAGCAAACCTAGGTCATAGAGGAGGACAGTCCTAAAGTGACATTGAAGCTGGAAGATTGCATTAGTCTGTGCACCTTCTTCAGAGCTGATGTACAAAAGTGGTGCACTTCAAAATGCTGCACTTTAAAATGGAATTATGATGCTTTCATGTGTAAAAAATGTATTTAATATTGAATGAATTCAAAATTGTTCAAATGAATATAGTACATATAACCATATATTGGTGAAGAAGGGTACTCTAGAGGCAAATTTACAATCTAGAGCATGGGCCCTTTACTTCAGGACATGTTCTACATTAGGTAATTACTGCATCTCCAAAGCCCTTTGTCACTTTGGAAAATTTTAAAATAGAAATGAGAGCAATTTTCTAAGAAGTAGAATCAAAACCATATTTTGTCCCCTGGAATAAGGAACGATCACTTGGAAATAAAGCTCTGAGAAAGCATATGATCTCTTTTACAAGGCAGAGCCCTTAAACCCCCCTTTTTCTCTCCTGCCTTCAAAGCCATCTTCTCAGAAGACAACCACCACTTTATGGCTGAAACTCAGTTATCACTAGCCTATGAATGATTTCCCTTTTCCCTAACCTTTCCCCAAATCAGTAAGAGAGGATTTTAACACCAGGGAGAACTTCTTTCAAAGAACTGGATGACTAATGCTCTTGCCACTTTCCATTTTTGTCCCTCGTTCTTTCGTGCTATTAATATCGCCGCAGTGTGATGTCCTAACACCCTTTCTCAGACAGCCACCTTTGCTCCATAAAGACACTTTCTCATTTCTACCCCCAAAGTAACAACTTCAAAAATTATCCAGCAGATCTGCAATTTGTATGGGATTTGGGGAAAACTACCCCATTATCTCAGATTATTCTTGATACACTTCATTAACTCTCACTACCTAAATATGATGATGCCACAGCACTCCCTTCTCCCTTGAAGTTGGGTTATAAAATGTAAATACAGCAAAATATGGTCCTCTCCCTTCTACAGGGGCTTCTCTCAATCTCCAGTTGTACTGTGTTCTGTACTTATTCAGGGCATATACTTTTCATGAAATTTAGTCTAGCTTGCTATCAGATTTCATTGGCTACATACACACCTATCTACTGATACACATTGGGGCAGAATTCAGGGTCCAATCTGGTTCATATTTTGAGCTCCTTTTCCGTGGAAATCGTTGCATGGGAAGTAAGCACAGAGCATGCAACAGTATGTCGTCCAGCACTTGCCAGGCACTTGCAACACTAGTAAACATAGACATATATATTTATCTGCCCTCACCTTTTTATGCACTGCAGTCAACACGATATATGTAAACACAAAGTGTGCAAAGCTTAAGAAAATTCCACACGTTGAACAGCAATTCATCACACTTTGGCAACACAGGAGTGGAAAACTTACTAGATTTCTAAAATAAATAAATAAATAAATAAATAAATTTCTACCATATTAATAATGCTCATTTATTCAAGAGACCTACTTTGGAGGAATAAATTCCAGGAAGGACCATCACGAACCTTACCAGAATATGTCCACAGTGTAAATTACATTTCTGACCCTTGAGTATAACTATAGAGCCATACATTCCAAAGATTCCCAGACCTGCATCGCGCTCCACTGAATATCCCCTGAAGAGACAGGATAAAATGGACCCTTAGGAGATCATACTCTGTTGTGCTGAGTGCATTGCAAGAACCAAATTTATGCTGAAAATAAACACAGCAGTTTTGTGGAGCACTGGTAACTTTTGAGTAGGATGGGCTGAATGTTTGGGAGGGGCCTGCATCCCAGACACATTTGTATCCCATTGTGTTCTCAAAACTCTGCCTATACAGTATTATTTCATCATTTACTGCCTGCTCTATTACTCTTAGTCTGGAAGTTTAACATGTCTCAATTGATTAACTCAAAATTAGGCCATCAGATCATCAGACCTTTGCGAAAATTAATAGGACAATGATATTTCTGCAGTTTTTACATAATGGTTTTAGTAGTCTGGCTAGCAAGCAAGAGGAACTGGAATTTTTCACTGATTAGAATAAATTTGATATAATGGAAGATTATACACTGAAGTGATTTGGTTGCTTAGAATGTTAACACACTATTTTAAAATACTTCTTAACTGTTTAACTAATGTGGAAATAAATTATATTTGCTTTAAGAATGTTATTTGATTATTATAATTACCACAGTTCAAAGACCTGGAAAAAAAAAGAAGCTAAGGCTAAGCAGAGAAGATACTTAGGATAATCTATTCTAAAAATGGAAGAAGCATGCATTTCCAGACTGAGAGAGAGAAAAGAACAACTCTAGATACTTGAGAAGACAAGTCAAAAAAACCCACCATACAGTAGGTGTGACAAATTATGAAAATATGAGAAAAACTAATAGAAACAAGGAAAAACTAGTAGCCAGTAAGAATTTGAAGTGCAGAAAATAAGGATTGCTAAATATATCATCTAGGTTTTTTTTACAGATTCTTACTGAAAGACAATAATGACAATCTTCACATGCAGAAAAGATTGCAGCTATAAGCATTCTCCATGTCTAATGGAAAGAATCACAGGTGGTGGATGTTAAGTGCACAAGAAAAGCAGCAGGAAAACTTTGCAATGCTAAGGGTAGAGAAGAACTAGGACAGATTGCCCAGGTCATGCACATCTGCATTAATAAATAGCTTTAAAGAACATCCTAGGGAAATATTTGTCAGAACTGACAAAAGAACAGATTGTGTGTACCTGGACAACCAACACACCTCATATTCCACCAAGTGCCTTAACATACCTTCATTCACAGTCAGAATCTCTAGCTCACATGAAACCTGAATTTCTTGGCACTCTGTGTTAACAAACACAGAGCTGGGACTCAAGTCGCGAGAGATGAACCCTGATCATGTTTAAGTCAGTCAGTTTCTCAGGTAAACACATTATTCCACTAACCTCCACTATTCCCACTCACTTCATACAACTTTAAAAATGAGTCAGATTCTTACAAGTTTTTTCCAAAGCTCTACTGATTTTTCTTGGTTTGCCATATTTAGCTTTATCTCTATTGACAACTTTTTTTTTTTATCCTTGTCTACCTATTCAAGTAAAAGTTTAAAAATCCAAAGGTCATCCATTTTAATCTTCTCTCTGGAGATGGACTTGTAAGAGCTCAGATAATGAATAGAGAGATTACTGTTCAATCCTATTACTCGGGCATATAAATCTGCTAAGGGTGATCACAGAAAATAGGGTACTTAAATTTCCCTGACGGCTCTTTGAGGGTTAGGGCACTGTCTGTTACCCATGCATCATCAGGAATCTCTGAGAATGCACACAAAAATAACATAAATCATGTAACAAGGACTGGGGTGGGAAAGAAAACAGAAGGGAAAGATGTATTCTGCTACTGTAGTAGAAAAGCCACCAGTATTAATCCCTTGAAGAAGTTACAAAGACGGATGGAATAAAATAATGCAGGACATTTTTTTCTGCATCTTGGCAGAAACAGTATTCATGGGCCAGGTTTAGTTTAGCACTGCACATCTTAAGTAGGTATAAATTGTGACATGCTAGGAAATCATCTACCACATGAAGAGCTCTAGTAAGCTGTCTGACACAGACAAAAATTTAACATGTTTGAAAAAGTAAAAGGGAGCTCAAGAGTCATGTACACACAGTCATGGTTGATATGCCCTTGGCACAGTAGGGTAAGTTGAAATTTGATATGATTTCCAGTCCTTCAGTTCCTTAAAATGATTTTCAAGTGTTTTGCTCTTCTACATCAGGATGATTACAAAACATATATGACACAGACATTTATACATAAAAAATTACTATTGTTCTGGAGAAAGAAAACTGAAACGGTTTGAGTTTGAGGGGGGTTGGTTTTTGTTGTAGTTTTTTTTTTTTAATAAGTGACATTGTTATGCTATATAGACCTTCAAAAAGATAAGATTTTGGTTGCTAAGAGCTCTCTGACATAATGAAGAAAAATATAACACTTAACGTCTATGAACTCATATGATCTTATAACTGGCAAGAATCTTCACCACTGAAACAACCCACCAATGCATAATTAATGCCTTTTCAAGATTTTATTTCAGTCAAACACAAGCTATTGAATGAAATATATGAGTGTCTTACTGAAATATAATGTCCCGTGACAGGCAGAAGATCAAACTACTGTAGAAAAAAAAAAATGCAGTAGAAAAGCAACACATTCTTTGTAATTAGTATTCTTAAATCTCAGAAGCATGCTCACAAATGTGATATATACTGTAAAGGTTTAGCAATGCTTTCCAATTTTAAGCCTTAGCAGTTGAAGCCTGTTCAGAATTTCCTTTAAAATCCTCCAGCTGTTGTGCACTCTAGATGTAATATACTGGGGCGAAATATACTTCCAACCTCTAAGTGTTCTTTATTATGAAATTCCAAGTCACATTCAATTCTTCTCAGCACAGTAAATTCAGAATAAGCTTACTGAAGATAAAGTTACTCTGGTTTTATACTAGAGTTGAATCACACAAACAAGTAACTGCTCATTTGAGGTTTTTTCTCTTGCTGTATATGCAAGGTATTTCAAAGTGACACGCTGTAGCGAGCAGTGCAAGTCTTTCATTTGAGAGGCAAATGACATCATTGAATCAATTGAATTATAGGACTTAACCGAAATTTAGAAACTACTATAAACTTTTCTTTACTACAGAGTAAGAGGGTAGTTACCACAGAATATTTGACATAAGACACTCTTTTAATCCACAGTCACCTGTTAATGCAAATACATATTTTTCAGGTAAAGGAGAGAAACTCAGTGCTCTTCCCATTCCTCTTACTGCTTTAAATTCTAACCACTATTTTAAAGCTGTACTTCTTAACTTACAGTCAACCAACATTGCCCAAGAGAAAAATAGATTACTATATTTCACTAAAAAGTCTGTATTTCTGTTTGGAATACAACAGCTTTTCAAAGTACCTAAAGGACCCTTTAAAAGGTTAGCAACACATATCCTCACTTTGAACTTATTAAAATTCAAAGATTTCACTCCTTCTAGCTACCAGGTAACTGATTTAACAATATTTCCTGGTACATATGTGAGCTTCTCATTGATCTTTTATATACGAGTTAATTTTTATTTTATTATATGAATAACAAGGGGCTTCAGTGAGAAGACAGCTCCCTTCCTGACAGGGCTCTCCTTTAAATTCTCTACCAGGCTCCAGCAGGCTAACCCTATGTAGTTTCCCTTAAAAACCAAGTGTCTTTTTCCTAAGAGAAGATAAGCCTGTCTTACAGAAATTATACCCAGGCATCCTACAGAGAGATCCCTAACCACTGTTCATTAGAAAAATGGTTATTCTGTTTGCCAATAAAAATTAATCTTTTCATAATACAAAGGGAAACATACATAAAAATATGAAATTAACCAGAGACACTTTATCTACCATAATATAGCCCCATTATGATGTTTCATAGAAACACAGAAAGGCAAATGCAAAAGCATTAAATCTGATAAGTATCTACTTATTTACTAATTCAGCATATCCCTTTTCCTTTCAAAGGAAGCTTTCGATCAAGTTCACTAGGATTTGGATGACTTTCCCTTCCAAGCTTTGCCACAGGCTAGTCATGTGGTCTTGTCCTCCTAAGGTAATAGGCAACACAAAGCAACAGTCACAAAGAAATTCAAGATTATTTGGGGGTAACAACTGTGTGTGCTCTGAAGGAGATATTCTTAAGGAGTATAATTTTCTGATCCCTTTCTGACTTCTTTAAGATGTCTCCAGTTGAGCACCTGAAATCCTTAGTTATTTTTGGAAAACTGTGTTTGTTTCTTTATGCATCCATAAAATACAAAATTAATTATATGAAGTAGAATCCTGACCAAAGTCACAAAGAAGTCAAACTTTCATTAGATTTCAGCAACACCTATCGTAGAGTTGTGCAGGCAATTTATGTTTTCAATAAAATAAGAAATGATGAAGTCAAATTCAATTAATCTTAGAGCAGAAGAGCTTTATTTTTATATAATTCTACACCAAATAAAGCCAACCCTTTATTAATTTAATAGGTATTATATGCCTTATTAGCAGATGCAGAACTTTATCTCCTTATCTTGTTTAGCAACAGGAAGTAGAAATTGTAATGCACCAATAAAGGCTATCACTACAAATTTCTCAGTATATTGGTAGACAATTGGTAGACAATTAAGGTGTACATAACTGTTAAACCCAGAGAGTTTACTGAAATTAGTCCTCTAAATCTTTCTTTCTAAAACTCAGTCAACAATAAATAGCATATATAACACTTAAACTATGACAGCAGAAGCATTCTTCCTAAATAATACTTGTTACTGTAATGTCTTATCAGGAATCTCACTCATGCTCTTATATTTCATCATAATTTGTCTGTTTTGTCAATGATGCAAAAGCCTTTGTAAACACCCCAAAATCAGAGATTATCATTATTGTCTTTACTGGACTACAGCTTTTCTATGAGACTTTTCATTATTAGAGGCTATATATTTAAACATACATGAAATCTGAGTGTGAAATAACAGGGACATAAGGGACCATGAGGGACCAGTGGAAAACTAAAATGCTAGACAGCATTTTACATATGCAATTTCCCATGTTTCACATACACTACGCACATCTTCAAAAATGTTTTAAATCAGATCTTGCTGGGCTCTATGTCCTGCAAATTATTTAATACCGCATTTAATATCTGTGAGATACAAAACATTTATGTAAAAGATCCTCTTTATTCAGCTGCATGAGCAAAACATCTATTATATAACTAGCATGGTTTACTGTAATTACAATATCAGTATTATGTGAAGATTAAGCAAAAACTGTGTTCTAAAATATACATTTTACACTTCAAAACAATCTAGTGTTAATCACTATATAATATATAATATTATAGAGCAAGTAATATTGATTTGATTGCCATGTCATGTCACTTTTAAAGAGCAGTATAATATTTATGTATATTCCAGAAGAGGAATTTTTACATATTCTTCTTGTAATACATCTTTCTGTTTAGAATGGAAAATTATATCTTCCTTAAAAAGAAGCAAGTACCATTCAGTACTATTCAGTATGAAAAACAAATAAAAATTCCCCAAATGGTAAACTTACTGCTTTTTAAAGTTTGGTTTTTTAAAGTTTGAGCGCAGCTAACAGACGCAGCAAACAGACGCAGCAAACAGACGCAGCAGTTCGCGCAGCAGTGGTTGGGCTCTGACTAGAACTTGAGGATCTTGTTGGAAGTTGTGGGCTTTCTGAGGACCCCCGAGGAMCTAGAAGGTGATYGCTGTGAACAGGAAAGGGGAAGCTAGGCAAGGACAACTGCAGGAGGCCTTAACTTCTCCTGGGAAAAGCTCGTGGGAAAAGCTCTAGCTAGGAGTGGCTGCTGCTAACAAGCTCTCTTGGTTGCCCCTGACCAGAGGGAGTTGGGGCCTTTGATCCCAGTGGCCCTTGATTAGGGCGGTCAAGCAMCCTSTKAGYCARTGCTAGGGAGAGGCCTATATAAGAGCCAGGCCTAGAGYGCAGCTCCCAGAGCGCAGCGAACAGAGGCAGCAGTTCGTGCAGAAGGGACCTTCGTTTCTGTTCCCTGTGGTGTACGCTTCCTCAAGTATGGTCGTGACAGCAAGCACAGCGCGTTCCCCAGTGGCTGTTGGAGTTGCTGTGTCAGAGGCTGCGACCCAGACCGACCCTCTGACAGCAGATGCGGCTCTACAGGTCTCAGGCTGCAGGGAGTGCTTGGGGCCTCTCYRGGAGGCCTGGGCTGGCAGYCRGCTCTCCTGCAGGAGGTGTGCTGCTGTTGGTGAGTTGTGTCGTCAGGTAAGGGAGTTACGGGAGGAGGTCAGTAGGCTGCGCAGCATCCAAGAAGCAGAGCAAGTGATAGACAGGGTATTCTTGGAGACTGTGCAGCTTCGGGAGTCCCAACCCCCTGCAGCAGTGGAGTTGCCAGAGGGCTCTGTGCTGTGTGAAATGGTACATCATAACACCGTAGAAGAAGGCTGGAAACTGGTCACTGCTCGTGGGAGGAGAAAGGCTCCTACTCCTCCTGAAGACCTGAAGCTGAAGAACAGGTTTAGTGCCCTCCAGGATGAGGAGGAGATGGGCATGGCTGCCAGGGAAGTACCTGGGACAACAGACCCTGTGCCCTGCGGGAACGCCCGGAAAAAGCGGCGGGTGATTGTTGTGGGGGACTCCCTGCTACAGGGGATGGAGGCATCTATCGGCTGACCTGACCTCATGTCTAGAGAGGTTTGTGGCCTGCCGGGGGCTCGTGTGAGAGATGTCATGCAAAGACTGCCAAGGCTCGTCCATGCTTCGGACTGTTACCCACTGCTGCTCTTCCATGTGGGCGCCAATGACACCAAGGGCAAACTGGAGACCATCAAGCAGGATTTCAGAGCTCTGGGGATGGTGGTCAAGGGTCTGGGAGCCCGGGTCATCTTCTCCTCAAAC
>NW_020450993.1:0-29903 GCF_003343035.1 Apteryx rowi
TCAGTTCTTCTGCATATCAATTGACAAACTTCAGTCCTGTTAACTCTTCACTCGCCCGTCAGAGGGGAAGAGCAGATGGTAGTTTCTTGTTCAGTAGACTCCTTGCTATACACACAATAAAATTTTGGATATCTATCTTTAGAAATTGATTGTAGGTTGAGTGTTAAAATGGAAGAGAAAGAGAGTAAACAATCCCATCTCCCAGTAAAATATTACTTACTGATAAATGTATAACTAATGTACCCCAGTGCTGGCACAGAGTGACCTCAATATGTGCAGTTAGCTCAAAACTTGAGCTATTCACCTCTTTCAGTATTAGAGCTCAGCTGCATCTATAAATGTTCACCTTGATGATTGCTCTCTGTCACACACTTGTAGTGGTCTGCATTTCTCAGTCTGCATCTGCTGGCTCTTCTGGGTCATCTTCAGGGTCATCCCAAAGAAGAATGTGTATGAAATAGGGTGGTAAAAAGAAAGTTCCCTCTGCTTTTCACCATGGAGGTTCAACTGTTATGCCCAAAACGGATGAGTTTTGATTTCATTTTTGATTTTTTTTTAATTGTAACTAATTGAATAAGAAAAAAAATTTTTTTTAATTATAATTGCTTGTGGAGAACAGAACTGAACTGAGGCTGTAAGTAAAGAGGTGCTTTAATTTGAAAGTAGTGTCATTAGAAGAAATTTAAACATCTCAAATACTTTTTTTTCAGAAAGCTAGAAACAAATGTGACTTTCCTAGTACATTCGCAAGGAATTATATCAAACAAATGCTTTCAAGCAGATAACATAATGGCCTATTAGAGAAACACAATGTCACTTGTAGGTGGCTAGAAGTAAGTAGGAAGATGATAGTGTCACTAAATGCTTTTTGTAAACTGCAAGGACGGGAGTTCACTCAGATGTCTTCTGGCTGACTAAGGATACAAGTACAGATAGATGGGGCCAGGGAGAAGGCAAGAGGGTTGTTTTTCTGTTGTTTCCTTAATCTTTATTCTGACTTAGGCATCCAAAATTTGTGAGTTTATTACTGATGCTTTAACATCATTCCACTTTGAATAGATAGTGAGTGAGCATAGAGACCAGTGTCCATGTCTCTATCTCTCTCTGTAAACACTGTTCGTAACACTATATTCTTGCTATCCTTTTGGAGGAGAAAAAAGCAGATTCTGCATTTTGGGTGGGGAGGAGCTTTTTAGTGGCTATGTTCTGATGGCACTATAGAAAATCAAGCCTACCTAAGCTGTGCTACAAAATGCAGTGTAGGTTAGACATGTCTCTACTAATTTTAAAGGACTTTGCTTGAAAATCAGAAGTGATCTAGCTGTCATTGCATATGCTCTGTACTGACTCATATTGCCTTGCTATTAGGCAAACTACTAGACAAGGGCTAACTTAGTAAGTCCACCACCTTAGCAACCAGAACACCAACACTCCATGACAGCAAAGTATAGCTAGTGTATACTCTGGTTTCAGACATAGGAGTTTAGGGTGGTAATATGTGTACTACAATGCTGTGCAGGATCAGGGTAGAAAGTAATGGCAAAGCTAAAAAAGGTCCAAATGTAACATTTATTGTCAGGCTGTGTATTTAACACCTGGGCAGTTGTAGTGACTTGAGTGATTGATTTAAAAGTGGAAAAAATAAAAATAATATATGACCCAGAATAAATGTCCAGATCACTCCACATTCTCCTTCCACTTCTTGGCCTAACCTTCTTTAATTTTACATTTTATTCCTTCTTGAGTAGCACTTAACATAGACTTTTTAGAACCTCTATTTTTTCCTATCATTCATGTTTCATCTGGTATGCAAAAACATCGCATAAGTAGAAAATATTTTAAAAGCAGCAAACATATGGAAAGTGGCAGATACCAGGCAGAGCATAGTCTAAGAGAATAAATAGAGCACTTAACCTGACTGTCAGACAAATTCCAGTTTAGTTTTCAGGTTGCCCAGTATTTTTTTTTTTTTTTTTACATATAAATCTTAAATAGTGAGAAAATCACCATCAGATGCAACATTGCTATCCAAGACAGCACTGACTAACACTGTTTTATTGCTTGCTGCAGCTGTACCCAACGTAGGTGGACTCTTCATTAGTCCCTGAGTTCCAGTGTGCCCAGAAAAGTGTTTTAAATGAGACACTGTCTGAATTTAAGGCATATAAATATATTCCAGTACTGGGCAGACTTACTGTCAGTGCATGTGACCTGCTGTTAGTCTCTACCTTTGGCCCAGAGATGTGAATGTGATTGAGCTCTTTTTGTGTAGGATGCAGAAAACTACTTCTCCGCGAAACTGCTACCTCGTTTTGAATCTGGTCACAAATCAAAATGAGTGTGAGCATACTCTAGAGCACCCAAATGGCTGCTCTAAAGCCATATGGACTAGCCCCACAGAGCTCCTCTGCTGATCAGTCATGAGACAGCTTTATGTTTCAGTTCTGTTTTGCTCAGATCTTTTAGGGCACTGAGTGAAGAATTTGGTCAGGCATTATCACCAAAGAAGTCTTCATTGGCTTCTTATGGGGCAGCTCTTTGTTTATATGACACTTACACTTCTGGAGCCTGGAATTACACCTATAAACTCTTTTTTTTTTTTTTTTTAAGGAAAGAAAAATGTGATTTTGCTTTTGGCATTGCTTGTTCACTCTGATCTTAGATGAAGAAGGCACTTCTTGCATTCAGACTTCAATTCTGTTGTTTGAAGCATGTCTTGGCATACGCAATAGGCACTTAAAGAAGCTGCTTAAAAATATCTTGTGAATTATGTTCATGACATTTAATGCTCTTTTGACAGCCTCTTTATCTTGTGTTATGGTGATATCCACAAAATTGCAGGCAATTTGACAAACCTGTATAAGATAATCAACAAGGTGCAGATTTTCACACACAGCAGCAGATGGCAAACCAACCAGCAGTTCAGGGAGACAGGCATTAAGAAATAACAGCACTGATAGAAATGAAACACAAAGTGCCAGTGGCCCAGTTTCTTAAGTGATGCAAACTTTTGCATGTGATGGTTGCTGTGTTATGAGAAAAAGGGGGGAAACAAGGATTAGATATTGTGTGTTACTGTTGTGCTTTTAAAACAACATGGTCACTACACACTAAATATGCTACAGCAAGGTGTCTCAGAGTGGCTAAGATGCTGACAAACCTCCCAAATGTAGATTTTGCTATTTTTTTCTTCGTAAGGAATATTAGAGAGTACCAAAAATTAACTTCACTAATATGACCTTCACAAGAAGGGATTGATTTTTCCACTTTGTTTTTGTGAAAGCATTTCATATGAGACCAGAACAGCTGTCTGGGAGGCAGGAGTTATAATGGGCAAGTCCTCATGGTGTGTTAGGGCAACTCTTTGATGGAGAAAGAAATGAATGCCCCTAACAACTTAAAATATCAGGAGATGAAAGCAGCTGGGTGATAAACAAGGAGTAAAGAAAAGTCTGATGTGGGTTTTGCAGCTCACCTTATAGTACATCTTAAATAAGACTTCTGTTACAACAAACATTTCATTCTGAAAGTAACACTGGCTGATCTTGAAGGAAGCAGTCGACTTTATTGTTTTACTTCTTGGAGAGAGGAAGGAAAAAAAACCCAAAACACAGGATGGGGAGGAGAGAGAACAGCCCTTTGAAGGTAGGAAGACATACTCTTCTGCCCGTTTTATTTAAACAGGCCCTCAGCCCTAGGCCCTCTTTTATTTCCTTTTACCAACTTGTTTTTCCTTGCCTCCTTCTTGCACTCTCAGCAAGAATAGAAGGTCCCAGCAGGTTTTAATCCCTGCAGATGCACTGTTTCCATGTAGAGCAAGGTAATATTTGGCAAGCTCCTGATGTGCAGCATCTGTGCTTGTGAAGCAGTCGCTCTGCTGACTTGTAGGACTCCCTGACAGCAAATGTAAGGTCAGGTACACTCTGGGGGCAATTTTCCTGGAGGAAAGCCCTCTCATTGCTATTAAAGTAGTTATATAAAATCAAGGGCTAGGGAGGAGAGATTGTGGGGGATGGCAAGAAGTGCATTATGTTTACCTGCTTGTCAGGATAGGGTAGGGAACTGAAGTTTGAAGGACTGGTGCTTGTGGATTTGAGCTTGGCCTTTTTTTTTTAAATTCCAGAACCAGTAGCAGTCTTAATCTAGCTTGAATACACCCTCAAAGGACAGTCAGACTACCGATCTTATGTACATTCTCTGCCTTACCTCTAACCCTGTGAGGGTCTGGCCAAAACTAATTTGAACCTTTTATTTTGGGGTTCAGCTGAAGGAGAATTCCTAGACATCACCTTGATTTGAACTTTGCAGAAACTTGAATAACACTGCATTGCTGAATACATAGGATAGTTCCTTCAAGCATGATAGTGTTAAATTTTTTTAGAACTTAATTTCATAAATGTAAAATTTTTCTCTTTTCTTACCCAGTGTTTGTTCCAGAGAAGACGACGACCAGAAGAACCCTTCCATCAGTTTAGGAAAATAAAGCTATTTGAATTCTGAGATTCTAAATATCTCTTCTGTCCAAAGCCTGAAAAACTTTGATCCTAGTACAGATCAGCATAGTTAAGGCTTTATTGATTTCAGCTTTACGGAATCATTAAAATAGAATGCTTTGTCATGGACCCTTAGACCATATACTTAATAAAAGTGATAGATTTGCTGAAATTACTGCAGGTTTCTTTTCCACTTAGAGTCCCTTATTCTGATCTATGATCTTGCAATGCCATCTCCCAAACCTATGAATATTTGGCTTGTGATGAACACTGAAGATTTGGATTCTATGTATTAACCCATATGCTAAAAATATAGCTGTGCTGGAATATCTCATAAGCCAAGGTCATGGCTGATGGGTGATAAAGAACTATTCATATACCTCTGAGTGTCACTTGAAAGTGACACTTTGGTCACTTCACCCTTGTGACAAAGACAGATAATAGTTGTCAAACTCTTTAGAAGAATAGCATCAGTTTGGACAACAGTGTTGCTGGTTATTTGAAACAGTTTCATCATTTGGAAGCCAGGGTATTTTACCCCTATATCCCTCATCTACCTTTTTTTTTTTTTGGGGGGGGGGAGTGGGGGGATTGGTTTGCTTTCCAAAGAAATTGGATGAAGTAGCATTAAAGACAGAGTATGCTTTAAATTTGTGTAGCTTGTTAAACTTTATACTGACTTGTCTTGGCTGAAGAGTGAAAGAAATGATGAATCTATATCAACTTAACTATAAATACCAAGAGATTCTCAGGGGAAAGGAAGATGACAAAGTGCAGAAAAAAAATCTTCATTTTATGGATGATTTCAGTGTTTTCTTCCCCCAGCAAGAAGTAAGGAACATAGTTCCTGTAGAATTAGGTGCTTCTTAATCAAAAACAAAACCTAGGAAGTGCCTACAGTTGAATAAAACCAGTAGACTAGGTAAGTTGTGTGGAAAATTGATTATAAGTTAATCAGAATTAACAGGACAGTTTGACCGTGTCCTTGTGTTTGGTCAGGAATAGACTTGCACTGTAACTGTGTGTGTATGTGTGATTTAAAAAAAAGCTTAAAAAAAGTATAGCCCACTGAAATTCAGAGCTCTGAGCTGAATCATGGATTTCTGATTACTGCTGGCATGGATTTACAAATTCATTATCTGCATTTAATCCTAAACAAGAAAGCTTTGATCTGTATGATTCACAGCTTTAGCTTTTCATCATAAATTAAGACTGATATCAAGGGTACAAAGCTAAAATTCTTGTAAAAATAATCTTTTGAGTCTTTGCTAATGACAATAGTTTCCACTCAGATTATCAGCTTTGCCAAACATGCAAATGTGTTAGGTTAATATTTAGTAAATACAAAATGCTGCTTTGTATGTCACTTCATAATAAAATGTGTTGTTCTGAAACATGATTTTGGATACCTGTTCTCTTTTTTTTGCAATGTTTTCCCCAACTTTATTTAAAAAATTAAAGATGTGATATCTAATGGGACCACTATTTCTAGCATTCCTTTTGGGAATAGTTCTGTTTCCACACTTACTTCTCTTCTGTTCTAAAGTTGCTCATGCATACTAGATAGAAGGTGTCTATCTTCTTATAGAGATAAGTCCAAATAGGATAAATGTGGGGCCTGATCACCTTCAGAAAGTCCCTAGAAAAGATTAAATGACTGACTTACATTTTGTTTTTTACCATTACTCTTTTTCACTCTCTTTTCCTCTCCACATTGTAAGGTAGGTGTCTATTGTTCCTCACTGTGTGGAACAGAGGCATTTAAGTCAATCTTTTCTACAGTCCAACTGTGGTGGTAGATGCTTGTCCAGGCTGCAGACCTCTGCTGTTGTACAGAGTAGCAGAGGGCCAAACCAGGCTAGAGCAAAATCTGTCTGGTCCACAAACCTGTCTCTGACAGTGGCAAAATGTCAGAGAATAAGAGCAGAACAAGTTCAAATATACTCCTGGGCTTCAAACATTTACAGTTTAGGGGCTTTATGCATTTATAAAGCCTCAATGGATTTATCCATGAATTTTGTTTTACATTTCCATGTAAAATTTTAATATCCACCATGTATCATGGTAAATTCCATAGCTTAACTACATGCTCGGTGAGGAACCAGCCCTTTTGTTTATTCTGAATTGGCCAACTGGTAGCTTTATTGGAGGCCAATATTGAAAGGGGCAGTGAGCAACTGATCCCTATTCATCTATATCTGTCACTACACCCAGAGACTTTTAATGTCATCTCCCTCCATAATTCTCTCTTCCAACTGAAAAGTCATAGTCTGTTCAGTTATTCTTTTGAAAGCCATTGCATGTCTTAAATCGTTCTTGTTGTCTTTCTCTGAACCCTTTCCAGAAAGAAAGGGAAGGCCAGTGCTACATTAGTGTGCAACCATGGTCACACAGTTTCAGAATGACGCTATCCATTTTGCTGTCTAATTCTTTCCTAATAATTCATTACACTCAGTTTGGTTCTCTGAGCGCTAGTGAGCATCAAGCTGATAATTTCCTGGAATCCTCTGTAGTAACCCTAAGAGCAAATTCTGTCAGCTTGGAGCCCATCATTTTATATGTGAATATAGGATTGTTTTTCCAATGTTGCTTTCCTCATAATAAAGCTACTTTATTTCTCAGCAACTTCATGAGAAAGCTCAGACATGCTTACTTTTGTTTCAAGGGCTGAAAGTCAACTGTAGAGAAACTCAGAGGAGTCCTTATGGGCACAAGAACTGAGTTTAAGCTGTTTTTATTTTCTATAATCTCCATGGTGCAGAAAGTTTGTTTTTTCTTTTTTTGTCTTTTTCCCCATCTTGGAACTCTGAACTTTTGTTATGGATCCATGACATTAAATAGTGCCTATGGGCAGCAGTTAGTTCCTTCCCCCCCCCCCCATGTTCATGCATTAAATATTATGTATTTTTTAGAGGTGAAATGGTGTCATTAAAAGTCAGCAGTTTTCCTTTCCAGGAAGTCAACACTGAACACAAACTGAAAAACAAGAAAGGAAAATAAGCACTTGAAAAACATACAGGATTTGGATTGTGCTAGGAAAACCTCAGCTGAAGGTTCAGCCTTCCCCACCTCCATCTCTACTCTTTTATAATGGTTAGGCCTTCAGATGCAAACTCCGTTATGCATGGTGAACCTTGCTTTGTAGGACAGCCCTTCTGTAAATGACAGACTTTGTGTCTGTGATGTCTGTAAATCTGGAAAAGAAACTATCATTTTGAGGAAGGCAGGCAGGCAAAGTTGCCAGGTGGTTTACTGGGATTATTCCTACACTGCTAAAAGCTGTTATGCTTTATGAAAGCCCCATCCATATTACAGATGTGTACTTTTTAAAGTGTGGGGGGAAAAAATGGGAAACAATGAGGGAGGACAAAGTGGTTCATTGGCTTCTGGAAGCAAACAGACTTCTATAAAAATCTCATAAATTGCTCTGTTCCCACCATACAGACTTACAGAAGGTTTTTTCTATTCCTGGTTACAGACATCTACTCACATTTCCTGGTGGGAATTCTGGGGTTTAAACAGCCATCTGCTTCCTACTGTAGCAGCTCAACAACAAAGGGAATATTCTCAACTATAACAAATAGTCTTTGACTAATAAAAAGGTATCATTAGGAACATATGCTATTTTTTTTCCTTTTAATCTTAGTCAATATATTTTTGAGTCCATTTAGATATAACAATTTACCAAAATAAACTGACTAAAAGGCAAGGTGTTCAGCCCCTCATGCAGGGAGTTTTTCTAGTGAAAACTCAAACTAAATAAAGCTTCAGGTGTGTTGCCTGAAGAACTGTGTTGCGTAGAAATTCAGCAGAGTTGTGCTACAAGCTTATTTGTTCGAATAAGATGGGGTGTGGGGAGGGGAAGTATGTGGTTTTTTGCAATACAATGCAACACTGGGCCCAACCTGACTAATAAGTAGATGATGTTTAGCATCAGGAAGCTGTATAGCTGTTTACATGCACTACTCTATCTGATCCTAACTAGTCTGCATGGAGTACTAGACTAAAAGCTTCTGACAGGTGAGCTTGTGTCTTTGCAGTCAGAGCAGACGTATCCTTTATGATAATCTGTGGGCATTGTTTTGTGTATTAACTTCATATAGCTGATATACAACATACTGAATTTAATGTTAAAGGGGTCAGAGTCTCTTCCCCCCACCCCCACCCCCAAGGACATCCAGAGTACTATTGATAATGCTTTGTATTATGTGAATAATCATATTAAACTTCTGAGATATAATCTTCCCCTGAGCACTACAGAAGATCTTCAAGGATTAATTCTGGGACTGATCTCCATTTAAAGTATGTAGCATATGCATTATATATATATATAAATGAACTTTAATGAAGTTGGAAGTTACTATCAATACAGAGGAGATTAAAATAGAGGAGAACTAAGATTACCTAGAAGAATTTAAGGTGATAAAAAGGGGGATGTGATAAAAGGTCACGAACAAGAATTGCTGCACAGTGGGGATTTATTAGATTGAAACTGTGCAAAAAGAGAGAAAGATTTAAGTATACTAATTGAATATGATTCTGACTTGTGGATGCAATTTTAAGTTGTGCCCAGAATAGTATTTCCACTGGCAACATACAGGACGTCTATGAGCCTTGTACACTATGTGGATTTGGTCATCTGCATTCAGGAAAGATATATCCTAAACAAACCTATAACACTAGAGAAAGGCTAGGGGCTGGTCAGAAGAATCTGACTTACAGGTGAGACTAGAATAAAATTGAAGTTGGCAAAATGGAAGCTAAGAAGATATGGGTGTGCTGTCTGTAAATTCAGCAGGAAATAAGCAGCAGGGAGAAGAAAGTGTGAAATAGTCTGGAAGGCGATGTTGKCACAAGAGCAATGGATATAAACTAGCCATGAAAATAATGATGGATATTAGAAGACTCTGGGCTAGTCTTCCAGTGCAAGTGGTATGAACAAAGAAAAACAGTCTTCATACAGAGCTTAATCTGTTCATGAATAGGATTAAATGATGTGTTTTATGAAAATGACCTGCAGTGGTTTCCCATAAGAGTTCTTGTGAGCTGTCACTCCTGTTCTTCCTTGCTCTGCAGAAAGATCAGGAAATTCTTTGGGAAGGACTTGCCTTTAGGCCATGAAGATGCATAAGCTGTCTGTTGCAAGTTCCCCTTTTCGCAAGCTCCATTTGCACCTTATTGCTCCATTGGCAGCTACATCTCTATCTCTAGAAAAGATACTGAAGCTTGTTTGACATGTCTCCTCTCCTCCCTGTTACCTGCTCTTCTTATCCAACTTAGAAAACTAATGTAACTGGTATTAGTTTGCCCATCATGAGATTTGTCCAGCTCTGGATGTGCAGTTCAGTTTTGAAGCCATCCTCTGTTCCACAGGGCTCTGCAAATGTCTTTTGCTTAGCTGATTACCTGGAGGACATCCACGATCTTCTGGGCATGGGGGTCTTTGTCTTTGGAGAGATTGTGGTGTCTGTATCTCTCTCTTCCATTTTTGAACTGCATACTTTTAAAGCTATCTTATTAAGTATTTGGGAGCTAGTTTAATATTAAGATTATCCAGATAAATTTTGGGCTTAAAAAAGGATAATAATTATAATAGAAGAAAAAAAAAGTGATGTGCTTTCACTCTTTATCATTTTGTTATGGATTTTGTATGATCTGTGGGTTGTCTGTGTCCAGAATTCTTACTGAGGGATGTTAACTGATACCCTGAATTATTGGTGCCCTGTTATCAAGGCAGACCAAGTCTCCTGGTGCTTTTTATTGCATGTCCATAATGGATTTTTCTCTGGGTGATTCTAGGCAGAGGGTCTGGGGGATTAAGGTTGCTACCACATTAAGTCTTAAACTCATGTTTTTGTGGATCAGTTCCTGTGATAAATATCCATGCTTAACTTTACTCATACTTGCTGTTGATCCAAACAATGAAATGAAGCCCATCTCAGTGTGCTACATTTTAAAAACTGTAGCTTCATGTAATTATTGGGGATAAAAATCTCAATAAATCACCCATTTTCTAGGCTTTTCCTTGGCAGATATTATCCAATAGAGAACCTAAAAACATATTGAATGTTATCTAAATATAGTATTTTTCACAACTAATTCTGGTAATGCCTGTCACCATGGATGACTTAAGGCATCTGGGGCACAGACTGAAGTGTCATGGCAAGTCTTATGTAAAAGGTCAATGGAAAAAAAGTAGTTTTATTTGCTATCAGATTCTATTATAGCAGGTCATACTATGAGCTTCATGCTGCTGGTCCAGCTGTATGCCCAGATGAGACTGGGGTCAGACCTGTGACATTTCCAAGTGTCCTACCGCTAGAAATTCCCACCTATGGTCCTCTTTCCAGATTTATTTTTGTTATGAGCCATACTAGCTCTACCAAGATCAGAGCACCACCTTAGAGAAAGGAGAGATGCCTATGCTAGGTGGGGATGGGCCTATAACCAAGAGTTTTGAAAGCAACCAAATTCTGAGAAGTTAGCCAGGATTCTTTTAAAGCACCAACTTTTTCAAAGATCTGCTGTTGTTCTTTTACCAACAAGACCATCCAGAAATCATTACTCATTTATGTTATCTGTAAGTTGTCTTCTCTTTCCTCACAAAACCTTATTAGTCTAAAGTACTGCATTATGGTAATGGATACAGCTCTTGTCAGTCGGAAGATGGTTCACTCTGGAGTCTCTTAACATCAGTAGATGATAGTCAGAGTCTAGAGAATAATGTGTGGGAGCCTCTTCCACTGGTATTGGAGTTAGAGGCTTAGGTATCTCTCTTGTTTAAATTCCTTGGTGTTGGGGCAGGGGAGAGCGGGGGAATAAAAGTGACCTCTTTACTGCACATACAAAACCCACAAATATTTAGGAGGGCAACAGTATACATCTGTTTCAATAAGCAAAACAAGACAATTAAAAAGAGAGGAGGGAAAAAAAAAAAAAGGAAGACCCGAAAGAATTAGAAGTACCATTAGATGAGACAAGTCTAAGATGCTTCTGGGATCCATGTACATGAACACAAACCCTGACATTGAATTCTGAATGGTTATTAGAATATAACTGTCATTTCAAAAACACTAAAGTTGTCCATGCAAATCCACATTTAATATCCTACTGAGATAAATTTAAAAGCCATTAGCAAGATAATATTCATATGCCTCATAGAAAGGACATGAAAAGAGTAGATTTTTTAAAGAGATGAATCCTCACTGATTTTGCTGGGAGCTTGCTTAAGGAAGGACAGAGAAAAGATTTCAGCATCTCTGCCACAACTGGCAAACTGGGTCAAAGGGCTGATCTTTGAGGCAACTGAGACTATGATCAAATGAGTTCTTGCATTCCTTCCTCTCAGAGGGTCTCGGAGTTGCTGCCTGTAGACAACTACCAGCTTCTTTTTTTTTTAGTGGAAGCTCATTTACTTAGCTCTGCAATACTAGAACAGTCTATTCAAGACCTGTCTCAACAACAGGGAAGAAAAGGTTGTATATCCTAATCTAGTTGTGCCTCAGTTCTTTCCAATCTGATGAAATGTCTAGGGCCTGATCCAGAGACCCCTGCAGGTGATGGGAATCTTGCCAGTGGTCTAAGCAGATGAGATTTTACAGATCCTTGACTGTCTCTTACTGGCTTGTTCCTGACGCACCATCCCAAGAGAGGAAGGAGGGTCTTTTTCACTTTAACCACCTTATTTGCTGTCAAAGTCTCCCTAAATCCAAAGACAACCTCTGCTGCATGTGTGTTCTTAGTACAACACTTGTTATTCTCCATTCTTCACTACAGCAGCTGATTTCTATGGGAAATGTATAGCTCTGTAACAGAGTTCCCTATTGTGGTCTTGCATCCTTCAGGACTCTAGGACTGATGCTATCTCAATCTTGTGGTCTCGTTTATTTATAATTAGCCTTCTTGCTCCAACACTGTTCTAGCATCTCTTTCTCTGACAGTGACTTACTTATTATTCTCTTTAAAAGAATCACAGAATAGTTGAGGTTGGCAGAGACCACTGGAGATCGTCTGGTCCAAACCCCCTGCGCAAGCAGGGTCAGCTAGAGCAGGTTGCTCGGGACAGTGTCCATTTGGGTTTTGAATATCTTTACAGATGGAGACTCCACAACCTCTCTGGGCAACCTGATCCAGTTCAACCACGCTCACAGACATAAAGCATCTTAGGTTCAGACTGAACTTCCTGTGTTTCTTTGTCCTGTCACTTTGCACCACTGAGAAGAGTCTGGGTCTGTCTTCTTTACACCCTCCCATCACATATCTATAAACATTGATAAGATTACCCCTGAGCCTTTTCTTCTCCAGGCTAAACAGTCCCAGCTCTCTCAGCCTCTCCTTCTGTGACAGATGCTCTGGTCCCTTAATCGTCTTTGTGGTCTCACTCCAGTATGTCTGGACATCTCCAGTATGTCCATGTCCTTCACTGGGCTTGCTCCAGTATGTCCATGCCCAGCACCAGGTGCAGCACTCCAGGTGTGGCCTCACCAGTGCTGAGCAGAGAAGGATCACCTCCCTCAACCTGCTGGCCATGCTCTTCCTAATGCAGCCCAGGGTGCAGTTGGCCTTCTCTGCTGCAAGGGTGCATTGCTGGCTCATTTTCAAAAATCTTTCCAGTTACTCTTGCCTAAATGAGTTTCCTGCATTAAAAACAAACAAAAAAACAGACTAAAAGAACTTCAAGAGCAATCTGGACTTTAATTTTACAAAAGTGCAAAAAGGAAATTTAGTGTTATAACTATTAGACTGCAAAATACTTGAGTTGTTACAAAAGCATAAAATATGCCCTTGATACCAGAGCTGCATAAAAACTAATTATGCAGCTGTTTTCTGTTTGACCATTCAACTAATAACAGAATCTCACAAAACAAAAACTGAAAATTTTCCTTTTGTTTAGAAGAAAATGTAACATTTCAATCCGTAGACCTGTAGGGAAAAAAAGAGGAAAAGGGCTTGCTTCTTAGAAGCAGAGAAGGTGGGGTTCTCTCTCCTCCACTTTTTCCTGCAGTCCAGACTGCATGAGTTGTGCAGGATTTGGGATACATGCCATTGTCACGAGCAAAACAGTCTCAACTCAGATAGTTTTAGCTTAATTTAATGTAACTTATTTTTGCTTATAGCTCTCCCTGCTTCCTAGGCTCAGCTTCCCTTGTTTGTGCTGCATATTAAACTCAGTCCTGCTTCCTTTGGTGAGGTGACGGGTGATACAGGAGATTGGGGTCAACATGTAGTGGTTTCTTTGTCCTTGCTTCTTGCCCTTTTTCTCTCTGCTGCTCTTTGTTTCTTACTAGCAAGACATTAAACCGAGAAGGTTGCATCAGTTTGAATATATATCCATTACAAATTCCACCTCTTGTCTCTACAGACTAGTTTACTGGGCTTATCATCATATTCTGAACTCTGATTACAAACTTCAGGCCTTGTCCCTGCAAAACACACAGCCAGCAACATCACAGCAGTTTGATTATACATCCATTACAAAACCTGCACTTTGCCCTTCTGTGGGGGTATCTCATTTGCGGGATTGGCAGGATGGGCCATTACTCCACAAATCCCTCCATCAGCTGCTCTCAATGCTGCCCTCCTGTGTGCAGAGCAGTGTTTACAAGTGATATAAGCCCCAAATTTCCCCAAARCAATGCTCTCTTAAGCCATCAGCTGTATTTCAGCAGCTCCAGCATCCCAGCACTGCCACAGCCTCTGCAGGGGCATCTCCCTGGGGTGACTGCTGTAGGTATACCCCATTTCTTTAAGTTCACTGAGTAAAGGACTATTGAGTTGCTCACACTCCGGGGAGCAGCACTCCTGTTTATGCAGGGCTGCTTATCTACTGTAACTGTGGTGGCTTGAAGGGCTCACTTTTTTAATTCATAACCTGAGTCCTCCCTTTCCCCACCCTGGGAGGTGCGTCCCCCTCCTCTGGGGTGGCCCTCAGCCTTCCGGCTGCTCCCACAATAGCCTGTGTGGCTCAGTGCCCCCTGCAACGGGGCTGGCTCAGCTCTGCTCCCTGCCTGGCTGTGGTTAAGCCCCCGTTAGCAGCCCATTACTCTAACAAGGGCCATGAGCCTGACCCTCTAGCTCTGCTGAGCAGTCCTGTGATAGGTGATAGTTTGTTACATCAACTCGGGAAGTGATTTTATGATGAAACTAGGCGCTAAGAACGGGCTATCACCGCAATGATTGTACTGAGCCAGCAGAGCGATATTGTATTGTGAAATGTATGCGCGCGACCTGAAGGGCACCACGCACAACGCAGAGGAAGACCCCAGCTTTCATCCCGACCCCCCCCCCCCAGCAACAGCCGGCGCAACCACAGAAGTTRCAGGCATATAAGGGGACTGTGAGGGGGGGATTGCGCGCGCCGTTGGTGGAGCAGGAGACTCCCCGGCCGCCCAGCGCTGTTTTGCTTACTTGTGACTTGCTCAATTATTTTATTAAATTGGAATTTATGCAACCCGGCCCGAGCGGTTGTCAATTATTTGTCGCGTTTACCTATAACAGTCCTGTTCCACCCCCGAG
The DNA here is from genome assembly GCF_003343035.1 of Apteryx rowi. NCBI lineage: Eukaryota > Metazoa > Chordata > Aves > Apterygiformes > Apterygidae > Apteryx > Apteryx rowi. The sequence goes on from NW_020450993.1 coordinate 15,009, forward strand.
TCCTGGGGTAAGCCAGGGCACTCCACGTTGCGGCAGCACACTTTTCTCTGGGTCTGTCACAGCCCCTCAGCAGCCCCCGGCTGCTGCTTGTGCATCCACATTGGGAGACAGCCCAGCTCCGGGAGCAGGACCGATTCCAATTCCTCTCCATCATCTTCCCCTCTGGCAAGAGCTCTTTGGTCCCCTCCAGACTCTCTGTCCCCCCCCCCGCCATTAACATATTTACACCCTGTTCACACCTTCGCCTCCCTGCCCCCACACAACACCACAAATCCCCAGCACCAGAACAAAGGCTCCCACCTGAGTCCCAAAGTCACCGCAGTGATGCCAATCCCTGGCCATGCCCAGGCTGGGCATTGTCCATGTCCCTCACCAGTTACTGCCGCAGGCAAAAGTGTCTGGTGGAATTTCACTTAATTTATTGTTGACTAACATAAACTATTAATTACCGATTTGGATATTGAGCAAAAAACATGACAAACAATTAAATAAACACTTATAGAAAATGCCTTTCCTCTTTTCTCAGGCTCAGCTCTCATTGTTTTCACTGCATGTTATGCTCAGGCCCTCCCCATCCCTTTGGTGGGTGATGGGTGGCAGTAGGAGAAGTCTCTTCCTCAGTGATCTGGAGAATATTCATGTTACCTGTGTGAAACAGGGAATCAACAAAAGAGCCTGTGGAAGCCCTCGGTCGTTAGCAGTGCAGGGTAAGGTAAAGAAGACCATCACTGAGGCAGGAAGGAAAAGCACAAAATAACTAACTGTACAGGCAGTGATTTAACTGCAAAGGCCCAGTGGAGCAAAATGGGAACAGTGAGCCAGCAGAAGAAGTAGTAGGGAAAAATTATATTAACTTTTCCTCACATTAAAAACAACAACAAAAAAGCTTTAGGAATTATCTGTACTTACATTCTCCCTTTGCAGTTTTGTAAAATTAATTTTAGTTCTTAGATGGCATGATAACATTCTCACTACACCTGGGGTGTTGTTTGTAGGTCTAAGYGATTCTTAAACCACCTGTGCTCCTTTCAGGCTACAACACAGGCTTGCAGACTTGCTCTCTGCAATTTTGCTCTCTGTCTTGACTCTCTGAGAGGCAATGACAAACTCTTTTTGACATGGCTTGGAACAGAATTGGACCCTTACTCATCAAGAGTAATGTAGTCTATTAGGTTGTACTTTTATTGATCCTATTAACTTCCTCAGCAATTCATAAATATTTATGCCACCATACAAGCTACACACTTAGTTGACTCAGTTCATTTTGAGAGGAAGTTGCATTAAATTGGACATAGTTCAGTGATTCACAGGCATCAAATATAGCAAATTTTTAAACTCATGTATTTATGCTGAATAAGTCTCCAAATAAATATACAAATGATATAATTTAGCATCCCCCCCATTCTCTTTTCAGTTGAGTAGGTTGAAGTGGACTCATTGCGGCCTGAACCTCAGTCAAATTTTACTTTGCTTAATGAAAAATCTATGCTGCCCCATAGGGACCCTCCAAGGATTGGAAATGGAAATGAATTTTAGTTCTGCAGCAAGTTTTTGCTACTGTTGGAATAGATTACTTCTTTAATCCTTGTATCTTTCTATTGAGGATTTCACTTGTTTGAAGTCTCATTGCAATATCCAAACTGGGGGTTAGATCCTTAAGCACATGAGGAAATGTCACGTATAGCTGACTGAGGGCAGGGATTGGAAATGTGACTCTAAATCATTCTTGTACTTTCCTCATTCTAGTGCATTTTGGAGTTTCAACTCTAAATTGAAGGACTCCACATACATGCAGCACTTGGATTAATATCTTTCTCCCTATGGATAGCTTGCTGAATTTGTATGCAGCTTTAGAAAATAGTATAACTTCTTATGCATGTGAATTGCAGATTGCAGCCTGTAAAGTGTGTGACACAGGCTTTAAGGTGTGTCATGGTGTGTGGGTCCAGTACCAAGGATACCATGCCACAGACACATTGCAAAAATAGTGGCAGCGCTTCCCTGTGCCTGCACTGCAGTGGCCTTTCTGCTGTTAGACCTGCCATTCTGCCTTCCCGAACACCTCTCCAGTCAGGCATTTTTGCTGTGATGGGCAGCTTTCTGCCACAGATGGGACTGAGTCATTGCCTTACAACTTGTACTTTGGAGGTTTTTCATCTGATGTAGGAGTCTTCTACTTAACTGCTGGGGATGAGCTGAAGGGATTAAAACTTCACAATTAAAAAGAAGGAATACTGGGAAGGCAACCCACAGAAAGTAGCCTGCTACTGCAGCAGTTTCACAGCTGACTGCATAAGTGGATATCTGACACAACAAATGTTCCTTTGAGCTCTGTTTTCTGCTGAACCGCAGCAGTGATTCCATGGGGGCTTGCTTTCAGGTCTTTGTTAGTAAAGACTTCTGACTAGAAAAATGGAAACAGCTATGTTCTCCTCCTATTTCAGTTCTTGCTCATTACAACCACATTTTTAAAAAGCTAATGTTTCTCTAAGAAAAAAAAAAAACTGTGATTACTCAGAATGTGCCTGAATGACCTTTTGGTACTGCAAAAATAAAGGAAATAACAATGAGGGGAAGACTAATGTCTTAGGGAGGGATAAGGTACTGGGGACTGCTGCGGTGATTGTTTCTCAGCAAGCTCATTAAACTGTCATTCTTCTGCTCTGGAAGAGGGTTAAATCCTAAAATGCAGAGAATCTTAAGAGTGTTTCTCAGTCTGTGGTTCACAGATTAAAGGTGATCTTCAGGAGATGAACTGCAAGATGATAATCCAAAAGGGGGTGTGGGGGGGAATGTACACTCACCTATTTCCACAAATCAAGACTTGCAAACTTTAAGATGGCTGGTAAACATGCCAATGTCTGTCCATTAAAATCAAATCCTGCAAAATCTCTATATAATTATGCAGAACATTTAGGACATCAGAGACCAGGTTAACAGAAAGGAATTCAGGGCTGAACCTGGAGGAAGTGATAGGTGGGGAAGAGGAAGGAGCAAGAGATGTGTGTTAGTGCTCTGAAAGAGGAGTGAGGAAGCAGGCACTACAGATCAATTCAAGAGAGAACAGAAGAACATGCAAATTCAATTTATTTTACTTACCTCATCATCAACAGAAATAAATTTTAGTTTCAGCCTTTCCACAGGAAGTTGTCAAGACAATGCATCATTAGTTTTGACAAGAATCCAGGTCCAGACATTGAAATGTTTTCTGTTTGCCCTGTGACAGATCTTATGGAATAACTTTCCCATAGAAGACTCTGTTGCTGAGAGCATAGCAGTGCCAGTTAAAATCATCTCCTATGTCACAACAGATGAGAAAACCCAGATTTTCTGACACCAGTAGATAGTTACTTACATGTACTGTTGTCTAAAATACAGCAGCACTGTTTGCTGTTGAGACAGGAAATAATGGGATTATCAACCTGAGATGCAGAAAAAAGACTTCTTGTCAGCCTAGAGTAGAAAAAAGGCTATAGACAGGACAACAGAAACTGCAATTTTACAGGGAAGAATTACTAGATACAGTCCAACACTGTTATTTCACATGTAGTAGAGCAGATAATGGTAATCAATCCAACCCTTTTTAAATCGTTACTGCCTCGCACCTATTCTTAATTATGTATTTGAAATCTGTGAATCTACCTGATGAACACTGAAACTGTCACTTCCATTAGTGGCAGCTGGAACTTATGCCACTTTCACAGTAAGCCTATTTCAACATTCATTCAAAAAAGATTTTGCGCTTTGAGTAGGGGCAATATGGAGAAATACATCTGAAGGCAGAATTTTAATAGCTCAGTACTGCTGGGCTGTCAGATGGTAGCTTGCTCCTAACCATCAGTAGGGTTAGGACCCTAAGTGTAATGTAGCAGTTTCTCCCCTCGCACACACGTATTCACAAAGGGACATATGGGGCAAATGGTGTGAGGAAAAGCAGTAGAGAGTTATTTTAAAGTCAAACCATAGACAGTCCATCAGTTGCTAGAGTTATTTGAGAAAGTGATGATATAAACTCTGTATTTGATATCTGATCTCTTAAAGCAAGCTTGTTTAAACAAACCTTAACCTTCCTCCTTTCTCTCTAGTGTGTGTGGGTTTTGTTCTTCTGTGCTGATTTAGAGAGTTTATTCTCCCTGGAATGGCAGTCACTACTTCATTCCAAAAAAACAAAAGCAAAATCCATTGTCATGAGATTTTGGGCCCAGATACATGATGGGAGAAAAATCAGGTTGTAGGAAGGGAGAGAAGGGCTTAGAACTAATTGGCTTTCTTGAAAAAGAGTCTTCCAGGGATTCTTAAATGAGATGTACAAAATGATCCAGTTTATGAGAAATGAGGCTTCTGGGCATCCTTGTGGCTAGCTGAACCATCCAGGAGAGCTCTCTGAGCAGTGTTGGTCACACTCCTTGATCCTACAGATGGAGCAGCTGGGAGGCCTTGCCAGCTAGAATGCGGCAGGTGAGGTCCTCCTTTTCCCTGCACTGGGAAATGGATGGAGGCAGCAGAGAACACTTGGCCTAACCAAGAAGAGTCTTGGCACCACACTTAAAATACTGAGCAGCAAAATAATAAATTCTGACAGTTTGGGGGCAAAGTTCACAACTATAGCTTCAGCTTCCTGTCTTATGGCAGGATAACTTAACAGATGACTTCCAGCAGTGTAATAGTGGAAAAGTAAAAGCAGTTACGTGATGTGCTAATAACATACCATTATATAACTTAAGTTTTCAGAACTGTTGTAGCTCTTTTGGGTAGATGGAGATTTTGCCTGAAAGTATTGCCTTCTTGTCTGTAGACGCCATGACATATAGCTGAATAAAGTGCTCCAACTACTCTGGTTTGTTTATTATGTGTTTCTTTCCCCAAACATTGCTGTTTCTGATGCAATCTAGAGAATCATTGGTTTGTCTCTGTACTGTGCTCCCTAGCTCACCTACTTCAAGTAACCTGCTTGTATTCATGATCTTGTAACCTAGATGTTCTTCGGTGTAGATGTTTGAACATAAATTTCCTTGGGGGGGAAGGGGAGGAGAAAAAGCAATGGAAGGGAGGAGAGCTCAGAGGAATTACATCATGGGAACAATGCTGACTCCCACAAGGTCATCACTAAGCTCAGGATCCCTTGGTCGACAGCAGACCTTGGTCAGGTCACCCAGTGTAGAGAGAGAAGGACGATGTATTTCTTTACAGTGTTACAAGCCTGTCCTACACAATTCCACTTTTTGGAAAACACTGGGGAATCTCAGATAGCGTTCTCCATTTGGAAGCATAGTTATGAATATAGGTGTCTGACATTGCCTCTTCCAGGTCTTCTATGCTTTCCAGTCTTCTACTATTTTCAAGCTATTTCAGTTCTGTGGTCTGGATAGGTTTTTCTCTGACTGAAGCAAGCCAGAGATTTGTCTGGATAAAATTCTTGAAAATGGCCAGCAATTCCATGGGGCTCTGAGAGGGATTCTAGGCCCTTTTGCTTCTATTGGGAGGATTTAGCATTTCCTGTCACATGAACTGGAAGCCCTGGGCCACCCCAGCAAGGGGTGTCCTTGCCAGTAGCTAGTCAGTTGCTTTCCTTGTTCCTCCAGCTCTTTCTTAGGGCTCTCCCTTTGTGTGAAGACAGTCTGCTGGAGAGCAGTGAGTCAAGGTAGGTGTAATTCCTAATAACATGCTATGTCTGGACAGAACCTTCATCTAGGGGGATTTTAGTTTTGCTCTTGTGCAGATGTAAACCATTCTTTCCTAAGGAAGCTTATACTTTCACCCAAACTATTACCAGGGATAATTAAGGTAATGATGGATTGCACCTTAATGGCAACCATATATCTGTCATGAAGCACTCCCTTCAGACATCTTAGATATCTAGTGTCCTTTGTAATCCCTTCATTTTCATCTCCTTTTTTAACAATTTGTTACACCCTTCAAAGCACAATTATCTCATTACAGAATCTAATCATTATTGTGTAATTTGGGCTATAAATAGGATAATACAATTAATGCATAATTTTTGACTGACTATTTTGTTAATATCAGCTCTGGAAAATGTAGGTTTTCTTTTAAGGCTAGCAGCTTGTTCTCCCCTCTCCCCTACATAAGTTTTATAATGTACCCAAAATAAGTTTTAAAATGTATTGTTTCAGATTTCATAGATGATATTAGCAACAAGGCTTGGTAGGTAGGTGGTGAAAAAATACTCTTCTCCTTATAATACCCCTTCCCTTCCTCTCTTCACTGCAGCCTTTACTATATGTAGTTTGTGTTAATCTTTATGTCTGTCTTCTGTGTCTGTCTAGGGAAGTAGTTTTTGAATAAATATGAGCTGTTGTAGCAATATTTTTTAGAGAGCAATTATTAGCTAATGGATAGAGCACTAGACTGGGACTCAGGAAATCTGCAGAGCCTTAAACTGTGTAGAGTGTTTTACAAAGAAGTTTTACTATGAAAGCAGTAAAGATGAATCAGCATTCAGTATTTATTGTGTTTGATTTTAGACCAGGTGTGCTCAGCTTTAAAGTGGGAAAAAAAAGAAATATGTAAATCAGTATCATCACCAAAACTCCCTTTGGGACCCAGAAAGGAGCTCCCAAAAGGAGCACTGATTTATGTATCATTGCCAACACCAGAAATCTCCACTGGCCAACTTATGCAGTTATCCCATGTCTTCCACCTATGCAGTCATGATGTGTACAAATGAAAGGCTCAGCTATGTGGTGTACGTAGGTTTATTCATGATATTTTTTACTCTTTGTACTGTGCCCTCATGTTTCTAGGAATTAGCTGCCTATAGCCCTAGGCAGTGAAAGACAGAAATCAGAGGAAAATATTAGAGGCACACTATATTCTTGAGCTGGGACTACTGATACCTTAAATAGCTCCTCTGGGTATTTATCATGTTTAAAATCCCGCTGAAAGGCTAACTTGAATGCTGTTGGGGTKTCATTAAAATGTACTAATGATTTGTGGGTTTAGATGTGTGACACCAAGCTGGATGACTGCAGCTCCTATGACCTGTGTTATATCTTGTGCCAGCACAGAAGAAACATGAGAACTTTCTCTTTTAGCATAATTTGTCTGGGCTAGAGCCTAAGGCATCACCCTAAAAAGTATCTAAATGGCTTATATCTGTAAAAGAAATCTCAAGGACTGCAGCTGCTGAGTGTTAACACATGGCAAAACTTGACAGGGTGGAATAACCTGCTTTGAAATTGGGCCTCTTTATACCTGTGACTATGAGGCTGCACAGATGTGCTTAATTCTCTTCAGTGGGACTGAATTTTGTGGAGGGACTAATTTGGCTCAGCAGTTGAAAAAGGGGCAATGCAGTGATGTGTCAGAATACTTTCTTCACCTGTAGCTATACTGTATTTTCAGCACATACAGGAATAGAAAGCACTTCAGTAAGTCAGATCAGTGAAGGTGATGCTGAATGTTCTTGGAAAGCAGGTATGCATGGTGAGAAGGTGCTATTTTTACATAGTGTAATTGCTTCCTAGGATAGAATAGTACTTTAATGTGAAAGAATATGCAATGTGTTCCCTTGTAGTAAAGGGGCAGGTGAGCTTGTGCATTTATGCTCTTTGGAATAGCTACTCTGGCTCACCAGGTAGTGAGTTAGCTTTTGGACTGGTTTGTAAGTGTGAAAAGAGCTACAAGTGTGCAGCAGCCAATAAGCTTGCACAGAGACTGAAGGGCAAATTTACTGAAGGAGAAGGTGTAGCTAAATGTTTGGACTGCTGTAGTGTTTGTACCTACACTGTGTGCTTGCAGCTACAAGCATAGGGATGTGCTGTCTGCTGGTGCTTGAATAGTGCAGTGGTCCCATCCATTTAACACCACTCTGAGTCTTATGGTGATGTTTGTGCACATGTGGGGTAGGGTTAGTTAAGAGCAAAAGCATGCAGCTCCTTCTGACTGCAGAAGGACTAGTGACCTATTTGTGTTTAACTTGTTAAAATTGAAGGTTTCTGTGGGTGGAGCTGTGGGATGAATTTATAATGAGGCTGACAGAGGGACTGTTTGGGAGCCTTCCTTGGAGAAGGCAGGAGGCTGATGGCTTTAATGTGTCTTCATGAGGAAGATGTAATAAATGAAGGTGAAAGTGGTGCCTCACAGGAAGCAAATAATCTTCTGCTGTTATTTCAAACTGCTGTATCTGAAAATATAAGTATATTCCAGTACTTGGTGATATTTTCATATTTGCTGAGAAAATTTTACTCAAGACTTTTTTTTTAATTCTTTTTTTTTTGAAAGTCCTATCAGCTTGCTAGGTGCAGAAACAGTTTCATTGATGATCTCCTTGTTTGTGTTTCTTTAAAGCCATCACWGCAGGAGAGACTCTTGCTGTTCTTTACTGGAGATAGTAGAATAACTCTCAGCTTCTACAGAAGAAAAGCTGTGGTCTGCTGACTGATTTCTGTAGTATAAACAGAGTGCCATGTTGGGGGGGGGGGAGGAAATAGAGTAGTGACAGACAGGTCTTTGACTTTCTTTTTCCATAACATTATTTCACTAATACTGTTTGCTCTAAAACACCCTGAAAACACTGTGAGTGAAATAAGGATTCCTTCTTTTCCCTCCTCAGTTAAGTAGTAAATCCTAGACTGAGAAGCTATGTGGGAGCACAGCCGCAGAGCTTATGTGGTAGGTCTGGCACTAGCAGTAGCAATTGCTTTGTTACTGGTCTCACTAAATGACAGGTGCGACGGTAGGAGAAGTCCTGCTCTGTCCAGGTCCCTGCAGGCCTGGAGTGGAAGGTATTCTTCCCACTCTGTGGGCTGGGCTGGCTGGCTAGTGGAAATGGAAAAGAAGGAGCATGTTGGCTTGGGAGGCATAGCCCTTCTAGACATGGATGGTGAGACTGACTTGGTAGCCTAAGATTTGGAGCATTCACTTGGAAGAAAAAAACTGAGTGCCTAATGTTTGAGAGCTTGAGACCCCCCTCATTTGAGTGGCCTAGGTCAGAGTCTGTAGGACTGATGGGTTCTTTCTCAGCTGATAATGAATCATACTAAAATTTTCCTATATTAAAGGAGAAGAGATACTGCTTTTCAAATCAATGGAATTTGCAGAGGAAAACAGGCTTGCTGTGGTTAAGTTTCTGACTTGCTCTTATTAAGTCAGACATCCGTAAACTAGCTTCACATTTGTTTTAGAATATTGTTGGTGACTTCTGTATATTTTGAATGAATCGCTCTATATAACAGCCTCCTCAGTTTCTGTTCAGAAACTCACTTGTTTCCTCCTGCACTGAAGCAGCAGAGGAGTGCTCAGGCAGGCAAGCAGAGGTCTCATATGAGAGACAGCAATTCACTCACTCTGTTGCCAGAATATCTGCATGACTCACAACTCCTGCTGCAAAAAGGAGGAGCTCAGTCTTCCCTGGAAACCTGACTCACCCTTGATACTCTATTTCAAGAAGGTTTCCAGGTATTTCAGGAAGAGACCAGAGACTCTGGAAAGGCTGGGAGGAATGGTGTGAAAACCATGGCTCAGGTTCTGACTTAGCTGGAAGTTTAACTTGTGGAGTAAATGTGCCTGATGTTATTTTAGAGAGTCCTACTGCATGTATATACTCCTGCACTGTTGAGTTCAGTGTAGATGAATGATAAATGGGTGTAAGCATCTTGAATTTAGAAGTAAATTTAAATGGCATTATATAAACTCATTCTGCCCATAATTAAGGGCAGAAAAAATGCATGTAAGTTTATACTCTGTGAGACCGAGTTTGCAGTAGAGTTATTTTACATGAACCCTCAACACTGGTGTTTAACTTACATTGTGCTCTTGTATACTCCCTCTGATTTTATTGTAGTGAGCCCGAGTTAAAAGAAATTTGAAGTTTTTAATCTCTGATGCAATCCAAATGTGTGATGGCAGATGAAGATCCCACACCTGAGCTAGTTTTAAATTAACTAGCATGCATATGGCTAACACTGAAACTGTGGGGTTCTAGACTTACTTTGGGTCCCTGAATAAATGCATTGGTGCATAGCTTTTGTGAAACTGTAGGATTGTTGTTACCCTCTGCTCTGCATCTAAACTCTTGTCAAATTGCATATTGAAGAATTTGACTAAATGTCTGTGATTAAAGAACTCTAGCATGCTGCTTAAACTTAGTGAAGGGAGATCTTATGGCTGTAGCTTTTCTTTCTGGCATCTGGCTGTCATAATGAGAACTAGGGCTCTTTGGTGCTTCTTGAACTAAGCAAGACTGAAGTAGGAAGCTTTTTTTTAGGAGCGTATCCTTCACTAGGTCTTCATCCTGAATCATTCAGGGCCATTGGTAGAATGGCTACTTTGTAGAAAACAGAAATATTCTGGGGAAAAACCCTTAYGTGAACAGACCTTTATGTGCAAAGAGATGTTATCAAAGTTTAAACTGTGCAGCTGCTGCCTGCTGTAAAAGCAAACTGCTGAGAGTAGCTCATATGCAAATGTAAGCTGAAGAGGAGTGTGTTGTAACTGGGCCTGTGGCAATCGTGCATGAATACTTCTCTCTCAGTGGGGTTTGGGCTGTAGAGAGTGATTGATACTGTTGCTTCTCAAAGAGTATAGATTATGAAGACTGATAGAAATAAACATCAGGAGAGGGACTGTCTCTCATGTTGGAAATCGCCTTTACTGTGCTATTGTAACTGTGCAAATGTTCCTAGAGTTTTTTGATTGTGGCACTAAAGTACTACTGTCCTGTCAGTCCAGACTCATTAAGTGGATGGGATTTGTGAAGTGGTTGCAAATTACTTTTTAAAAAGTTGCCTCTTTTTCCCCTACCTCTGCCTCCTGCTTTTCTTTAATAAGAGAAGCTGAGACAACTGAGAATCTTGATTCTTTCTATGTGGCACACATCTTTATGCTAATGAGCTGAACCTGACCCCCAAATGTACCTTATGCATTTTACCTCAATTACTGTTGAAAGAGTGATGATATGTAAGTTGTGCAGATGACACCAAACAAATTGGATTTTTATTCTTTTCTCATATTCAGGAACTATGGAGCTGTATTCAATTATTTTGTTAATATTAGGACTGATATATATTTGTGCCTGAAATAGTCCTATGAAAGAAAAAGTTTATTTATCCAAGAGATAAATTAAACTTCTCTAGCAAATTGGCATTTCATAGTGTGTGTTTGGGGCAGGAGGGGAGGGTTGGAAGGAAGGAACAATTATCAATGTTGGCTTATATAAAAATCTCAGATCATCACCAATTTTATGTTATTGCACTGCACAGTTAAGACTGTGAATGCCTGTGATAATTTAAAACATTTAAAGAAAAAATTCCCACTAATTCATGCACTGCAGCAGCATAGTTTGCTTGGAGATTGTCTATATAGAGCAAGGTTTAAGAGCTCATGCTGCATAAGGGCAATCTTCTGTAATGTTGCTGAACAGAACTTCTAACAAGGCCTCAAGAGATACTAATGAGCAAAATGCTGAGTACAGGAGGCTACTAAAAAGTGATCTTGATGACACAGCCTCTGTGGAACATGAATGGAAGATCTGAAATGCTGCTATCAAAAGCTTCTGTATATGTTTATTTTTTTTGTTCTCTAAATGTTATTCAAGGGTATGATTATCAAGTTTCTGAAGTCATTGCTTGTAATTTGAGAAGGCTTTTGATTCCATCCAAATGATACATTTTATTTAGTGAGTGAGTGAACAAGGTTCTCACTTCTGGGACTTGGTGGTTGTATGAAGGATTTTTCAGCTGCTAGTATGTATTTTGGTTGATGATGTTTTGAAGATGACATGGGTAATCACAGCTCTGAGTCCTTATTTTCATTATTTTGTGCAGCAGGTGACCTGTGGAGTGTAGCAGTTTAGGTAAACAGATCACTTCTGAAGATTTTGAATCTCCAAAATTGTCTGGGGTTGCAATCTTGTCTTCTGGGCTCAAGTTAAAGGTAGATTTTTTTCAGAGTTGGACAATCTTATCTGATTAATAATTCAGGCTTCTCTCTTCCCAAATAGTGACATGGCAAGGAACACTCTCTTTTTTTCCCCCCAAACAAAATATTAATGAATTCTTTTTCATTTCTCCTTCTTGAGAAAGAACTGAAAGGGGCTATGTGTAATATTTCCCAGCTTTTCCTTGCAATGAGAAACTTTACACTGAAAGGTGGGTCATTTACTTAATAGCTGGGCTCTGAAATCTGGGACTATCAAAAATTATACAAGCACTACCAGACATAGGAAGTCTTACGATAAAATCACTGTAGCATCCAACATTATTTAATCACTTTCTTTGTGGCTTTTATGTGCTCAACCTCCTTCCTTTGAAGTTTATAGAGAAACTTTCAGAGGTTCAGAAGGAGCCCTGAGAGGAGGGTGTTGTTCTGAGCAGGACTGAGGCTTTACTTATTTGCAAAAAAACCTAGTCCCCCCTGACAATTCTGTATGCTTTTGTCTGACTTCAGCTGAAGTCAGACAAGTATTTATTTTTTTAATCATCACTCTTCTATGCATCTAGTGAGATTTCCTGTGTATGAATTTGTTATCATGGAGACTTAAGTGTTACGTGTTTGATTAGGCCTCTAATGGTGGTATTACTATCTCCGATTGTTTGAGATGAGGTGGTCTTCTCCCCTTGTGCTTTTACGAATAGTCTGGAGTTGACAAAGCTGTGGCTAAAAATTCTGCATTCTTCCCACGTCTTTCGTAGTCAGAGTAGTTAGACATATTGGTGACTAGATGCTAATCAGTTTAGCAAATGTTTTTTTATTCTGAGATGTCAGTGAAATCATCCATCTTTTAAGAATAAATCAACAACAAAAAAACCTTTTCCTCCTCCTTTCCCTCCCCTCTGATTTCCCAGTGTTTACACCTGCTTCCACTGACTGTGCCTTGTTCAGTGCTAGTGTATACTGTGAGAGACACATTGCCAGATTTCTCAACAGTAGAGGGAAAATGAAGGGAATCTAAGTGGATGAACTTTACAAAGAGGAGGTGTGGAAGTTTCACTTAGTTTTGACTCATTAAGTTTAGCCTTAAGACTGCAAGACATCAAAACTTTCTAGGATGTTTGTAGAAAGGTCCTGGTGTATAGTTGGGCAAGAAGGTCATGTTTGTTACAAGTCTAGCTAAGAGCCGAGACCATCAAAGACCTCAGTATTGCAGTGAGCTTGCTGTGGCTGAATGCTGAGTTTATATAAAACTGTTTTGACATCTACTAATGGCTAATTTTGCTCTGCATGGGCAGAGAGGGTTTCCTGCTTATACCTTACTCTAAGGTGGGGATCAAAAAATTAAGTGTATATTTCTGACTTTAGTCAGAAAGTACTACAACTTTATCATTTTTCTTAAACTGACTTAATCTTATATATTCTGACAAAGCATTTTTGGGTGAGACATTTCATTTTCTCATCTCTTAAGCAAAGTTGATATTGACTCCTCCAGATACTTCTTTACTTAAAATAGTGTTGGCTTGATTGTGGCAATAGCCAGGAAGATAGCTGTTCCCTTTACTGCTTAATGACACATTGCAGTGAGGCCACCCTGAATGAAGATGCCTGTTCTAGATTTACAGAAGTTGCAGAATAAAAGGAGGTGATGGGCCAATCCCTAAATAAGAGTTCAGCAGGAGAAGGAGAAATGGGCAGAACAAGACAGGTAGTAGGATGTGATGGATGAGTAGAAAGCAGTCAGGAATATTTAGTGCTGTGGAAAGGTTTGAACTGATTTAGAGATGATTCAAGTAGAGGGAACAAACTCTTTTTAAGAAATTAAGGGAGAAAGACGTGAGTAATTTCAACACCCAGTTTTAAAGCAATACAGGCTCCTCCAATATAAAAGTTGTGGTCAGCTCTTGTTGATGGATTTGTTTATTTTGGTAAAGTGACTGTAGGGTGCTTCAGTGTATTCCTAAGCAGCTGTGAGACTTTCCTTCCTTCTTAGGAGATCTGTAGGTTTGGGTATTTCTGTACCTGTGTGGATGAGGGCTGGAAGGAGATAGTGGTTAGTGAGGGCCTGTACCCAGAGATGGAGAAGTCCCTGTATTGCACACCTTGTCTGCCTCCTGGGCCTGACCCACTGCCCTAGCAGTGATCTGTGTTACAGTTGTGTTTGGGAAAACCCTACGAGGACAGTCTTGCTAGCAGGAACAGACTGGCTTGGGAAATATCAGAGAAATCAGGGAAGATGGAGAAGGGGGGGAATAAGGATTATGGAGAGTATGAAGTCCCATTCTTTCTTCTGCCAGTCTCTCCCTGATGTTTTTTTTACTTTGTGATAATTTCATTCAGTATAGTTTAATTTGGGGGGGAGGGGGGAAGAGTTGGATCTGGTTCAATATGGAAATTCTTGCCAAGCTACATGTTAGCTCACAAGTCATTTTGGCTTAGGCATTTTTCATGTCTGACTGCACTCTGGAGCTCACGTATGTATGCAGTGTGAGTGTTTGGAAACTTTTTGACCCCTTTTGCTATCCTTTACTTTGTGGAATAAAGGTTTTGGTGAGGTGCTAGTTTCAAAAGTGTGGTAGCTTCCCCTTTTGCCTTCACTCTGCCACCCCCCTCCCCCCAAAAAACTTATTTATAGCTTGTGGATAAATCTCATCTTTCCATATTGAGGCAGTTCAGAGGTTGCAATGTAGTAATTATCACTGTTTGCTCCCTCAGTCTGCAATTTGCATTTGGCAAAACTGACATGATCTGTTGTTGGGGCCCTTGCGGTACTTCAGAACAACAATCTATATGAAATATAGATTATGGAACTACACTGTTTGGGATTAGTTGCTTAGCACAACTTGCTTAGCATGAGTAGCTAAATTTGCTGAAGCCTTAGGCCTCAGGCTGTAGCCGCTGCTATGTGCTTTAAAGTAGTCCACCAAGGACACTGGTGCAGCTGGGAATGATACATCCTGAGAAAGTACAGATAAACTAGCAGAAGCCAGTGGGAACCAAGGT
>NW_020450993.1:31277-32083 GCF_003343035.1 Apteryx rowi
CCTAGGGACCCTGACTTTGACATGGCAAAAAGGTGGCGCGGGATCATTCAGAATGCTGAACTGGTTGGGGACATGCAGTTTTTCCCTATAGTAGCCCTGGTGGTGACCACAGGTCAGGGACAGACGAGGTGGGAGCCTCTGGATTGGCAAGTGGTAACAAAGCTGCAACAGTTGGTAATGCAGTACGGGATTAACAACCACCAAGTGCAAGCGCAGCTGAGAGCCCTGGTGAAATATCAAAACCTGGTGCCGAGCGACATCCGCGCCCTTGCCGAACTGATTTTGGGGCCCACCTCTTTGCTGGTGTTTYTGAATAAGTGGCAGGAACTGCTTGATCAATGCCAATTATCCAGTTTGGACTTACCGGCAGATGACCCGTTACGTATGGTGTCTTTGGACATGCTGATGGGCAACGGAGCTTTTAGAGACCCCGCTCGACAGGCGGCACTGCATCCCYGAGTCCTGATGCAGTCAAAAAACGCTGCCTTAGAGGTATTCGCCGCACTGCCCCAAGTAGGGAAAGCCAATCCGCCTTACCTGTCAATAAGGCAGGCGGAAGACCAACCGTTCCTGCAGTTCGTGGACAGACTTAAGGAAGCCGTTGATGCGGCCCCGAAYGTGCCACAGGACRTGAAAACAATCATGGTTAAGGAGATCGCTACGCAGAACGCCAATCCAACCTGCACAAAACTGCTCGCCACATTGCCTCCAGGAGCGACTTTGCTCCAAATGGTGGAAATTTGCTCCCGAGCACCYATGGAGGTAGAAAAACAAAAAGCGAAGATCCATGCTACTGCATTGGCTGT
>NW_020450993.1:33721-36247 GCF_003343035.1 Apteryx rowi
GAGACATCCCGAGGCCATAGTATACCACTACATGGACGACATATTAGTCGCAACAGAAACCCCGCTGCTRGAAGAGAGTCAACGGGAATTGAGTCAACAACTCCAGGCCTGGGGTCTTACCATCGCCCCTGAGAAGATCCAGCAACACACCAAGATAGTTCCACGGTGCATGGTCATAACCAAGACCCGAGTCTATCCAATGAAAACCTCGATCATGCGGAAGATCGCAACAGTGAAYGATGTACAGAAACTTCTTGGGGACATTCAATGGATCCGTACTTACTGCAGCATTACCAATGAGGAAATTCAACCGCTGGTGAATTTACTTAAGAATAGCAAGAACCCCGGAGAAGCAAGAATGTTGTCTCCTCCGGCGCAGGAAGCCATGGCTAACATCGAGAGGAAGCTTGGAAATGTACAAGCCTATTGCTATGACCCCATGAAACCCATTGACATAGTGTGCTACAATAAACAACAGGAGGTGGTTGGCATAATTGGTCAAACAAACGAGACAAATCAGCTCACGATCCTGGAGTGGGTGTTTTCTCCAGTCCGGCCACGCATAGTGATTATGCCCAGGAAAGATGCTGTGGGAGAACTGTTACTAAAAACAAGACAGCGCGTCCGCATCATATCAGGGAAGGAGCCCTCACGCATCATTCTGCCCCTGGTTTCTTTGGATCTCGTATCCGAATGGGCCCAACAGAGCATTTCGTTCGCCCTGGCGAYGTGTGGGGTTCCCCTCGACAATCATTATCCAAAGCACCCACTRCTGCACACGCAATTGATGCTTGAAGAAAGGAAGGTAATGGCAGATGGCCCCATCCACAACGCGAAGTCCGTTTTTACGGACGCTAGCGGTAAAACAAAGAAGTACGGATACGAATACGTGAATGTATGAGGAGAGTGGGCTCGAAAGATCATGCAAGGTGCCCCCGAGCACTCCGTGCAAATTTTAGAACTCATGGCAGCTGTACTCGCGTTGAAGGACTTTGCAGAAGAACCTCTTAATCTTATAGTTGACTCACTCTGTGGCGGGTGTGTTACAACGACTACACTCTGCTCTTATTGGGCAGACCGCTAACCCCAAGATTCAGGCGTTGTTGATACAAGCARGCGGCCATTTAAATTCTCGCGTTCAGCCATTCTGGTGCACACACGTCCGTAGCCAGTCGGGGCTGCCGGGGCTGCCGGGAATATTGGCGGAGGGCAACCAGCGCATAGATGCCCAAGTTTCGGCCGTCGGTGAAGAAAAAAACTAAGCTACAGCTGGCGCAACGATCCCATGCGTTTTTTCACCAGTCAGCTAGATCTCTGCAAAAGGAGTTCAACTTATCCCGGGCAGAAAGCAGGGCCATAGTGGCCGCGTGCCCTGATTGTGCACACATTCCCCCGCTGCAGGACACAGGGACAAACCCACGCGGGCTGGAACTTCGCCAGCTATGGCAGACCGATGTCACAGAAGTCCCTGCCTTTGGGCGACTGCGCTTTGTCCATGTATCAGTCGATAATTCAGTAAAATGACCTGGGCCACTGCCGCAACCTCCACACGCTTCACTGCCTGCCGCCTGCATKGGCTGCAGGCCTTTGCCGCGCTGGGGAAGCTGGCTCAGATAAAAACTGACAACGGACCTGCCTATACGAGTGCTGCGTGCGCTGAGTTTATGCGAGCTTGGGACATTACACATTCCACGGGGGTCCCCTACAATTCCACTGGCCAGGCCATAGTGGAGCGCCGACATCAGGATTTAAAACGCCTTTTTGCTATTTTGAAAAAGGAGGGGGAGGTATCTCTCCCYRTCCATGACATCGTAGCAAAAAGCTGTTATGTGTTAAATTGGCGCAACCTCATTGAAATAGACCAAGGGGAGTTGATCAGCCCGGGGGCACGCCATGCACAGACTACGAGACCTATTAAGACGCTCGTGTCCYGATGGGTACCACAAACACATTCATGGCAGGGGCCTGTGGAATTACTCACTTGGGGCCGAGGGTATGCTTGTGTCATTGCAGGTACTGGTACGGAGTGGATACCCGCGAAGTGGGTTCGACCRTGGTTGAAGAAGAGTAAYGCTGGACCTGCRGACGACTGCTCACTGGAAACAGCCCGTGAGTCAGCTACTACCTGCGCTTGAAGACCCGCGGCAGGAACTGGAAGCTCTTGACAGAGGACGAAAACAAAGCACCAKCCTCACCCGGAACGAACGGGATTGTGATTGTGAGCGTGCTGCAATGACTGGGCACGAACAAAAGAGTGTTGGGGGGGTTGGTGGAAGAGCGGTCCTAGTCACAYTTATAGGCAGYATAATTAGTTTGAGCAGCATGAGYGCGGCATTACCCCCATTTCATACTCCAAGGAAGAATGTGTGGCTTACGATCGCAAACAGGACCGGCCAGACATCRTTCTGTCTGTCTATGGGCAAGGTGGGTGACCCTTTTAGGACATGTTTAATCGGTGTCCCCACCTGGAGGGCAGAGGAATTCAAGGCATATGTTGGTAACAAGACAACCTTGAATTTCACGGCC
>NW_020450993.1:37547-63518 GCF_003343035.1 Apteryx rowi
CTAGCAGAAGCCAGTGGGAACCAAGGTTAAGGGCTAGACAGCTTTGCTAAACAAGCAGCAAGGTACAAGGCATGACCGCTGCGTGCGTGATCGGTGCAATGATTGGCTACCTGTGACATAATCTGTATGAACCACAAATCAAGGGCCAGAGCGCCGAATACCTGYACTTATAAAWTRGGCRAATTGCTRAATRAAGATGGAATTGAACCTGCATTCTGTGAATGCGTATGATTCTTTCCCGTCAATCCCGCGGACCGCAACAATCTGTTTTCTCTTAAATCAGTGGCTTCCACAGAATTTGCAAAGTTCAAGTAGAGGGTGGGAAGTCATGTTAGGGTGCTGTGAACCAGCCCTTGTGGTAATGTGGCAATTGCTTTGCAGCCATTAACACTGAATTGATCTCTTCAGAGGAGCCTGCTGAAGGTTGTCTGGGGGACTTGATATTGCCCTAACTCTGGGCTAGGGAGGCTCCTAGTATAATTTAGTCTGACCTTGTTAAGACAAGCTGCTACTCCACAAAGTTTCACGAAGCGGCCATGTGGGGACTGCCCAGATATTTTGTTGTTGTTGTTGCAAACTGGATTTGCCTCAGGATTAACCTTCCTTGGCTTTTCAGATGAGAAAGGTGGAATATAGTCTGCTGGGTGTCCCCAGCCGTGCCCAACCCAGAGGCAGAGGCTGCTTGGTTATGGTGCCTTTGCACTAGCCTTTTTTGAGAAGCTGGGAGGAGAGAGCACTAGACTGACTCACACCAAGCTGCTGTTCGTGAGCTGTCAATGGCATACATGGTAACCTAGTTAAATTCATTTTACCTTCTTGGCTCTTAATTTGCTGTCTTGGAAATAAGAATGAATGATGCTGCCTCCTTTGCAAGGTGCTTTGAGGCCTGCTGATGACAGGTGTTAAAGAGCTACATGTAGCTATTAGCCCTGCTAAGCATGAACAGGGTTTATTAGGTAATATGCTATCATTCCTGAGTTAATAAATAAAATATGGCATTTAGTTTGGTGAAATATAGAGAATACACACTCTTAAACAATAAATAACAAATTGGGTTTTTTGTCTTTGCTCATTTGGTGTCCTATAGTACTCTAGGTTATTAGTTTTGTGGGGGAATTGAAATTTCCCTGTGGTCAACAACTCGAACATCCTACATGAAACAAACTTGTATCAGTTTTGTAGTGTAGAGAGAATGTCCAGTAAGGCTGCTTATTCTAAGAGACCCATGTTGAACAGTGTCTCAGTAATGAATTCGGCTGTAGAGCCTCCTTATCAGCTCCTGGTATTTTGTTGAGTTCAATAGTGCACTACTTTAGGTCTTAGCTTTTCAAAGTTAATAGCTTTGGACAGGAGTGATTAACACCAACCTTAATGCCTGTGGCAAGGTTAAAATGATATAAAATGTTTTGGAACACAAACTTTGTCATGGTCCTCATTACATGAAATACCACTGTATAAGTCAGCCAAGGACACCTTGATTAGTCTGTAATGTCCTTCTATTAACAAGTTTTCTTTTTTTTTCCAGTGATAGCTCCCTAGAAAGAATAAATCTTCATTATATACCTGGTATTAACAAATATCTATCTATGTACTCTTGAATTTTTGATTATATAGCAATTTTTGAACCAATGGTAAAAGACTAATGACCTGAGGGAAGGCTTGTAGAGATCCAAAACATTGCCATGCATATGCATAACATGCATGCTTTATATGTTGATTCTACACGAATGAATGTAAATTGCATTTTTAAATGTGAATATCAAACCTTGCTCTGTTATGAGTTATCACGTTATGTTTTGAAATAGTGTTGCACAGAGAAATGCAATCACTGACATTTCGTGTTCATTTCGGTTAACCTCTTTGTTTCGATAGTGCTGTTTCTCTCCTTTTTCTTTGTAAAAGCTTAATATGATTTAATTTTGTGTGTGACGTAAACCTAAAACCACATTTATTAACAGCACAACTTTGTATGCACTTGGACAAGTTTTAAAATTTAAACTCCAGGGGTACAAGTTAGGTCTGAGATATTAAATTTCCATTATGCAATTATAAATTCTAGGCAATAAAAGTCTTTACCATGAATAGTAACAATAGAGTAGGAAAAATTTTATTTTGTAATTTTTGTTCTTAAATGCTTTTTTAATATTTTCCTTTGAATAGAGCATATAAAGTATGATGGAACTGTGAACATGGGCACAACTCATTTATATCGACAGGAAGTCAATACTTCAAAAGGAGCTTACTCTAATTAGCATGAACTGAAGCCAGGGTAACAGACTGATGCATCTCTCTGAGACAGTTGTGCAAAAACTATTCTGTACATCAGATTTTCTACTCTGTTTCTCTATGGGTGAAAGGCTTTGTGTACCTTCTGGAGTTACTTTTCACACACTTTCTTGTGATCTTTCTATGAACTTTTCCTCAGGCTTGGGGTGAAGTAAAGACAGCTCCTACCCCCTGAGGAGTGACCTCTTGGGTAGTTAAATACCTATAATACCCTTCCTTATATCATCTTAATCTATATCTGTTCACCATTTTTCCTCTGCTTGAGGCAACTACTTTGCCATGCAAAACAACTGTAAGGATCATATGGACCAAACCTTCACTGCAACCACTCTTTGCTGATCTGTCCCCCATCTCTGCCCTCTGATCAAAAACATGCCAGGGCTAAGCATAAAACAGAGCTTCCAGGACAGGCCATATTCATTCCTTCAGCACAGGTAACCTGTCTAATGCTAACTTCCAGTGATGAGGGGGAAAAAAAGAAAATATTGCATTCCTTGACTCAGCTTGTCCTAAAAAGAAGTTAGGTCTCTTCCTTAAAGTGGAAGGATACCAGAGGTAAAAGTACTTCTTTTAGCTTATTCGAATACCTTCAAAGTGATGTGCCACTGCTGACTGTCATTTCTAGAAACTGCACTGCCAAAAAATTTGTAAAGATCTGGGGAGGAGGAGAAGAGTGGGATCAAGTCTTGGAAGATGTAGTCTGACTGTAACCTGGAAGGTAATGTACTCTCCAGTCTAAAAGATATGTCTTCCCTTCCAACCTCAACTATTCTGTGATTCTGTGACATAATTACAGGGGACCTCTGGAGATCATCTAGTCCAACCCCCCTGCTCAAGCAGGGTCACCTAGAGCACATTGCACAGGATTGCATCCAGGCGCGTTTTGAATATCTCCAGAGAAGGAGACTCCACCACCTCTCGGGGCAACCTGTTCCAGTGCTCTGTCACTCTCACAGTGAAAAAGTTTTTCCTCATGTTCAGATGGAAGTGTCTGTGTTTCAGTTTGTGCCCGTTGCCTCGCGTCCTGTCGCTCGGCACCACTGAAAAGAGTCTGGTCCCATCCTCTCGACACCCTCCCTTCAGATACTTGTACACGTTGATAAGATCTCCTCTCAGCCTTCTCTTCTCCAAGCTAAACAGGCCCAGCTCTCTCAGTCTTTCCTCATAAGAGAGATGCTCCAGTCCCCTAATCATCTTTGTAGCCCTTCGCTGGACTTGCTCCAGTAGTGCCACATCCCTCTTGTACTGGGGAGCCCAGAACTGGACGCAGTACTCCAGATGTGGCCTCAGCAGGGCTGAGTAGAGGGGGAGAATCACCTCCCTCGACCTGCTGGCAACACTCTTCCTCATGCAGCCCAGGATACCATTGGCCTTCTTGGCCACAAGGGCACATTGCTGCCTCATGCTTAACTTGGTGTCCACCAGCACTCCCAGGTCCTTCTCAGCAGAGCTGCTTTCCAGCAGGTCAACCCCCAACCTGTACTGGTGACTGGGGTTAATCCTCCCCAGGTGCAGGACCCTGCACTTSCCTTTGTTGAACTTCATGAGGTTCCTCTCTGCCCACCTCTCCAGCCTGGCCAGGTCTCTCTGAATGGCAGCACAGCCCTCCCCTCTGGCGTATCGGCCACTCCTCCCAGTTTTGTATCATCAGCAAACTGGCTGAGGGTGTACTCTGTCCTGTCATCCAGGTCACTGATGAAGAAGTTGAACAGGATTGGACCCAGTACTGACCCCTGGGGGACACTGCTAGCTACAGGCCTCCAACTAGACTCTGTGGCACTGATCACAACCCTCTGAGCTCTGCCATTCAGCCACTTCTCAATCCACCTCACTGTCCACTCATCTAGCCCACACTTCCTGAGCTTGTCTATGAGGATGTTCTGGGAGACAGTGTCAAAAGCCTTGCTGAAGTCAAGGGACACAACATCCACTGCTCTCCCCTCATCTACCCAGCCAGTCATTCCATCAGAGAAGGCTGTCAGGTTGGTTAAGCATGATTCCCCCTTGGTGAAGCCATGCTGACTACTCCTGATCACCTTCTTGTCCTCCACATGCTTGGAGATGGCCTCCAGGATGAGCTGCTCCATCACCTTTCCAGGGATGGAGGTGAGGCTGACTGGCCTGTAGTTCCCTGGGTCCTCCTTCTTGCCCTTTTTGAAGACTGGGGTGACATTGGCTTTCTTCCAGTCTTCAGGCACCTCTCCTGTTCTCCATGACCTTTCAAAGATGATGGAGAGTGGCTTAGCAATAATGTCCGCCAGCTCCCTCAGCACTCGTGGGTGCATCCCATCAGGGCCCATGGATTTGTGGGTGTCAAGTTTGCTTAAATGATCTCTAACCCACTCCTCCTCCACCAAGGGATAGTCTTCCTCTCTCCAGACTTTCTGTCTTGCCTCCAGGGTCTGGGGTTCCTGAGGGCTGGCCTGAGCAGTAAAGACTGAAGCAAAGAAGGCATTCAGGAACTCTGCCTTCTCTGCATCCTTCGTCACCAGGCCACCCACCCCGTTCAGCAAAGGCCCCTAGTCTTTTTCCCTAGTCTTCCTCTTGCTGCTGATGTATTTGAAGAAGCCCTTCTTGCTGTCCTTGACATCTCTTGCCAGATTTAATTCCAAATGGGCCTTAGCCTTCCTCATCGCATGCCTGTACACTTGAACAACATCCCTATATTCCTCCCAAGTGGCCTGTCCCCCTTTCCACTTTCTGTATACTTCCTCCTTCTGGTTGAGTTTTGCCAGGAGCTCCTTGCTCATCCATGCAGCTCTCCTGCCCCCTTTGCTTGACTTCCTACTCATAGGGATGCACCACTCTTGAGCCTGGAGGAAGTGATGTTTGAATATTAACCAGCTCTCTTGAACCCTCCTTCCTTCTAGGGCCCTAACCCATGGGATTCCTCCAAGCAGGTCCCTGAAGAGGCCAAAGTTTGCTCTCCTGAAGTCCAGGGTTGCGATCCTACTTSKTGCCCTGCCTCCTCCTCGCAGGATTCTGCACTCCACCATCTCATGGTCACTGCAGCCAAGGCTGCTCCCGACCTTCACATCTTCCACCAGTCCTTCTTTGTTTGTTAGTACGAGGTCTAGCAGCTCACCTCTCCTTGTTGGCTCCTCCACCACCCGTGTCAAAAAGGTATCATCAATGCCCTGCAGGAATCTCCGGCACTGTTTGTGTCTAGCTGTGTTGTCTTTCCAGCAGATATCAAACTATGTCAAACTTTTTGAAAGTCTTTCTATTTTGTTACAAAAGGCACCGACTGGTTTTAAATATTTTTAGATAGTTGTATTTTTGTATTTGAAGGCTCTAGAGTAGTTTAATCCTTTTTGTTGTATGGAAGAAAATGTATCCATTATTTACTTGAAGGCTCACTCTTGCCTCATTATGGCTTAGTTTTATTGAGGAAGTTTGTTTCATCTCTCTTGTGTGGTAACTATTTCCAACAAATTTCTTCATGCCCTCTGCCGGTTTTGCTTCAGTTCTTGAAACTACTAAAAGTAATGTTAGGTGAGAACATCATCTACTTCAAATTTAACTGCAGTTCTGAGAAGAGTTTTTTCTAGTTTTGTTGCATTAAATATTTATATCTAATAAAGGAAAATAGTGGAAGAAACAGAAAGTTGGGTCAGTTACTATTACTTAGTGGTACCCTGGAGATGCAAGGAGTGAGTCAGATGTCTAATAGGAAAGAATGGTGGCTTGATCTCTTCATTTCTGCATCCTTAGTGGTGACAACGTATCCGTTTTAAACAGAGGTTTTGGTTTATATGTAAATGCTAAAATATTGAATGTTGAGGAAAGAAATTAACCCACTTTGTCCGTCTGTTTCTTCTGTGAATTCTCTCAGCTATAGTGAGAGCAGAGAGGCATGAACGTAACTTGTGGGTAAATGTGTTTATAATTTAAGTGACAAGTAGTGCTTGGCTTTTAGGAGAGAGGAGAGTGTCCAGTTCTGCTTTTCAACTTAAAATTTAGGCTTTAAATGCATGGAAGTTTAACTTTGGGTTTAAAAACAAACCAAATCTAGGGCCCTTGCTGTATTTCATCCTAAGGTTGTGAGCCCTAATTCTCATTCAGAATAAAGTATCACCTGAACTATAATCCTGAGTCCTTCACCATTACTGTTTGTACCAGCCTCATTTTCTCCTATTCCTTCTCCTATTCTACAGTAACTAAGGCTGTCTTTTTAAAGTGTTTGAGCTGAAGTAGCAAAATAATTGCAGATACTCTTTCTCTTTTTAGGCTCCAGTCTACTGTTGTGATTCTCAGACTGGAATAATATCAAAACCAGAGCAAAAGTGGTATTTTATGGAAAAAAATTTAAGCCTGCGTTTTTATAGTTTCTCTCTTAGCTAAACAAAGCTTCCCCAGTAACGGCAAAACAAGATACGAACTGGGAGGAAAACTTTCTTGATACAGATTTTGGGGGATCTATTTTTAGTAAGTCCCACATTCTTTTCTGTTTCTGTCTTACCTAGTCAACCAGGATGGTGGAACAGCTGTTCTGCCTTGATGATTAATGTTTCAAAGTTTGCCTTGATTTCCATTGACTGAAACTATCTTCATCAGTCAAGCCCTCTGGCTCCTTCTTGAGCAGTCTCTTGATTATGCTTTCACTGAAGAGCTAGTTAAGTATTAAGTATAAATCACAAATTCTTGGTTTGAGTCCTTGACTTTGTGGGTGGCTGTGGAGAATTTCATGTATCCAACTTTTTCAGTTGACCGTGATTAGCTACGAAGGAAAAAAATCTTCTGCCACTTAGATATCAGATTTCTGCCTATAGTACCTTCTCCCTGCACTGATAACACAGTTTGAGTGTTGTTGTAGCCATCTGAGTGGCTGTAAGCAATATCACTGCCACAGTTCTTTACTTTATCCATAGTTTATGGAAAAGCACAATATGAATTGTACCATGATAAGAAAAAAAATTAGTGTATCTTTTAACAAATGTAGGTTTAAAACACCAATAGCCTAGACCAACTTCTGTGAAAATAATTTTGGAGAATGTGGGAGGGAATATTTTTTGGCTGTGATGGTCCATAAATGTTGTGTGGCTGATGAATTCCACAGCGTATAAATGCCCCCGTACTTGATATTTCAGCCACTGTGACTGGAGAAAATTCCTGAGAGCCCTGAAGTACAGAGGCAGATAACTTATTAGCTCTTCTCAGTTCTGACTTTCCTAGACTACAGCAAAGGAATGACACACCAAAATACTCCTTGGAGTATAACCACAAATCCAGACTTTTGCCTAATTTTGGGCTGTTCAGGCTTCCAGGAAATACTGCCTGCTCTAGTGGAGAGAAAAAAGGGGAAAAAATAGTTTTTAGTTTCATTTCAATTTGGGAGACTTGAAAAACAAATACATTTTCATATGTAAGTGGAATTAGAAGAAGCATCTCTCCTATAACACAAACTAGCTTCTAACACCAAGTCGGACTAAGTGCTGTGGCTTGCATGTAGCTTTGTCCTTTGTCTTCCAAGGGATCGCACCCTAAACTGAATGATGTGATACTTTCACTTTGGTAACAACGCAATTCTGACCCCCAAAAATGTACACAGTTCTTCTTGTGTCTGTACCAGAACAGACTCATTTTAAATCTCTACCTGTTTAAGAATGCTGCCAAGATAAACGCAGTGGGAACAGCAGTGGTGACTACATTTAAAAGCTGAATAATGGCTTGCTTACAAACCATTTGTTCTGTTTCCCATCCTTCAAAAACCTTCTAAGCTTTTTCTTTACTGAAGGTAAAACACTTTGAAAGTAGGATTGTACCTGAGAATATGGGGAAAGGTTAGAAGTGTGCAATACAGACAATATCTACATTTAATGGCAAAAGCTTCTTTTGTGGGTCTTTTTAAACAGATGAGATCATCTAAAGTGCCTTACTCACTGAAGATAGTTAGATGCTTTTAAAATAAGGTTATGCTCCTAAATTGTTTAACACTTCAGATAAATGAATTTAATTAGATGCAGATTCTGCATAGTTCCAGATCTTCATCATGAAAGAAGGAGGAGTATGGAGAGCATCTCTGCTATGTAAAATCTTGCATAAGAGATGGCAGAGCTAGTCCAGAACAACTACGTGTGTGCATAAAATAACTGCACTTAATCACATGTGTAATGGCACTGCCTCCAGGAGAGACATTTAACAAATGATGGGCTTGGATGAGCAGAAGTGTGGTCTTCCTGAAAATATAGACTTTTATCACCTTCTGAAGAATTGCTGAGTGCCTAATGACTGTCTCCTGAAGCTTTTTTTCTTCCCTTCTCTTTCCAGTGTTCTATCATTTAGCATGCATTTTGCAGACATAGTGCATGGAAGCATTTTTACTGCCTGTTAACAAACTTTAAACAAGCAGTTTTTATGATGTATAATAGGCAGAAAATAACACTTTCTCTCACCTAACTAGTTTGTATAGGAAGTTTCTTTTTGTATTTTGAAAGCAAAAGAGGCAAGGCTAATACATTACACAAGGTTACAGCTAATACTCCATTAACTTTTTTCTTTTAAGACTAAAATGATGGTCATGTCACTTTTTTTACTATGAACAGACTCTAGTCTTTGTTCTCTGATTACATTGTCCAGATGTTTCATGTTGGCTTCTATGTTATTACATCTTGAAAGACTGCAGCAGAAGTAAAATGACTGTCGTCTTGCAGTAACTCTCAGCAAACCTATGGGCAAGTAATATTAGTTAAAAACATATACTTATGCTCTGCCGTTAAAGAGAAAAATATAGAGTGCTACTGAATATTTTATGAAAATGAAAGAGGCTTTTTCTCTTCCATGAAGAATAAAGCTATTATGTGTGTACATATGTTTTAAAAATACATATAACTTGGGGGGAAAATAGCTGCAGTAAATGCAAAAATGCCAGTCTCTAGGGGGGTGGAAAGACCAAGAGTGCCAACCCTTTGTACAAATTTGGGAGGAGGAGGAAGAGGAGGGAGTGCCTTTTTCTTGCTAAGGGCAGTGAGTTAGCCCTTCATAACCTTTAATTTTAAGTGCCTCTGTGAAAGTACTTTTTCAGCATGATTTTCTATTTTTCCATATAAAATCTATTTACCTCCCTTGCCTCCACTCTTGGTGGCTGTGCTCTGGTTGCTGTATTGTTAGTGTAGTGCCAAGAGGGAAGAAAATCTGCTCAAATAGCTCCTTATCAGTTAGATTCTCTGTTTCTGAAAGCAGAGGAAAAGTGTATGTATGGAAGCTTGCAAAGAAAGTTATGACAGCCTTGTCCCATGAACCAACAAAATTGAAGGACCTCATTTATTTTAAACCTTTTTTTTATTGACAAATTCACAAATATTGTTTAAGAGCTATGTTTTGTTCCATGGGATTTTATGCATGTGACTGTTTAGTGTTTAGGTCATTTTATTTCAGCAGAAAAGACCCAAGTCCTTGAAAATATTTGATGGCTCACCTCACACTTAGACTTAAATGGATGTGGAACACTGATCTGGATAGGATCTAATACAAGGGTCCTATTCTGTCCAGCGTGGCCAACTTTCATCTATAGTACCTAGTTGGGAATATAACACCTATCGTTCAGCAGGCCCGTGGAAGAAACGGGTACAAAATTTGAGAGGTGTGGCCAATGAGAAGTCTGCAATCTCAGGAGGGGATGTCAGCTTATGTATACCAAAAATGGAAGTTGTACTCTCTAATTGAAGCTTTTGGAAGATCAGAGGGGATAAATGTGGTTGAAGTGAGGAATATGAAGAGCCACAGACCAAGCCTAAAATCAGAGAAATTCAAGTTCCTGGCAGGATTCCAGAAATAACTATCTGCTGTGATCTCTAAGACTTGCTCTTTTCTACATGCAGCTGGAAGTTCTCCTTCCTCCTTGTTGTCTAGTGCAGGAACTAAGCATGAAATCGGCCATTGTAAACTTGCTCTGCTCAGTTATTAACTTTGTCCTTCCCATGATTAAAAGTAGTAGACATAATGGGTTTCATAAGATGATTTAAAAAAAAAAAAAAGACTGGGCAGTTTTATGCATTAAATGAGAGATCCACAAATTTTGTGGACTAGTGGAAAATCTTGTGTGACTTTATTTTGTTGGGTTTTTTTCCCCCTTTTTTAAAGTAATCTTGGCTCTTTACTATAAACTATCTGGATGTTCAGAAAATTGAGTTGGAAGCCAACAGTGAGGCATTCTCTTCATTTGGTAACATCACTCTCACTGCAGGAAGGATATAAGAGTTTTATATTTTGGAAATCATAAGTCATTTGAATTCTTTTTTTGCAATATTCTGAATGGTTGAAGCCCTTAAAAGTTGCATTATATAAAATAATTGCTGTCAGCCAGACACTGACACTTCAGGATTATATTGCAAGCAAACGAGCTCTTTGGCTATGCACAAATGGCTAAGTCTCCACTACCCCCTGGAGAGCCATCTAATCTGTAATGACAAAGAGAGATTTTTGAGATAAAGACTTCCAATGTCAAACTCCCGATTTATTGGATGTATTATATGTAGCAGGGACAAAGCAATTATTTTATGCTTTCAGCTGAAATTATTTATACCAGCCGCTCTCAGATGGTAGTCTATGGACAACTGGTGTTCTGTGGATCACTGCCAGCTGTTCTGCAAGGCTGCTCCTCTCTGAGGAAAGCATCTGTCAAACTACAAATAACACCGCTTTCTGCTAGTAAAAACTGTGTGCTGGAAACGTGCCTGTCTGCACATGCACTTCTCTGTCCCTTACTCCCTTTTTTTTTTTTTTATGACCATAAAAACTGAGAGAGCACAGGCTGACAAACTCGCAGATGACAGGGAATATATACATGAGAAGAATGTAAGAGTAGACTTTGTGGGAATGTTTCTTTACTTCTGTTTTATGTATTGCTTCAAGAGCAGTTAATCCAAGGACAGTTTCAGACCTCATTGTAATCACAAGAATGATGAACCACAGAGCGATATTTTCAGGCTCAGCAGAAACATGCAAGAGAGCCGGAAACAGTCGGTATCGCCAGCAGCTATGCTTCACTGCATGGCTAGGCTTGATAGGAAGAGCTACTGCAGGAAAGTTGGTAAGGGTCTCCCTGGTTCAAACATGGGTGCTAATATGTCAGTTAAAGGCTGTGTGGTTCAGAGGCATAGAAGCCAAAGAAAGAAGGCTGTGATCCCAAAAGGAATTGGAGAACCACAGTGTCATAGGCACAGAGTGATTGCCTTCAGGAAACAAGCTAAGGGTGTGTCTTATGAATCTGGTCAGCTGTGKTGCATGTGTTCTCCCCAGTATTGTTTTCTTGTGTCTAAGGTATGGGTTTCAATAATCGCTTGGGCCAAAGGAATGACGGGAAGTGGCAGGTACGTGTTTGGAGAGGTGACATCTCAGTTCCATGCCATTGGTTTGAGAGGAAGTGGGCAGGAACTTTTTGAATGCTTTCTTTGAGGCAAACCTTTCTCAGACATTTGCTAATTGTATTAATTGAGAAAATGTACTCTTAAAGTGATGTTTCAGACCAGATAACACTTTTTTTTTTTTTTGACTTGCAGTGCCACCAATGTGTGTTTTGTTTTCTGAAATTCCAAATTCTATTGGTTAGTATCCTCACTAACCAAAAGTTGATGCTGAATGTCTAGAAATCTAATTCTTAGACACTTTAACAATACTGGTTGTCTGACCTGGTCATTTGTAAGGAAGTTAATTTTTTTCCATGCCAAGAGCCAGTTACTTTGGCAAATCTAGACCACAACAGGAGCATATCTGTTGGGTGAAGCCAAATCATCATTTACTCTATGCTGTCTCTGATAGTGGCTAAAATGGGTACCTACAAAGAGTAAAAGAGCAGGGCAATAGTCTGCAGTACTTCTTCCTAATACCCTTCCAATCTTTGACTGTTTGTTTCTCAGGGACTTCCTAAGCCACCTGTGGTTTCCCCATACTTGGGTAACCCTTAGTGGGTATTCTTTTTTGAACGTGTCTAGTCTCTCCTTGAACTTGTGTGTAGTTTTATTATGTATGACACATCCTTGGCAAGAAGTTCCACAACTTGTCTCTACTTTAAGAAGCAGCTGACTGGGGCTGTGAAGACAGGTGCCTGCTATCTATAGAGGTGCTCATTTTACTGAAAGCTTGAAAAAGTCACTAATTCAGAGGAAGAGCATTCACTTCGCATTCTGTGTGGTGTTAGCATACACTTCACGCCCAGTGTTATGCCTGCTTAACACACTGAAGCCTGAGCAGCGATAGCTCATGATATCATGATAGCAATGATAGCTTGGTTAATGTGGAAGAGGAAGCAAGATAGTAGAGCAAGTACAGTACATGGTATATCAATTAACCTTGCTGAAATTTGGTCCATGTCAGCCTGTGCAGATCATTGTAATAGCTGTGATCACCAGAAATCAGTTTCTGGTAGTTCAGATATAGCAACTGCTCTTTGCTGTGCAGGAATACCCTATCTTGTTGTCCAGTCTTTTCCTTAATGGAGGTGATCCATGACACTGGGTCAAGGCAGAATTGCACTGATTGATGAGAACGAATGGCAGGTCTGAATGGGTATGCCTTAAAAGCTTGCATTTCTCCTTATACTTTCAGAGTTCAGCAGGTGTGTGAAGGACAAACAAGAAATCACTATTTTATATTTGTGCAGAAGTAAATTCAAGTAACTTGCTGTTTTAGACTTTCTCCCCCCATTCTCCCTTATTTTATTTATTTATTTATTTTTGCTGAAGGAAAAGATGCTGCCAAGCAAAAGATGGTGATGATTCCTCTGCTCTGGATTTCCTTGCTGGCTGCAGAGCTGGTAGCATGTTGAAATCATAGCTGAGGCTATTCTTAGTATGGGGTGGGGCATGCAGTAGTAAGTGTTTGAGGGACTGAGCCCAAATCTAAAACTCATTAGAAAAGCATGCTTTTTACTCTGTCCTGTTACTGTGGGACTGTTCACATTGATGCTTTAGTAGTCTCTAGTTTGATGAGACAGATGGTATTTTATTGTAGCTGTAAAATCAGAATTTAAACTTTAAATGTCCTGGGATGATTTTGTTTTCTCATAAATAATGGGTTGTGATTATATCTGAAAATGTACAAAGATATAAATGTGTCGTTGAAGCTTTTCTGTATGACAAAAGCAGACTTATTTCAAATGGAGGTGAAGTGCTAAATTCTATGTCTGTAATAATGTAAAACTCTTTAAACAGTTCCGTGTCATTCAACAAGAGTGCTGCATAAAGGGATTATTTTAGGAAAAAAGACTTTAAAACATGATGAAATGTGTAATGGAACTGTATATTTAGGATTGCTGTAGGAATTCATGTTCGGTTCTGCATCTAATTTTACTGTAGACTGGAAGAAGCATTATGACTGCATCTCCCTTCCAGTGCATCTGTTGTGTATGCATGTCTTTTTTTTATTCGTTAGGAATTCTGATATCATGAAGCTCCTTCATTTTCATGAAGAGCCAAGGAAATGCAATCATTTTAATGTGAAAGCCTGCAGTTCAGCCAACAGTGTAATGTGTGATGGTAAAATATACCCCCCGAAACCTCAAAGCCATTTTTTGTGCCCATACTAATGTAGCAAATAATATGAACTTAGTAAAGCTCCTTTTGTATTTCAGAGTGTCTCTTGCCTGGGCATCTCAAAATACAGCACAAGGCCTGTGATGCATTGTGACATTGTGACAGGAAGTTGTCACTGTTACTTGCCTGAATAGGTATTATTTCCTGGCTTGCTTAATTTATCCCTCATTTTGAATTTACTCTTCTGATAAGGAAATACTTGAGAGGCTGTTCAGATAGCCTCCCCTTTCTGAAGAGAGGACAGACAATTCAACATTTCTTAACAGCGTTTAGTCTTTGGCTTGGCTCTTTTGAGGTACAGAGCATAATGGAGTTGGACTTGCATTATTAGAATCCATTCTGAAATGTGTGTTTTAGGACCTTGTTTCTAATAGTTTGTTCTACATGGAAAGTCCTGTAAGTTTCCTCAAGCTATTCTAGGAAAGACAACAGAGAAAGGGATGTGTTTATGGTAGATCTTGTCATAGTCAGCCACTGCTGGAGTTCATCTAAGTCCTGAGATACAGGAGGAAAGCTGGCTTCTCAATCTGAACAGTTCTCAATATCATATTAAATGAGATTTCTTCAGTGGCTAATGAAGATGTTTGAATAGTGCTTACAGAGACATTGGCTTTTGGAAAAACTGTTAATGCTCAAGTAAGTAATTGCAGAAATACATTTATATACAATATAGCAACACTAAAGCTGACACAGAGAAGGATTATGAGAGAATTTTGTCAGTATTTCCAGTTTATGAATATCTAACTTTAACTATTTTTAGGTCCTTGAGCTGCTTTCTCACCAGGAGCTTCTATTCAAGACAGAATTCATGTCCGAGATCCATAGGAATTTGGATCCTTAGGCTGCAAGGTTTGCCTGCTCTTGGGTTGCCTTTGTCAGCCATCTCTGCTGGAATAAAGCTGTGTCTATCTTTACAAGTAGTGCAGCCTAATAGGAACAGATTTGTAGCGCTAAAAGTTGCTACTGATGCCCACTATCCATACTGCATGCTCTTTAGGGGTTTTTACTTTAGACTAGCTCTGGTCAGGTTTAGGTGCATGCCTGTTAGTTTAACTGCACCTTCTGGTATAGTTTCATCCAAAAGAAAGCTAGCTTGTGTGCTCTCTGAGGGTGCAGTAAGTGGAGATGACCAGATAATAACTTTTTTTTTTAAATCAAGATATATTTTTTGAAGTATGGGATCACTCTCAGAAGACCTGATAGTCTGAATTGCTTTGTGTTATACTGCTTACTCCAGCATCTGTGGGAGTAGCATCACAGATGCACTTCTTGAACAAGCTGAAGAATTTACTTACTAATGTATCTACTGTCCTAAGTTACTCAAATACAAACTCAGTGGCATTTGATCCCCCCCTCCTGGTGTTTTTTGCAAGCTTGTTGTCATTGGTGTTGGAGCATGGCAAAATTAACATCAACTCGTTAATATTGGCAGGTTCTTACAAGTTTTCATAATTTTCTAAAACTTCCTTTTTTACAGCTGCATGAGAGCAGCTTGTCGTGCATGAGCTGTATAAATTATCATCACTTAGCTGAAAAGTACATACGAATCCAGCATGTGATGATGATAACATTCTAAAATCACTGTAATATTATTTATATCTTACAAGAAAATGCTGACAGCTACTGCTCTACTGGAGTTTTCTTTTGCCTCCGTGGATGGAGGACTGATCTCTGGTTAACTCATGAAGATTCTGTGTCCAATAAGGAGTCAGAATACATCATGAAATCCCAATATAGCACACAGGTCCAGGTCTGACAATCTTACATTTCACCACCATATAGAATTTTAAAATAGGGTTTAAAATGAAGAACTTGTTTTTCTGTGGTAATTGAACAAAAACAATCAAAATAAAAATAGAAGACTTCAATGCCTTATTGTCACTAAGTGTGCGGTGTTCCACTTCCACCAGGCTACTTGTCTTTACCTTCTAGTCACAGAATGGTTAAGGTTGGAAGGGACCTCTGGTGATCATCCAGTCCAATCCCTTGCTCCGGGAAGAGTGAGCTACAGCAGGTTGCCTATAACTTTGTTTGTGTGGGTGTTGGATATTTCTGAGGATGGAGACTCCACAACATCTCTGGGCAACCTGTTCCAGTATGATCATCCTCATAAAAGACTTATTCCCCCCCTCTCTTCCCCCCCACCCTTTTTTTTCTGTCCAAGCACAGGTTTCCCTTCAAATAAGGAATAATGCAGCTGTAACAGCTCACACAGTGCCTATTTCTGAGAAGAGGAAAGTATTAACCTAATCTTAGCTTTGGTCATCATAGGTACTTAGTCCAAGTTTCTAAGACAAAAAGTGCTATTAGCATTCAAATGCTGTCATTTGATACTACTCAGTAAACTCAGCAAACTGATTGACTGATGGCTTGTCTATAAATTGTTCTTGCTTATAAAAAGCACAAAATACTGCTTCATGTTTGCATAATAAACTGCACTGTGGGTCTCCGAGTTCAGTATTGCAGGCACGCTAGATAGTTGAAGCTGCTGAACTGAGTGTGTGTTGTGCTCTCAAACTGTGAAAAGCACTTATTGTATTGTGAGTATTGACTCAGAAAATCAATGCTGTTTCCTGTCAGGTCTTTGCTACTATTTTTCTAATGTGAGGGTGCCTCTATCTTGTTTTGGAGATACTTCAGAGGGACTGCAAAAGCACCAACTTCTGGGATTCTAGGAGAAACAAAGATCCCTGGTCTCTTGCTTTGTTTTGAGGCAGTAGCTGGTAAAATAAACAGCTATTGTGCTTTCAAATACAGCCTTTTAAAATGCTGCATTTGCAATTAACATATAAGGTGAGTGGGAATTTATTGGAAAGACTTCAGAACTCATCAGACCTGGAGAACCAGTGCTTTGAACAACATTAATGTAGCTGCTCAACAGGAAGTTCCTTTAATGGTGAAGGCAATATGGGCCTCATTAAGGGTGGTATATAAATGGCTGCAGCAAGCCCTCCATTCTAGTGGATTTCTCTGGGATTTGAGGTTGCTCTGTTTCCTCAGAGGCTTTCTAAACCTTGGAGAAAACTGTCACCCCAGGCCTTAATTTTACCGGAAAGAAAACATAAGGAAGAAACTGAACAGTAACCTGATGTTCAAGGAACAAAGCTGACATGTCTGACTGCCCTTATGGATGGGGCAATGCAACAGTAATAAGGGCAAGATGTTGGCCATTAACGCACCTCTTTGACAAGAATGTCCTTAAACAACTTGAGAACTTTTCTTAATCCTAAAGTAGATATAGGGGACTTGTCTAGAACACTTGTTGCTTATTTTAGATGCATGAAGTAATAGCATGGGCAATAAGTATATGACACTTCTTAGTGCTGATTGAATTACAACTCGAGTAATGCATGATGACTGTGAAAGTCTACAGAGAAGAGGTAAAGGCGGTAGGATGCCTGAAGCTGGTGGTGGGGAGACAAGATTAGGATGCTTAAACTGGAGAAATCTCAAAATTTAAATGAGGTAAAAGTACAATAAAATTAATGATTTCATTTTTATATACCACTACATGTGGAATATCACAAACAAGAATATGGTCCTACTAATCTGAAGTTTAATTTAGAACAAATAAAAATTAAAACATTCCAAATAGTATCAGCAATCCTTGTAGAAACATCCATCTATCTAAATGATTTTACATTCTTTAATGCTTTAAAGTGGACTAAATTCCCACAGTAGGAAGTTCTGTCAAATTTATTTTCCTCCTAATTCAAAATTGAAGTTATGAAATATTGCCCAGCTTCAAGATTTTGACAAAGGTAAACACTCTTGTGATCTGTTTACATAAAAAAAGTTAATTTTTTTTGTCTGTATGCATGCAGTTGCATTGCCCACAGCACCTTGTTATCTACTATCATTGCTTTAAAAAGGAGGAGGTCAAAATCTCTCTGAAAGTAGTTACACAGGGAAGAAAGCCTTAGTAACTGAAGGCTTTTCAGTAAGCTGTTGGAAGTATAATGAGAGCCAGTGTCTCAGAACTGAAACTGGATAGATTCAGGCAAAAAGCAAATAACAAAACAAAAACTATTTATAGTTTTTATATAGGATAAAATAGGAAGGGTTATGACAGTTTTCTGTTGTCATGATTTAGTATTTTTCTAAACAATCAAACAAAACGATACCAATTCAAATACAAATTAATGCAGGAAAGTCTTTCACCCGGTTGTGCAAAAAACTGGACTGAATAGGATATAAAAACTGGTGGTTCCTTTTAATCTTCTTGGTTTGAATAGGAGGAAATCTGTCCTAGTGTTGGCATTTGAAATTTAGAAGACTGGTTATATTAGTAGTTCTAAAATGTACAAAGCAGGAGGAGGATGAGGAGAAGAAAAATGGAGTGACTCTTTGTCCTGGATGACATAAGATTCTACTTTTTAACCTTTAGCTTACAGATGAAGGATGATAACTGAAGAGAGCTGAGGCCACCCATTTGGATACTGTTTTATGCTGCTGTATTTCTTCAGTGATGTTTGCTGTTATCACTAGGTTAAGAGTGATCACCTCTGTCCATAGGATGTTACTAAATCTTGTGGCTGCAGTAAAATCTCAGCGGTTTCCCACCCCCTTGAGGCACTCTAAACAGCATTTGTCTGTAGTTCTGTTGACCAATGCTCCAGCGAAAGGTAGAGATACAAAGAAAACAGTTTTGTAGTTTTATCATTTTTTAATCCATAATAAATAGATAAACTTGGTTATAAGTAACATGAATATAATAATGCCTCTCTATTGTCATTATCTGAGTCTGAACAACACAAATTTAAATGTAATAGCTATGTCTAGATTGCAGAAATGTTTTCTGCTTCATGAAATACTGAGATCTTTAAGACATTTGATTCAACTTCACCTCCCCTCCCAACTTCTATTTCTTTCTTTAGTCTGTTAGCAGGACATACTAACCTTAAATCAAGCTCAAGGTTGTAACACAATGGTAAACGATAAGCACCTTCATCTTATATCTGTAGGCAAGGGTGCATCTTTGAGCCTGTACACTTATAGCTGTGCAAAGCTAGTATGTATATTTATCCAAGTGTAAAGGAATATTTATGTGAAAAAATATCATCCTAGCCGCAGCACTAACTAATACTCAAGTAGTTCAAGGCTATGGCCTAGGATGTTCAGTATTCTAAGAAAACAATGGCTCTTTAGTCTTGAAAGTTCTGCAGCTGATATACATTCCTACTGTTTGGGAGACTCTTAGTCCTGTCAAGTAAAAAATATATCAGATCAAATCCTGTTGTGAATTTCTGGTGATGTCATTAGTTCTGGTATTACTTTTTTAAAACCTTCATGAATGGCACGTTTTCACTTAAATTTGGATTACCCAAGTGTATAGTTGTAGTGATTCATCTGGTCATATTATCTATAATAAACTAAGCTTAGTGTCTGTCTTTAAACATAATTTTAATGTTTAATTTACAAGTTTGATTTCATTGACTTCTTTCAACTTTGTTTTTGGCATAATAAGGTTTTGCATTTAGGCCTCAAAATATAGAAGAATTTACAATAGCCTTGTCATTTGCCAGTCACTTCTTTTCATATAGAATCTCTCTCCTCCTCTGTTACATCTAATAGATAAGCGTACTTACTTTCTCTGTCATGATAGCTTTCCTTATTCTGCCTCCCATCAGATGCTCTTGGGAAGTATCAATTACATTAATAGCACTTCCCAGCTGACCTCGCTTACTTATGCTAACTCTTCTTCCCCAGAATGTGAAATGTGCAATAATAATTCACGTAGTGTGGCTGCTCTCTAACATGAAATATAGATGGGCCCCTAAACTGGAATCAAAATCATTGGCTGATCCCTACCAAGAGGCTATTCACAATTCAATCTCTTTCTCTCCGAATGCTCAACTCACCAATTCAAGACTCTAGGAGGCAGGGTCATGGGCCTGTTTCTTTTCTTCCTCTGTTGCATACCCACCTTTACCCTGTTCCTTCCCCCCTCCTTAGGTCTCAGATATCTCCCTGTAAAACTAAACTTCAGCTCAGCAGCTTTGCAGCATGCTGTGGGACATGCCCTGAAACAGGAACAGCAATGCCCTCCTCAGAAGAGGGACTACACTAATCTCATAAACATGCCAGCAGTCAGCAAACTTCATAGCACATTGATAGGGCACCTATTTCCAAAGCTACTCTTAACATTAGAGCTTTTGGGGAATCAGGGTATGCATCTGTCATGGGCTGAACAGTTAAACAAACAAACAAAAAAAACCCCAAAGCCCCAAGAGGGGCATGGATAGTTTCTAGAGAGCACCAGCATGTGTATATGTGCTGTGTGAAGGAGTTGGATAGGCCAAGATATTTTGAAATGCAGATAACTTGTGATGTATTAGTTATTACATAGCAGTTGTAGCTCACTTTTTTTTTTTTTTTTTACTGTTTAGTTCCAGATTCCCTTCCTTAAAATATTGCTTCTTTCTGGCTAATTCATTGTTTAAGTTGTCAACACAGAATATATAGGGTTTTGGCACCTTTCACTCACTTGTTGAAATGCATTTCACATTTGGAGTGCCTGATTGGCAGGGTTACTATTTTTGGCACTTTTTTTTACTGGACTGCCTTCCTCAACTTGCCCTGCACTAAGAAGACGTTGACTCATTTCTATACTCTCATGGATCACTTCATTTACATCAAAATTGTAACGGAACCTGAGGCTTTGGTCACTGCCTCTGGTTTTAGGGAGTCTAATGCTTACTAGTTTTTCCTTTTCTCTTAGCAAGTTAACAGCAGCCCTGAATTTTGGATTTATTTTTCTTTAAGGAGAATGGTTGTACTTAATGAACTTGTAACTAGCAATCTTGGCAAGAGCCTAAGTAGGATTAAATCAGCTGAACTGGTTTACGTGCTCTACCATTAGTAAAAGAGTTTGACTCGATAGTTTAGTTAACTGAAATAAGCTCAACATGATTCCTTATGAAGACCAAAGTGTTAGACTCACTTTTGGTTTTGGCTTAGACTGCCTGTGGCTGCATTACCAAGTGATAGCAAACAGGGCTTTCCTTAAATAGGAGGATGATGGATCTTGTGGTGGTGGTGATGTTTCCTTTTCTTAGTTTTCTTCTTGTTGACTCTCTTGAAGATGGCAGTAATATCTACTCCTTTCTATTGGGATTTTGTTGAGATACTGGAGGAAGCAAAAGTTCCTTCCAGCATCACTGTGCAAGTTGTTTCTTTAATTGGCCATTAGCTTGTATTCCAGTGAGCCTTTTCTTCTCACCTCTTTATGCAGTAGGGCATTCAGTCTTTGCAGACTACTCTGTAGATTTGTTTTGTGCTTGTGATTTTGAGTAAATTGAAATGAATATCTTTTCCTTACTAATCACACTGACACAGGCTGTTCTGAGCTCTACTTCCTCTGCCACATTTAAAGGGGAAAGATGTTGGGAAGTGGTGTAACACTTTTTTTAATCTTTTCTTTTTTTAACTTAGAAGGGCAATCCCAGTATCTGAGGTCCTGTTTAAAAAACAGAAAAAGGTAAACATCCAAACCAACCCATCCACTGTGATGTATGCATTTGCCTTGGTTCTAGCTGCTGTAACCCAAAGTTTATTTATAAGCCTTCCCACAAGCAACCATAACATATTGTGAAGACTCTCTTACTCTTCTACTTACCCTCTCATCCCTGTTCTCCTCCCAAAATCACTGAAGTCCATGTGTTTTATCCAACAGTTCTGGTGGCTCATGGAGTTATGCAAACTTTTAAAAACGGATTTCCAAATCAAAGACTCTTGCTATGTTAACCTCTCCAAGAGTTTTCTCTATTAAAATGTCACAATCATCACTAAGTCCTACCTCACATCATCACTGTGGGAATCTCAAAGAGATTGGTGGTGTGGTAGGTGATGCAGGCCTCGCATTGTCTGTAGACTAGAGGAGGGACCAAGACCATGGCAGGAAGGTGGGGGCAAACAGCTGTTTAGATAGGGAGCCTTTAATACCTCTGTGCCGGGATCCATGTTACTTGTGTTATGCCAGCATCTCTTAAAATGGCAGAACATCTAGGATTTTATAGGTCAAAAATCAGCACTGTAAAGTCCGTCTGGACTCTAATGCAAAACCACTCTAACCTTGTGGCTTGGTTGGGGAGATTCATCAGGAAACTATTATAAACTGTTGAAATGGCTGTAAATTTCCAGTACACCTTTAGATCTGCCTCATAGGGTTCTCCTTGTCTTGGCAACTACACTTGTAGTAGAGAGTTGCAAATAACGCCACAGAAGAAATGCTCTTTCGATTAAGTGCATAATGGAGAAGTGCAGCCTTAGTTCCAGCAGTTTGCTGACCATTTTGGGTAGTTGAAGACTTAACCAGATCCTTGATTTCAGTAGCCACAGATGAGATTGATTTCTCAGTGAATCCTGTGAGAGTGATTAAAAAACTGTGGTAATTGTGGAAACCTTTTCCTTTTGTATATTAAAGCCCTGGCTAAAGAGCTTTTGAATGTCCTTTTAACTAACTGCACTTAATTTGTGTGCTTAAGAGTGTGCTAACAAATGTGTATGTAGTGAGAAATGAGGTTGTGGTGGGTAAAAATTCAGGCCATACCAAAATGAAGTGGCAAACACAATGTTTTCAAAACAGCTAACTCTGTTTCAGACATGCTTTTCTCAAAAGCAGTAGGCTCGTAGGTGTTCCCTGCACCTCTGAAAGAACTGGTGGCACGTTCCTGCTGAACTGAGTGCGAGCTTTGTGATGGGTTTGGAGGTTTTGACAGAAAGACCTGTGTTTTGACTAAGCTTTGTACTGTTGTGCAAAATTTACTTTTCTTATCTGCATGATAGTTGTCTCAGAGTATTTGATAAGAAATGTGGTGAATTCTTAAAATGGTTCTGATTGACTTACATCAGCAGTGGTTTAAACACTGTTTTGCATGGACTTTTAGGAATGCAGACCACGGCCCCGACATGAGCTATACAGCATACCTGCATTCCAGAGGGCTCTGCCCTTCCTCTTGCATGTGAATTTCTGTCAAGTGTGCAGGTGGTGGGGTCTGGCACAAGTAATATTCTCTTTTTAAATTCAGCCTTTATTCTAATAAACAGTGGGTCTAGTGCACCTATCCAGGCAATGTGGCTACCATGAAAATTGAGCAAGACTTTTGGATGTGGACTTAACTGAATATTATCTATAGTGGAACACGTCTGCGGTAATATTCTTCTTTATTACTGCCCCACATATCAGTTTCATGGGCAGACCACTTTGCTGTATGTTGTCCGCTGACGTTTTTATGGGGAGCTACATTGGATGACTGTGGGAACTATATTATGACATTGTATTACTGTCTGCAGCTAGTACCATTACTTATGTCAGGGTAACTTCATTTGTAATCTGGACACATTCCTTAATGGGTAGAGAGCTAGTCATTTAAAGATCATTTTAGGTTTTAAAAAATGGACTTGTGTGTGCCATCAGAAGTGGTTGTCATCTTCTCTTTCTTTTTTGTTATCTGGTCTTGTCTTTGATAACCCTTCAATGAAGACCTGAGACATTAAATCACATTTATGTCAAAGGAACTGTGTGTCTAACCTTACTGTCTTGAGGTCTTGCATGAACATGTTTTATTTGAAATAATTTGGAAAAGGAGTCAAGTGAATCTGCAGGTAAAAGATGCTGGCCCAGGCTACCTGAGCGCTAGTTGTCTTCAAAGAAAGAACTAGCCAGCCTAAATAACAGCCTTAAATGCAAAATGTTCCAGCTACTGTTGTTGCTAGAGTTGTAAGATGTTCAATAGTCAGTCTGGAGTTTATTACTTTATCACTTAATCCTTGATTTGCTTATCTTTGTGTCTTCAGAATAACTGCAGCAAAATCTCTACTTACCACTTGCTGTCATTCTTTAGGAAGCTCAGAGTATCCTAACTGCGGTAAAAACTAAGCTATAATCACATAGCGTTTTAAAGAAGTTCTGCAAATACCTGTTGGTTGTATTCACTCCAAGGCACAGAAATTGCTTTTGAGGTGTTTAGTAGTACTTGGAAGGAGAAGAAGATGGTACGTTCCACCTTCTCTTAGTATGAACAAGTAGGAAGATGTATGAAAATGGCATACACATACCTGCATGTTCTTGAAATTTATCACTGCCACAGAGATAATTGAAAATGTGATCATGGCTTTTGCTTGAGAGGTGGATCTTAGGTCTGTAGGAAGATCGTGTTTGAATTTGGTTTTTTTTTTGCTAGTTCCATGGGCGTGAGGAAGAGACAGAACTGAGGTCTGCTTAGGATCACAAGTGCTGTGCTCCATCTCCCAAAGGGCATACGGATGGCTGATTGAGATGGTGACACTGATACTCTCTGTACAAGTAGCAGCCATCTGCCATCCTCTTGGGAGTCCAGTTAGCTGTTGTTATGGACAGAACGCAGGGAAGTTCTTTTAATAATATTTTTGCCTAATATTTGTCTTCTCTAGTCGTCTTCTTTCACCTATGCTATAAGTTTTCCCCTAGACACTTCAAAGGCTGAAATCCTGCTTCTGTGACTTTCTAACTTGTGGAATAAAACTTTTGAGGACTTAGTCTGGAAATGTCGCTTTTCTGCTTGAGAAACCTTGATTTTGGAAAATCCAACTCTGGTGTGTAGCAGAAGGATTTATGCTTGGTGACAGAGGTGATTACTGAGGCATGGCAAAGCACCTTTACTTAAAAATTCGGCAGTTTTTCTAGGTAAAGAAAAGAAATATTGGAAATGTGAAAAAATGTGAAAAAGTGAAGAGTATTTATGAATTAGGTGTGATATAAGAATTGAATTTCTGATTCAGCAGCCTGAATTGCTGCAAATGTTTTTATATTAGAGCTGAATGTCATAGATGCCCTTGTCAATATTAAATCCTAGCTATAAATATTATTTTTTAAACTATATGTTTGGGGGGTGGTGCATTCCTCAAGAGAACTTTCCTAATCTGCAAGAAAACACGATCTTTTAAAGACTGCATGCGCTAGTGTAGGTTATTTTCCTTCTCAAAGGGAAAAAGGAAATACCATGTGGCTGCTTACAGAATTTTAAGAGTAAACTAATTATTTATTGTTCATTTGCTTCCTGCTTTATGAACATATATGTTCTTTGTCTTTGCTCTGTCATTTGTCTCTGCTGATGTAAACCCTTTGGTTTTACTGGTCCAGTCACAAGGCAAAAGCACTTTTCTAAAGTGCAGTCTTGGCCAACCCTCCCAGAGGGCAAAGCACTGGGAAGGTCCTGAACTATGTTTGGCTCTTACTCTATTGCCCAGTTCTAGCTATGTTTTTTCGGAGAGAGCATTATTGATTCTTCAGGG
This sequence comes from Apteryx rowi, assembly GCF_003343035.1. Lineage (NCBI taxonomy): Eukaryota > Metazoa > Chordata > Aves > Apterygiformes > Apterygidae > Apteryx > Apteryx rowi. Next base: position 62,639 of record NW_020450993.1, read on the forward strand.
CTTGTATAAACTCTGGATACGCTGCATCATAGCAGCAATTTCATTTAGTAGTTTTCAGGAGATCTTAATACCATAACTGGAATCAATAATAGCAATTATTCTACTGTATTCTTGGAAGAGATTTGGACAAACTGGTTCACAATAGATAAACTAATGGTGTAATTTAGCCACTCATGGTTGTAAGTGAGGGAAGAGGTAAACTTTCCCTGGGAGTTTAAAAATGATCTTAACTTTTTTGTTATATGAAGTAAAAAACCCTCTTAATTCTTCACTCTATTTTTTTCAAATAATTTTGTGCGTAAATGTAAGAAAATGGGTACTTGATCAGTTCTGCTCTTTCCAAATAGAATGTTGGGCAATGAAAATATAATACCACTTAACTGGACATTATTTTTTCCCTCACCTTGTCTCAGTCAGCGCAGCCTCAATTTTTGAGTTACTCTTCTCCTCACTCCTCAAATTCAGTGTTACTGCTCAAATCATTGGCACTGTTGGGTGGAATAAATAAATCATTACTCTTCTGTTTTTAGTGCACCTACATCTTGCTGAGAGATACATTTTTTTAAATTACAAAAAATGAAATCAGAGTGGAAATAATGATTGCTGAGTGTTCCATGTGTCAGGCTGGTGGGGAAGATTTTGATAAGAAAACGTCACTTCCAAATCACAGAATGGTTGAGGTCGGAAGGGACCTCTGGAGATCATCTAGTCCAACCCAACTGCTCAAACAGGGTCACCTACAGCACATTGCACAGGATCGCGTCCAGGCGGGTTTTGAATATCTCCAGAGAAGGAGACTCCACCACCTCTCGGGGCAACCTGTTCCAGTGCTCTGTCACCCTCACAGTGAAAAAGTTTTTCCTCATGTTCAGATGGAACT
>NW_020450993.1:64988-295886 GCF_003343035.1 Apteryx rowi
CTTGCTACTGATGTATTTGAAGAAGCCCTTCTTGTTGTCCTTGACATCTCTAGCCAGATTTAATTCCAAATGGGCCTTAGCCTTCCTCATCGCATGCCTGTACACTTGAACAACATCCCTATATTCCTCCCAAGTGGCCTGTCCCCCTTTCCACATTCTGTATACTTCCTTCTTCTGAATGTGAGGAGACGCCTGGGTAGAGCCCTCCCCAAATAAGGCAAGTAAAATGTATATGCTATGATCTGTCATATTAGGGCTGAGCATGAGAAAACTTTTTTTTGTTTTAAATTGGATTGTGTCATATGTTAATTATGTAAAGAAAAGCCTAAGTTTCTCTTCAGGATTTATGAAAACTTCATCTCAACTTTCTTTACTTATTGTACAATCAGTTTTCTTTCATTTTGGTAATTTGTCGGCAAGATGATACCTGAATATTTACGAGACCAAACTTATGAAAATGTTTGTTGAAAGAACAACTTGGTTCTTATAAATTATAAACCATTCTAAGAACTATAAGAATAATAAACCACTCTAAGGGAATTTATTTTTAACTGCCAGCTCTTTAATGAGGGCTTTATAGTATCTGACACAGTGGGTTTCAGCATCTCTTAATTTGTGGACCCTTGTGTGCTTTTTCAGGGGCTTGCTGTTCTTGTTTAGTGTGCTTAAGCCTGCTCAACCTAACCTTGTTTGTCTTGGTTTTCTTTCACAGGTTCTTTAGAAATGGACTATAGTCCCATAAAGTTTGCAGGTTGGTCTGCACAAGTAGCTTAGACAGCCAGACACTGAAAAATCTTGTTGCTCTTCCCTTTGTTCGTTAGAGGGAAAAGTATATTTCTAAGTGTTTTTATTTATTTATTTATTTATTTATTTATTTATTTATTTTCAGGTTGATGAGTCTGAAAGCGGTGTTTATGCCAAGTGTTTTTCTCCTTGAGTTCATCCAGAATGACTGAAAACTAGGAACTGGTGAGCGTATGATTTAAGGAGGAATGAATGTTGTAAAAAAATATTTGTACCATGCTTTTAGTTGTGGTTTATAGTTCTCTGTAAGTACGTAGTCCAATATTCTTATAAAAATAGAAAGTTGTGTATGGCTGAGCAGTTCTTAAGAAAAAAGCAAAGGAACATGAAAAGTAAAAATCAGGATGTTATTAAGTGAGGTCTTAAAAAGAATTAAATCTAAGTGTGTTCCAAATTTGAGGTAAGGAAGAGCAATACTGTCTTTACCTGTGTTTCCAGCAGTGATCTTACTACCCTTCTGGGAAGGAGCAAGGCTTAGCAATAAGGGCTTGAGGGTAAATAGGAGATAGATGCAAATAATTTCTAAAGGATAACTTGGCAAATTTTACCTCTTCTCAGACTTGGTTGTATTCATAAGTCTAAATGCTGGGGTTGTTTTAGTCAAATCTCAAAATTAATTAAAGCAAAACCTTCCTTTGCTTTTCTTTTGCTTTCCCATTATTTTGATGTGCAATCACTTCTTTGATTTTTATAGGAGGAAAATGTAGGTTATAAGTAAGGTGACTCTGTGAAAAGCTTGGACAGGTTTCTTACCTTCTGAATGTGGTGTGAAACAGGTGAATTAGCATCTTCAGCGCCTTAATTCTCTGCTCTGCTCTCTCCAAAGAAGAGCAAAAACTGGTTTGCTTTCTTACCATAACGAGGAATTCTGTGTCTTAGGACCTTTTCCCAGTGGAATATTTATCTTACATTGTACAGAATCCAAAGGTTAGTAACTAGTTAGAATTATTGTCTTGAGTCACTCGTCCCTTCAGCCACAGTTTAGTCCTCATTAAATATGCAACAATTGAATTTAAAGTTTATTCCTTTTTTTATTACTTCCTAGGTTCTTCCCAGTTAAGTCAGTTAAATAGTATCTTTTTTGTATATTTTGAAAAATTGTTGTTAGGATGTGATTTTCATCTTCTGTATAATTCAACTGAGAAGACATTGTTCTTAGGTAAAGAACTAGATTGTGTTACGTCTTGCAGCTAGTTGTAGAACTTATCCCTTGTTTCTGTGTCTTATGAAGACAAATCAGGATGAATTAATTCATTTCACACAGTGAATAATCCTATATTATGATTCATATAATCTTTCTAACAACTTGCTCTTGATTTCAGTGTATGCAGTTATTAGTAGCTATCTCCAAAATAACCTGGTGTTGTGGGTTTTTTGTTTTTTTCTCCTAATTTACTGTGCTATTCTTGTTGTTGTTGTGTTGTCATTTTGTCTCTTCTTTTACAGATTAGAGAAATAATAGGCTATCCTCCTAATGACAGTGAATATGCATTCATTCTAAAAATTCATAAAACTTCAGGGATTTGCAAGCCTTGTTTATGAACATCTTGTCATTACATTATTCCTGAATAACAGCAAATAAATAGCTCCACGAATCACAGAATAAAAGTGCTGGGTAAGGTCTGTGTGACTTAGAACTCTGTTTCTAGGTCCATACCTTAGTCAGATGGCTCAGTTTGCCTCTTTCAAATAGTTGTGACTTGGCTGTCTTCTGGAAGGACAAGATATCAAAACACCTGAAGGGAAAGTATCTGTTTACTTCCAAGACTTGTCTTATATCTGGCACTCTATCCAGGCCATGCTTTTCCTTTCAGCAGTGCTTCTCCTTCTCCATTCCTTCACACCTGTTTGCGTGTGTGGTGGGGTTTTTTATTTTTTAATTTTTTTAGAACAGCAGCTGCTTGTGTTGTGCCAGTGTTGCCAAAAGTCTGTCAAACACTCCTGTGTGATATAGTAATTTCCACAAAGCTTACTGAGAAGCACCTTAGCATATTTTAACCTACAACTTGAACGTCCTTGGATCTTCCTGCTAGTCCATCACTTCATAGCTGTGAAGTATGTACGCTGTGCAGGTGTTAGATCCTGCAGACTTTCAGACACTCTCCACCCTCTTACTCATCTCCCCCCCACCCTAATTCTGTTCACTTACTTTATATATTTGAACCCATGAAAATGATTCCAAATCCTATTTTAATACCATACAGCTGACCATCTTGGGAGTATTCTTCCCAAAATATCTGAAATCACTCTGATTCCCCAAGTAGGGTGGTATAGAGAAGTTCCTCAGAACTACTTTTGTTTGTATTTGAGAGCTGGGGGGCGTAGGGAGTAGTGAGTTCATGTTAAGGGGAATAATAGTTGCCTTGGCTGTGTGCCATAGTTGAGAGAAAGAAGGGATTTCTTGTTTTCCTTTGGGAGAACTTGTAGGCTTGTCTGCAGGAAACACTGTTTTCTGCTGCCCCCTGCAATCCTAGTTTCAGCACAGCTTTGGACCAAAGCTCTCCTCAAGGTAATGACTACCTCCTGCAGGTTCAGCATGGCTCTGGCCATCTCTGCCTCAGGTACAGCAGATGAGCTGCTGTCCTCTGTAGGTGGCAATAAGTGAACTGTTACCATAGTGAGAGAGGCTGGGAAAAGAAAGCTTTCCTCTTTTGTCTATATGGCTTAACTGTTCCAAACATATATAAGCATTACCCTCAGGTATGCAGCAGACCAGGGCCCAGATCAGGGTTTTAGGGTGGAGTGGGGAACCAAGGAGACAACTCAGGTCAGGCAGAGCAATCATAGGTGTTTCATTTGCTGTTTCAGCCCATCTGAAGTCCTGGCACTGTCTCTCTGCTCTGCACAGGGCGTGCAGCACAACCTGCTGCTGCTTGCTTTGCCACTGCCCGCAGTAAGCACAATGGTAAGCTCAGCACAGAGAGGACAGCTTACACGGGGCTAATGCACAGACCTCCAGGAGAGAAGCAGTGTCTCCTGCAGCAGGCACTTCTGGGAGAAATTTTCAGTCTATACAGTCAAAGAATGGGATTTGTTCTTTCATATGTGTCCTACAATGAAAATATTTTAATTGCAGCCATTGAAGTAGAGTGCTTATTAAGGGTGTATTTTAAGTAACATAAACTCTAGAATATGTGCAACAGGTGCCTAGCAAACACAGGCTCTGCAGGTTTTTCTGAAGTTTTCCTTCAAACGTTGAGGTTTGTAGTAATGTGTATTCATTCCCTAAAATTCCAAGACAATACTGCATCCAGTTCCAGTTTTGGTTTCTTGAAAACTAAAAATGTTTTGATGGTGGTAATTGATTGCGAAGTAGACTGTTCCCTGGGTAAACTTAGTTTATGTATTCCTGGTTTAAAAAGTGGTCATAACATCAATGACTGCTCTCTGACCACTTGTGCAAAATTTAATTTGCTTTAAAAAGTACTCTTGACATTGCCACAGCTGCCTCTGCAACCACTGTGCACAGCATTTAAGGCAGCCTCATAAACAAATGTGACTGACTATTTTTGACCGTTTTTTACTAAGAAGTCATTCTGCAGGATGTAGCTCTAGAGGGCCAGTCCTCTATCAGTCTGTTTTAGGYGGCTGCTGTTTGGGCGATGGTTTTCTGTATTCCAGATATGCTGCATATAGACCAACAGAACATACAGGCTTCAGTGTTTAAGGAGTGCATTTCTATAATTTCTCCTCTAAAATATTTAAACAAATCTAGTGGCGCTTTTCTATCTTAAAGAGAATGGATTAAGTTTTCTCTGCTTGGCATGGGACAGGTCAACATTTAAGAGAGTTCCCCCCCCCCTTTTTTTGTGATAGAGAACAGTAACAGAGCTGTTCCCCACAGTGTATCTATTTAAATGTGCTCTATGTTTTAATTGATTAGTTTTGGAAACTAGGTGGAGGCATGGGGAGGGAGAGCACAGAAGTAAGAACAGATAATTAATGTGCAAATTCAGCAACACCCACTATTTCTTAAGGACCACAAGAACACTGTGGCTGACTTTATCGGAGGCCCCTTGCTCTGTGGCCCATAACAACTGCCCTGCCAGTAGCTGATCAGATCTTTTCATGTACTGATATATGTTAACTGTGAAATAATGGATGGTATGCAGCCTTCCTGATCTTTAAGGCAAACTTTCTTTTGTGCTTGCAGAATTATGAAGTGTTGTTTGTGACAGTTGTTCTCACTGGCTATACCTTCTTTGGCTAGAAAAGAAGACAGTGCAAGTCTTTGGTGACTAAGGCACACTGGAAGGCTCAGCTTTGCAGTCCCTGTCTTTAAGGTGGCAGTGATAAAAGGTCCTACAGTTGTAGTGCCTTCATATTATAGCATCTGTGTTAAACAGATCCAAATCTTTATTGAAAGAGCTGAATTAAATGAAGGCTTTTTTTCTCTTCCACACCTCTCAAGCCAACCCTCAGCTTTATTAGTGTGGGTCTATTTACAGCATTAGCTGATTCTGAAAGATTGGATGAAAAACGGATCAAAATACATTCAAATTCCTTTTAAAAAAAAAATCAAATGAGAAGGTTTTGGAATAATTTGACTCTGTCAGGGGAATTCCAGTTCCCCAAGGCAGCCTGCTGTTTAATTTAGGTTTAGACTTCATCAGCTCAGACAAATGCAATTTTCAAAACAAAATCAGAATTCAGTGAAGTAAATTCTGCTGCTCTGGGTTTTTCTTTTGTGTGCTTTGGGCTGTCTGGGAACCTGCTACTACCATGAACGATTCTGCCATGAGTATGGGACCTGTTCCTTGCATGTGCTCCAAAGCCTTCTAAAAGTGAGGCTAGTGGTAGCTGCAGCACCATGACAGTGTTGTAACCAACATGGTAATGTCATTATATTGTTCAGTGTGGGAAAGCTATTGCCCTAGTGTAAAGAATGAAAGTTTCAATGACGGAGCTTGTTTCTTCATCTTTGCTAGTACCAGGAGTAGCTGTAGCCCCTGTGTGGTGCTATAGGTAGGGTAATAACTGGTTCACTTGCCAATGAACAGACAGACTATGCTAAGGGGATATTCTTGTGGTGCAAACTTCAGGGACAACTTTTAAAGTAGAAGGACAATTCCGGCACAAGGACAAACCTGACAATGAGTGAGCTTACAAGAAGGCATCCCTTGGAAGAAGAACCACTAGTCTGGGTTGCAAAAAATGGCTTGTTCTAAATTCTAACATCACTAAATTTGTAAAAGCAATGATGTGAAATGGCTGCCAAAGGTAACAGTAAACCTGCCTGACACAGCAGGTCCCTTCAGTCTTATGTTTCTAGTGAAACTATTAGTTTAAATGTTCATGCTATCTTGGTGAGGAAAGAGGTGTTTTTAGCAATAGAAGAAAGTAAGGATGTTGGACAGAACATACTGTATCTACCCATTTCCTGGCTAGGTCTTTGCATTATGTATTTGGAGAAGACGGTTAAAAATGTAATACGAGAGGCTAGTTACTCTGGAACTTGAAAAAACATCTACTTCTTTTAAAAAGTAAAGGAAAGAAAACTTTTAAGTGAACATGGTTGTCTGTAGCATGTTTCCTAGAAATTAGCTGCTTATGGCCATAAAAAAGTAGGGACACAGTTTTGGTACAGGACCCTTGCATCTGTTATTCCAAAGCCTGTGGATATTCCCAGCTGGCCAATCATTTGTGGCTATGCAACTCGTCTGCATGGTTCTTGTGGAAATTACTGTCCTCTAACTCATACAGACTCAGTAAAATGGAAAACGGAAAGCTCAGAGCATGTCACAGTGGACAGGCAAGTTATCTGATAAGCCTGCAGACACAAGGACTTATTTCAGTCTTCACTTTCACATCATACAAATCCTGCTCTAAATCCTGTTCTTCATAAATTTTAGCTTTTAGCTAAAAAAAATTAACTTTCAGCTTTTTTAATAACTCTGCTCCCTGCTATTTAATACCTGTTAGCAGATTTCAGAGCTTTATCATGGAAGTCTAGTTTAGTGAAGACTCAAAAGTGTAAGAACTTGGCTTACATTTTGCTGTGTTGACTCCAGACACAGCAAAGTTACAAAGTAGGTTGACACTTCCCTTCCTTGCCGTTCTCTGCTATTTCCCTAATCCCTGCTAAAGACTGTTCAATTTGGGCTTATTCAGATACTTCTGAGGACAAGTGTTTTGGTTTTGGAAAAGATGTCATTTCCCCAAATCTTAAGTATTTAAGAAATGAATATCTCTGGAAATGAAAAGCCTTCTTCCTCATTTTAAATTACACAAGCTGGATATCAAGGAGTTTTAGCAACATGCCACATTTACTTTTAGAGAACAAAATATTTGTTTCCAGCAATGTGCAGTTATGGGCTGAGTACAAGTAACCCATTCTTACTATATGTGAAATAACCTATTTGGTTCAATGACAAATGGATTTCATCAGACCCTTGTCTTTTCCTTTTGTCAGTACAATCTGTGCTGTCCAAGAAGGCATTGTGGAGGCAGTTGCCAAAACATTGTCAGCAAATACTTCTGCAACCTGTGTCTTTCTGAAGTGATGCGACAGGATGAATCTGCTCACAAAAATACAAAGTTAAAAAAGCAAACCTTTAATCAAGTATGTGTGCCAATAAGCATGTACTATAAAAGATGATAACTTTGGTTTTATATTGCTAAAATTCACTCATCGGTGAGCAATATCTCTTACTAACAGTGGCCCTATAACAGTACGCAATAAACGGTTGGAAGGACCATTTGATTAAACAAAGGCATCCATTTATTATAGACATTCTTCTTTCCTCTCCTCAAAGAGAAAATCATTTTCTTCTTCTTTCTGTCAGTTTTATATCTCCATATATGTTGCTTAGAGTAGCCAAATACCTTGTCTTTAAGATCCAAGGGGATTTCTCCCCTCCTGGTCTGCTAGACATCCCCTGATGCTGGCAGTAGTGAGGTTGAGCACGTACCCCCAGTCAGCGCACCTACACAACCCAAACACCAGTGGCCACACAGAGATCAACACGGACAGGAGAATAACACCTTTACAGGCATATACAGAAACAAAACCAGCATCCACAGAAAACAAGAACACCACTACTGGCCTGATCCTCCTCTCTAGCTAGTCAGGTTTAAAGCACACTAATGAAATACAGGCATTCCTTCACTCACTTAACTCCCAAGCACGGTATTACTGTTGTGATTAGCCCATGCTGCTGGTCTTGCAAGATTTGCCTCCCATAAGATCCCTTACACTCTCCTCCAACTACTGGGGAATTTTAGCTGTTTCTCACGTAACTTCCCCCTTAACCATCTGTGAGATCTGGCTATCCCTCATGGTGCTCTCTGTAACTTTTGTTAGCTGCTCAGAGTTGTCTGTTTATGTTCAGCAGTTTCTTGTGTCACCTCCAATAGTTTCTCATGTGCTGGTCAGTTAGCCAAAATTCAGGACAGGGCCTAGTCATCTGCCTGCAACCTTAACAGGTATTTTTTTCCCCCTTTGTTTGTGTTCACTTTTAGGATGATACTGAAGTTTTTGACTTAATTTCAGGCAACTGTATTGCTGAAGTATCTGATGTGCACTATTGTCACATATTGAGTAAATACTACCTGCTTTACTGACAGATTTTTGGTATATTTACTTATTTCATGTCCATCTATGAGGTTTACTATGTTAGGCTAGCTGTCACTCTAAGTGAAACATTTAACTGGCCATGAAAGAATGTCATGATTACAAAAGTAATGCAGGCCAGCTGTAAGTCAGTGGACAGATGGTCATAACCAATTGTAATATCTATTTTATTGACAAACTACTGGTCTTTATACTTCAGAACTCTTCCATTACCCCTCCCCTTCATCTGTCAGCTCAGCTTTAATAACAGAGTTGAAACAGATTCTCTGAATTACGTTTCTTAATATGGTGTTCAATATTGACATTTTAGCTTTAATTTATGGGGTTTGGATTTCAGAGAGATAATTATTTAATAAACTGAAAAATCGAGGTCATTTCTCAACCAAGTACTGCGTAGGCCTTGCAACTGTTCAGTTTCCTATATTGCATAATTATGCTGGGCAGAATGCAATTTAAGAAAGTGGAAATCAGAACATAGCAAGGAATTTTTTATATATTTTTCTCTTTTTGGTTGTGAAGGGAAGGTTTAGGAGAGAAGGACCGAGCAGTTGGAGTGGGTAATCAAAATCAGTATTTTGTATAAAAATAGTACATACTTGCATATTTAGTGCAAAAATATGAAAAAAATACATGACATTTGGTAAGTAAGCAAGTTTCAAGATACGAGGATGCTCTTCATCTAAATTGTTTAGCATTGTGTGATAGTGCTTGGCATTTTATACCTTCCTGTAATTATTATTGAGAGCTGTACTTTGCTGTTTAAAGAAATCTTGTAGCTTATTTGTAAAACCTGTTACCATATTCTGGTTTTCTTTCAGTTACTTTATCTTCATGCAAGCTTTATGTATTAGATGACAGAGAAACTCTTTCTGAAAATCCAGTTTTACTTTTTTTTTTTTTTTTTAAGCTGGATCTTGGCTATAGAAAATTCTCACTGATGTACTACTGGATATATGTACATGGCGCAATAAAGCATGATGTAGAAATGGCCAGCTTAACGGAGAATATGCTGGTTCCTCATATTTTGAAAAATATTAATTTTTCAGTATGGCTCTGCATTTAACCTTATATACCTACTCAGGAGCAGGTATGTGATTGTATGGCTCGCTTCTGCAGTGTGTATACATATGTATGTATATATATATTTATATATGTGTATATATAAAACATTGCTATAATGTGACTATACAGCCCCTAGAATGTAGCTAGTATTGCAGTGCAGAGCTCTAATGGATCATCTATTGGACATCTATTGGAGCTTGGGTGGCACTGCCTGTGATACCTCAGTGCTGGTTCCTTAGTGGGTCGAGGCCAGCTGTGGCCAAGACTGTGGCTGTGTTAACAGCTGCAACAAGTTCATCACAGTGCTGCACTGTGGGAATGGTGTAGGCTGACTGTACACCGAAACTTCTTGCTCTCATTCAAGAAGCAATGATACATCAAATACAGTGTTTGAGAGCGACTGCCTGTACACATAGCGTTGCTTATATTTTCATTAGAGATCATAGGTTATTCCTCAGACCTTTTCCATCCACTTACTTAAATTCAAGTAATTATTTATTTCTGTCTTGCACTACTTAAACTAGAAACTGAGTAGGTATTGCATAAGCTAATGTTTTTGGTTAATCACAAATAATAGTAAAGGAAACTAATTCTTATTGTTTCCAGTGAGACTTACCAAGCTATTCAACTGGGTTTGGTTTTCAGTGTATGAATCCTGTTTATATTCTGTCTACTGGATTTGCATTCTCATGTAAAATAAGGCATAGCTAGAAGACCGGGATCCTAGTGAAGGCTGCACCAATATTTGTGTATGCATTTTTGTACAACCAAATAAAGCATCCTTGCTAGATGCAGCAGACTTCAATGACTTGAGCTTGAGGATTAGATTTGGCAGTGTCTGAAACTCTGTCAGAAAGAAAAAAGAAGATGATACTGTTTAAAAACAGCTTTGCAGTGGCAAAATAGGATGAGTCAAAAACTGCTTTGAGTTTGGTCTAATCTAGAGTTGCTTAACTAGCCAAAGCTAACTTCAGCTAAGGTTGGCAAAAGAACAAGTAACTGACCTTAGGTTAGACTCAAGTCGATTTCTTGCAGAGAGAGCTGCTTCATAGGACAGTTCCCTTCAAATTATTCCCTTGCAGCAAATCAGCATTCAGCATTTCTTTCCCCCCCTCTAAATAATGTAACAAAAATTAAATGCACACACTTTCTCATTGACTAATTTTAGGTTTCTAACACTTAAATTTTCAACACTTTAGTTACTTCAGTTCAAATATGTCTGTTCTCATAAGGCTTCACTACCACTTTGATTGTTTTTGAATATTGTAAAATTGGGAATGTTAGGTACCTGGTGTAATAATGATAAAATCTTTAAATAATATTAAAACTTAGCTATAATTTCATGTAGCTTTAATTGCCCTGTTCTTCTAAGCTGTAAAATGCAATCTGATGCTGCAGATGCCAAAATAATGGGATTCTCTTTTTTTTTTTCCTAAATACAGGTTAAGTACTACATTGGTTAAACAGATTATCTGGCAGCTGTAAACTTATTATTATTATTATTAAATAGCACCATAACTGTTGGCTTATGCTATGTGAGAGGAGGAAAGATCCAGCAAAAGATATTGTTTCAATTAGAGAAGAGAACCTGTGTTTTAGAGGTTTTTTTTTTTTTTTTTTTTGAGATAACATAAATGTGGCTTAGTTTGAATAGGTTTGTGAAAATTGCTGCTAGGGGAGAGGTAAATAACTCATTTAAATGATTACTAAGAATGTTTGGATGCAAGGATGCAATATGCACCTCCTGTTCTCCATCAGGTCAATGCAAGCTGACCACTAAAGAGGCCAAGATCCTTGTGGGGCATGGATGAAATATTGCAATATGAACCTCATATTTTGTTCAGTAAAAATATTTCAATCTTTCTCATCCCTGAGGGAGCACTCTGTTTTTGAATGGTCAGGAATGTATAATACATGGGGATATTCATTATTCAGGAAAAGTGTGTTCATTGCATTATGGGGAAGTTTGGGTTACGTCACTGCATGGTTCAAGATAGATATGTTCTTGATGATTTTTTTCAGGATATATGCTTTTGAGAGAATTACCTATCACAAGTACTTCTGCAATGAAAGTAAGTGTATTTGTGGAGACAGACTATATTAAATAAACTAAGATTTCCATTTGCAGTTTTAAGTCAGTAAGTGTAATTCTGGAAAGTCTTATGAGCAAAAGAAATATGAGAAGTGTCTTTAGATGACAGAGACTTTGTACAGGGTTTCTTTCATGTGATACCTGTCAGATTTCATCCTTCCTGGAGGAGGAAGAGCTAGAAGATCAGTTTATTCTGTCCCAGCATCTGAATGTCAAAACCTCTTGCTGTCCTCTAGCTCTCCAAGGAGTAGTTGCTGATGATTTGGTGCAGTGCACCTTGAAAGGAGCAGTTCAGTGGACCAATTCCTTCTTACAGCATGAAAAGTTTACCAATTAGTGATTCAGTTTGGGGCTTCTTGGGCTCCTTTGTGACCTATGGCTCTAGGTTTGCACCTTCCATCCTTTTCTTCTCCTATTGCTCCACTATTCTGAGTTTCTGTCATTGTCATGTAAGTTTTTGTGCAAGACTAGCCTTTCCTCACTGCAGACAGCCTGTTTATAGGACAGGTGCAGCTTCAGGCTTTTTTCCCACTCTGTGATTACCTGATCTCGCTACTCATACAGGATCAGAGGCACCCTTGATGCTTTCTACCTGGCAAGAACAGCTTCTGTTCTGATGTGCACAGCACTCGCAAAAACTTGATGCAGTGTGGATTATTGGTGTCTTCTGCTTTCTTTCTGGAGTGGTTTTCTTGACCCCTAGAATATCCATAATAAGATGTATTGATTATGTTGTGTAAGAGAGGATTTTTTTGGTCAGAGCAGACACTTTTTACATGGGTAGGTTCAAGCAAATAGAAGGGCATTCTTGCAAAGATCTTCAGAAACAACTCATCCCTGATCACAGCCATCACAGTTGTTGCTATCATTCTTTTTTATCTAGTACATCTCAAACTATAGTTTGGTTAATCAATGCACTTAGAGGCAACGATGATTTTTGTACTTGGTGAGAAAATGTCCTTACTGAGTGGTAGATGTTACCTGGGACCTGCAGACAAACTCCCAAGAGAAATGCGTGTTCTTTTGTAGCAGCTACACAAACTGTTCTGAGAATGTAACTGATCACAAAGTTTTTGCAACCTTTTCTTTCTAGTATTTAAGCCAAAACATGCTCCTCTACTACAGTAAGATAGTTAGAAAAAACTAAGGAGCTTGGTATCTCTGAATTTGTTACATTATTTACATGACATAATATAAACTGAGTACCTACACCCAAAATAACTTTTTCAGGAAGCACTGTCTCGTACATTTTTTCTGGTCTTAATGTTGTCTTGCAAGAAAAATAAGAGGAAAAAAATTTCAGATGGTGTAACTGCATGTTCCTTCTTAAGAACTCATTAAGTAAAATTATAATTGCAAAAAAGCCTGTTCTGTGAAGATGGGGAATAATTTTTCTCCTCTAATTTTATTTTGGAGTCAAAGGATTATTTTATTGACATATAGGGTAGGCTAAAATAGTGCATTTGAGCCAGAAGTTGGAAAGTTTGCTTAAGGGTAGCTGTATTATTCTTTATATATTTAGCATTTTAGTAGAGTTTAGAGCCCCTATCTTATTCATTGTGCAGACTTGTGTCAAAGAGATGATGCCTCTCTGTTCTCCTGAAATGTTAAGTAAAACACTGAGATGAGAAAAAGAGAGCTAGTGCTGTCTATGGCAGGCTCACTAGTGACATGTAAACACTTCCTTTATGCATGTTTGTAGAGCAAATCTCAAATCAGCCTGTGAACTTCATATAATAGAAAACGTATTGGATTTTGATTCTAGCCTTTTCTGCCAGACAGCCTGAGCCCTTCTTTACTTGGAGATGTGAGTATAACTCCTTTTAACATCTTTGAAATATAACAAGATCATCAAGGTTGGAGTCCAAGGATGGACTTCCAATCCTTCTCCTATGCATTTTTTTCATGGCCTGGTATTTTTCTTAATAATGACTCTGAAATAGTGAAAGCTACTTTATTCTTGGCACAACACTAATTTGTTCCAGCTTACTAATATGAGTGCAACTAGGAAGGCTGCAGTAGACTTTGTGATGCCTTACTTTCCATGCTCATTATAAGCAGAGAGAAGGATATTGAATTAGTGTAGAGCCAAAAAAAGCCTTTTTCTTTTAGTGACTTTTAGCGATGTACAGGAAGCCTCATATATCTGGATTGAAACTGTGAAACCAGTGATACATATGAACAGTCTTTCAAGAACGTTTATTGATAATATAGGGCCAAAGAATATGCTTTGTGAAAAGAGAGATAATACCAGTGTAGTGTCTACATGCACCGTGGTAGCAGTTGACTACATGAGCAAACAAGCAAAATGTCTAAAGCAATTAGGTATGTGACCAAGAACTAACTGTTTTAATCTTAGACAAACAGAAGGTGAATATATCGAGACCAAAATATAGATTTGGTGAAGGACAAATGCATCTACAAAAAAAGACAGTGAGCAGCAGGGGTGACAGGCTGTAATGTGATCTACAGGAAATGAAACCAATTCAACTGTTGGCAGCTGAATGTACACAAGCATGTTTGCTGCAAAAATTCATATCTAACCAAAAGTGAGGCAATGGGCATATTTTATGAGGTGCTAAATAATACAGAAGTCTGAGAACTAAGATGAGCACCAAAAGTAATGAATGAATTCATAGACTTGTTTTAGGACTGACTGACCTACTCTCATAAATAAATATACAGTAAAAACGTGAACAAACGATGAAGACTGTAAACTTTCCAAAGTTTCTAGGCTTGTGAATTAAATGGCTCTGAATGTTATAAAGGTTCTAGGCAGGGTTTAATAAGGAAAAATCTGACACACTTTCTAGTAGTGATTATGAATAATATTAAATTATGAAATATTTTCCAAGGAGATGTAGATGCTAGAAACTGCTTGATTCTTCTAAAAATGAAAATCCAGATTTGTTAAAATTGTTAAGATATTCTTATGGGAATGACTGTTTGCAGTCAAGGGAACAGATTAAGGGTGAAATTTTCTTCCCTTCAGTAGCCAATACAAAGTTTAAATATCACTTAAATCACTAGGGTCAGTGATCTTTCAGAGTAATGTGCTAATTTTCTCTTTGCTCTATCCCATGATAGAGACTAAACGGTGCCAGTAAGATACCAGCAGTAGTCTCCCGAAGGCAAGATGTTACCCATTGCCTGTTTGATTCCTTATGATGTTTTGGTCACCTGCTACATATGGCAATCAAAGTTGACAGATACGGCCACTTTGGAATAGGTATGTGAGGGGTTGACAGCCTAGGAAAATTATAACTTAGGCTTTAAGGAGAAGGTCAGTAATTCACAGGCACTGGATCTGCCACCTATGCAGAGATGTAAATTTAACTTCTCTTTTTTTTAAAGTACTGAGTCTCTTACATTTTCATCTTATTTTTAGCAGTCCTTCTTGAATCTGTGCAGCTGATGATTGTGGGGCAGCAAGAAATTATCTTTCGCTGTGGATTACTCAAAGCCAGGTGTTAGTTTGCAAGGCTGCAGATGTTTCTAATGGTGAATTGAGAGCAAGTGTATTTAAAGGAGAAACATAAATCATAGAAATAGCGTATACTTTTAAAAGGACAAGAAGAAAATGGAATATTTCCTAAGAAATCTGACATATTGTTCAAAACATCTATCTTATTTTCTACAATTTAGCTTTGGAAATTAAAAAGGGCATACCACAATTAAAGCTTTCCCATTATGCTTCAGTACTAGATCACTATATTTCTAGGTATGTTAATTGTAAAAAGCATTAATTAGACCCAATTACCAAATAACCTGGCAATAAAAGTGCCTGAATAGAGGAGGAGGGTCTCTGAGGGGACAGGAGTCTTTTCTGAAAAAATAAATATACAGCAAATGAACATGAATAGTGTGATGCCTCATTGCTGGTGTTGCAGCTCATGCTGATGTCTGAATTGGTTGTATTAATAGCTAAAAGGTATAGCACTTATTCCAGGGTCTGGTTTAACTTGCAGTTACAATGAAGAGGAGAGTTCTTGGAAGTAGTTTTAGGCTTTAATCTAAACATCTCTATATCATGTGAGGTGATAAACAGGACAATCAGTGAGTTAAGTTTACCATTAAGGCCTTCTCCCCAGCTCTATAAACTTCATGGTTATGCAGCTGTGTTTGGCTATTTTCTCTAGAAGGAAAGAAGACACTTGGCATTTACCCTGTTTAAGCAAAATGACAAAAATAAGTCTTGCATACAACTCATACCTTTCCAGAGGTGTTTAAAAAAAAAGGGGGGGGGGAGCAGGGGTCAAGTGGAGAGAAAAGCAAGACCTCAGGTAAGGTAATGGCAACACTAGCAAATAATCTGGCCCAAACTTCCACTAAAGTTTCCAAGTTATTAGCAGCAAGTTAAGAGGGTAATTTTTTCTCACTGTACAGCATATATGCAGTACACTAAAATTTTTTAGTATTAATAGTTGTATGACATAGTATTTTGATAAAAGTGTAAAATAGCTGCCTTATTCTTGATGGGCCAATATAAGATTATATAGGTCTTGCCTAATAAATGAATCTAAAGCCAGTTTAGCATGATCATTCTATGTATTTCATCTTTCAGAGGGGTGTTTGTATAGTTCTTAGAAGTTTTCCTGAGTCCGCATTTTTTTTGCTTTGTTTTTTGCAAAGTATCCAGGATGTCTATATGCATATAGTATGTGTGTATTTAAAAATAAATATTTGTATGGTAAACATGTTATCCAACATTAGATGTCCAGAATTTGGACTTCTATATTTGAACAGCCAAAGTCTTTTCAAAAATCATAGAAATGCTCACAAACCTCACAAGTTTCCTGAAATAAGGTAGATCTTTGATCCAAACAATAACTGGTTCCAAAGCTGTTCTCAGGAGAAGCTTAGGGATCTGCGAAGCCATGGCATCAGAGCTCCAGGGACTGGTAATGCTCCTGCTCTCTCCTCTGATGTGATGCTGTCATTATTAATAAATATAAGCTGGCTTTCTTTCTGACTGTCTTAAGGACAATAAACACCTCATCATTTAAAACTTTTGTGAGGATGTGTGTATGGAATTTCTATATATGTGATGAAATTTGCAGTTTAACATCTTTGGCTTGATTGAACTTAACTTTTTGAAGTTTGTATTTATTACTGAAACTGCATATAATCAAGAAAAGCTGAGATAAATTCTGTCTTCAAACTTAGCCCTCCTAAAATAAACTTGGAGATCTTAGTACTTGGCTTTGCATTTTATTCTTATCCTGCAACACCTGAGAAAACGTAAAGTTTACTTTGATACCCAGATCTTGATTTTAAGACTCAGATTTTTTTTTATTTTTATTTTTTAATCAGAGAAACTGAATTAATTATTAGGGTGTTGCTTATGTCATTACACCCCGTGTACTACTGTTCTTGCTGTGTTTTTGATCTTTCGGCATGAAAAAAAAACTATGTTTGTGGAGGTGAACCCAAAAATTAAAATTCAAATCAAAGTTTTCTATTTTTTAGGCTTATAAAGAAGAAGGTTCAGCCAGAACAATCAAGTTAAAGTCAGTGGGGCAGTATGGTTTTAAATTTACGCAGTGTAAAGTTGCCAGCTGGAGCCTAAAATGCACCAGAACTTCAGTTTGCCCTCTGTTTCCCCTCCAGCATTTCTGTGGATGGAAGTAGGGTTGCTGCAGAATTTACTTTGCAGTACTTATTTCTCAGAGTAATGATAGGTAACTGTTATATGCTAGCTGGGCAGCACAGATAGTTTAGTGTCTTAGTTTAAGCCATAATATAGCAGTTCCTCTTTAAACCCTATCAAGGGAGTTGGTAATGCACAAATGGATCCAGGGAGAACATATTCCTATATTAAGCCAGGCTTTATGAATGTTGAGACTGCATAGGCAGTTCAGCCTTTAGAAATTAGTGTTGTTGAGATGGTTTGGTGTTTGAGAGTATACCAAAATATTAAGTTTAAGGTTTAATAAAATCATTAGATTCAAACACCTGTGACTTTGTACTGCAGTCTCCAAGGGGAGCAACACAAATCTAAGTAAAACAGTGAGAAGCCAACAGTATTATAAACCAATTCAGCAGGCACGGAGAATGCTGTTCTTGCCATGTGACTTGAAATATATCATATTGTTTGCCTTTGGGAGATCAGCCAAAAGATCAATGGAGTATCAATCTTCCCCTTGCAATACATGTTATTTGCGGGCATTGGTTTCTGAATTTGCAAAACCTACCATTGCCAAAGCATATACTTTGCCTCACTGGAATGCTCAACATTAATTTCCCTGTCCTGCTTCTGTGTCTGAGAAACATTCCAGCCAGCAGTAGTTCTACCAACAGCTGAGTATCTCTTTTATTCGTGAACCTGAATTTGCACAATATTTGAATTGTGAGTTAGTTGGTGGGATGGAAAACTTGCTGCTTTATTTCTGGTCATTGCTCTCTAATAGAGCTCATCCAGACATTTGTATTCATGTTGACTGTTTCTCATGACCACCTTTCAAGAGTATACAATTTATTTTACTAATTGAGACAGGTGAAAGTCAGATTTGACAAGACAGTTTTCAAGGCAGGCTTTTTGTTCTTATGGCTTGGTTTGAAAAGAGATGGACAAACAAGGCCAGGAGGGCAGATGACATGATATATAATGGGGAAAGGGAAGAAGCATGATTTGATATACCTGTAGAGAGAATACTAGGCTAAAGATAAAGAACAGAATCTTGAAGTTTAAAATTGTGACAAGAGTCAAGATTGTCACTACAAACAAATGTCAGTGTTACATCTGGAAATGACATCTAGGAGGTTTTCCTAGTTCTTTTCAGAAACCTAGTGAATAGAAATAGGATGAAGTATCATGGCTTGGTCTGAAACACTCTCTCAGGACTGATGTAGCTTTGTAGAAATGCACCAAAATGCAAATCCACATAGCAGCGATTTCCATGAGTGTTCTCGGCAGGATGGAGGACAATGTGGAAAGAGTGTAGTGCACTCAATGTTTAATGTCAAGTTATGCAAGAATGAAGGACAAAAGATAGTTTTAGGTCACTGAGTATTTTAACAGTGACTGAGCAGGCACATGACCTTGAGTTAACAAGGTAGTGCAACAGAAGCCAGTCAGCCATTTCACTGTTCCACAGGAACATAGCTGTCCTCTATGCCGCTCCCCCAGGGCAGCAATATGAGTAAGGCTAATGCCTTAAAAAGTCTGGCATGGGAGTAATATCATTAACATTAGGAAAAATAATTTAGTCAGGTTAAATTGTTGCTTTTTGTTTTAATTTCTTGTAATGTGAAAACAAAACAGACCAAGTAAAACCAAAAGAAATAAAGGAATTTACATATCTGAGCCCAGGATTTAAATTGCTTTTTAAGGAAAAGAGAGGATTTAGGATTTACAACAGACAGTGTTATTAAAAAGGAATAGAGAGAGAGAGGTAAGGACAAAGATAAGGTACTGCCAGTGGGAATTGCTTTATAAAGACGTCTGAAATTCAGTTTCTCTCCGAGAGAGAACTCGGTGCAAACGGGCAAGGAGATTGCCTATGTTGAGGCATTTACAGTCCCAAACCATTTTTTGTGAGCACCTCAGTTGCCC
The DNA here is from genome assembly GCF_003343035.1 of Apteryx rowi. Lineage (NCBI taxonomy): Eukaryota > Metazoa > Chordata > Aves > Apterygiformes > Apterygidae > Apteryx > Apteryx rowi. Next base: position 84,075 of record NW_020450993.1, read on the forward strand.
CTTTGGGGTTAGGCAGACAGGTCACTCCTGCCTTCTGCAGCCCAGCTGGGGGGAGTGGAGGTGATGGTGCTGGCCATCTTGCTCTCTAGTCTGGGGAGCACGGGTTCAAGTGGGGGGAGATCAGGTTTTGCTCGTCTTCTCGCTGTGCCCACATACAAAATGAATTGGTGGCATGCGCACTCCAGCCTTTGATTTCAGGGTTTTTTTTTCAGCCATGAAACCAAGGTTTACAGGACCAGAGGTAATGTAGCCTGTTGATGAGAGTATTCAAGGGCAAGAAGGCAACTGTGGGTGCCAGGATGGCTTCTGCTTATCTGTGGAGAATATACAGACTTTCTGAAATACAGCTCCCTTTCCTCTCCTCTCCCTCCCTCTGTCACTGCCTCACCCTGTGCCTCAACAACATAAAAGACCCCAAATTTTGCCAGCCACTGGGAAGAAAGAGGGAATAGAAAACCTTTGAGAAGGTATTGCTAAATACTGGTATGTTTTCTGAAACATTCCACCAGCTGCATGATATTAGCAACCTGAAAGTTCATATTCCTCTCCTGTGTTTAATGAGAAAGGCTTATTTCAGCCTTAGGCCCTAATCTGGGAAACCACTTAAACAGGGGATTAAATCCATCTCTCATTAAGACAGTACCTTGTACATGCCTAACTATAAACTTAAACAAACAAAAAAAACTTAAACATAAAATTAAAAACAATCTTGCATGCTATCCTAGGGAAAGGGTTGCTTTCCTGAACTGATGCCTGTGTGCTGTTCTGATGTAGAAGTATCCTTCACTAATTGTGAATGAAAATTTATTTTTTGATTTTTGATTTATTGTTATGTCCTTTCTTACCATGCTTCTAAATAGCTCTAAGTAATGATTCTAAAAAGCTGAAACTACAGTCATTCAGAAAATCTTTAAAGGCTTAGGTCTGTATGGTGTTGTGGTAGACGATTTGGACTTAAAGCTAAGTGCCTGCTTAAATCTCCAGTTTAGAATAAATTCTACTAATGAATAACTCTGCCAAGTGTCATTTTGCCCCTGTGTAAGTTAATAACTCTTCTGCTGAGTTCAGAGTGGCTTCTGCACTCGGAGTTCTCATTCATAATTTTTAAATAACCTTGTGGATACTGTAAAAATATATGAACTGAAAGTTTCCCAGAGACTCTTAAATGTATAGTACTTTTCTAGGGTTTGTGTCAATATATTTTAATGTTGCCATGGGAGTTAGGGAATAGTACCAGTATTGATTCYGTAATTAATTGAATTTGAAAAGAGCTTTCATTTTGACTGCATTCATCATTAGCTCTAAGTAGGGAAAACAGTTATTAGGCTGTGTGTTGGTTTTTTTTTTTTTTCTTTTTTAATAAGTGTATGAAGTTGTTTGTATCCCATAGGTTGACCTTGTGGGCTCATCTACATTCTTTTAACTTTAAATGGTAAATGATACCTACCTCGAAATTTTTCAAATAGCTTATAATAGTAAACTGAAAAGTCCCAAACCATGAGGTCCTTCTTTCCTCTCTCTTCTCCTCGATGCTTCCTTTCCTTCCTCCTTTGGTCTCCATCCTCCCTGCCCAGCTTTAAGTTACGAGTTGTTCAAGACTGAAATTAGAATTTTGTGGTTTTGTGCTTCTCTTTTTATTAGCACAACAGAGTTCAAGACCTGCCTGTTTCTTCAAGAGTTGACATCTTGCACACTGTGGCAATTTGGAGGCATAGGACTCTTTAAGGTTGTTAAGGTTAAAGATAACGTCTTGACTGTGTCTTACTGTGACTGCTACAGAAGACTATATACAGCATTTCATATTGCACTACTGGGGATGGTGAAATACTAGTCCATGTTTGAGCATGTCCATGCTGGTCTATTCTTTCAAAGCCTAGGGCTACAAAGATGATTAGGGGACTGGAGCATCTCTCTTATGAGGAAAGACTGAGAGAGCTGGGCCTGTTCAGCCTGGAGAAGAGAAGGCTGAGAGGAGATCTTATCAACGTGTACAAGTATCTGAAGGGAGGGTGTCGAGAGGATGGGACCAGACTCTTTTCAGTGGTGCCCAGTGACAGGACGTGAGGCAACGGGCACAAACTGAAACACAGACAATTCCATCTGAACATGAGGAAAAACTTTTTCACTGTGAGGGTGACAGAGCACTGGAACAGGCTGCCCAGAGAGGTTGTGGAGTCTCCTTCTCTGGAGATATTCAAAACGTGCCTGGATGCGATCCTGTGCAGTGTGCTCTAGGTGACCCTGCTTGAGCAGGGGGGTTGGACTAGATGATCTCCAGAGGTCTCTTCCAACCTCAGCGATTCTGTGATTCTGTGATTCTAGGATAAGTGCAGGCTTTAATTGAAGCAGATTTGTTTGTCTTTGAATTGCAAATATTTTTAATGGGGATGTTGGGTGCTATCTATCTGTGTTCTTGTTGTTTTTTCTGTACTGATGCATTGCAGATTTGCTCTGTGCACTACCATATCTCACACAAGTCAACTGTTTTTAGATTTGTGAGAGAGATGTATGAGTGAAACAAAACATACACGCAATAAGCATTTAATGGTTAAGATTGATTGGAGCAAGCCATTTTAACGGAGTTGAATCATAAAGTTCAGTTCTTTAAGAACAATCAGCTTCTTAAAAGCATGATTCTGAAAAYATTGCTGTAGATCAACACCATTCCAAAAATGCAAGCAGTAATTGAGACATCTAAATCCTGATCATTTTTACTGCATGCACTGAACAGATTGGTGATGATCATTGCTGCTGGGTGAACGAATGCCTGGTTCTGGGAATTAATGAGCACTTTGCCTCTGACACCAAAAGATCTTGAGATTTTACTCTTTTGCAGGTAGAGAAAGTAAACTTATGACTTGGCCAGGGAACAGGGGATAAGACTCTGGGATCAGACTCTGGTCTACTGTCTGTCCTGGTGTCTGTCATAACATCATCCTTTCTGACTGTTTACAGGCTGCTTTCCTCCCTCTGCTGTTTTTTGTCAAGAAGATATTGCAGTCAGAGTGCACTGCACTAAGGACTAGTTTATAGTTCCCTGTTGGTGGGGGCACTGGGAAGGGACATGTGTATGGGGAGAGGAAAGGAGGAGGAGGAGGATTTGTAGACAGTTCTGCTGGGGTTCTGCCAAAGAAAGGAGGCAAGGAGGCCCAGAGAAATTCAGAAATAATTGCTATAGCAGCTTCCTTTGGCCGTTGAGAGTTTTTACTACTGTCCATTCAGCATGGTGCAGCAGCGGTGTGTCCGAGAAACGTCTCTGGACAATTTTCTCTGAGGCCTAAAACAGCTTTAGGTGGCCTCGATCATTGACATTGGAGTCTGCAAATAGAAACAAGATGGTGTTGCTTTTTGTTCCCTTTAAAAAAAAAAAAAAAAAAAAAAGGAGCGTTTGGTAAGGCTCCCTGCTCTGTGGACACCTGCATGATCACAGAATCACAGAATCGCTGAGGTTGGAAGGGACCTCTGGAGATCATCTAGTCCAACCCCCCTGCTCAAGCAGGGTCACCTAGAGCACATTGCACAGGATTGCATCCAGGCGCGTTTTGAATATCTCCAGAGAAGGAGACTCCACCATCTCTCGGGGCAACCTGTGCCAGTGCTCTGTCACCCTCACAGTGAAAAAGTTTTTCCTCATGTTCAGATGGAACTGCCTGTGTTTCAGTTTGTGCCCATTGCCTCGCGTCCTGTCGCTCGGCACCACTGAAAAGAGTCTGGTCCCATCCTCTCGACACCCTCCCTTCAGATACTTGTACACGTTGATAAGATCTCCTCTCAGCCTTCTCTTCTCCAGGCTGAACAGGCCCAGCTCTCTCAGTCTTTCCTCATAAGAGAGATGCTCCAGTCCCCTAATCATCTTTGTAGCCCTTCGCTGGACTTGCTCCAGTAGTGCCACATCCCTCTTGTACTGGGGAGCCCAGCACTGGACGCAGTACTCCAGATGTGGCCTCAGCAGGGCTGAGTAGAGGGGGAGAATCACCTCCCTCGACCTGCTGGCAACACTCTTCCTGATGCACCCCAGGATACCATTGGCCTTCTTGGCCACAAGGGCACATTGCTGCCTCATGCTTAACTTGGTGTCCACCAGCACTCCCAGGTCCTTCTCCGCAGAGCTGCTTTCCAGCAGGTCAACCCCCAACCTGTACTGGTGACTGGGGTTATTCCTCCCCAGGTGCAGGACCCTGCACTTGCCTTTGTTGAACTTCATGAGGTTCCTCTCTGCCCACCTCTCCAGCCTGTCCAAGTCTCTCTGAATGGCAGCACAGCCTTCTGGGGTATCAGCCACTCCTCCCAGTTTTGTATCATCAGCAAACTTGCTGAGGGTGCACTCTGTGCCTTCATCCAGGTCATTGATGAAGAAGTTGAACAAGACTGGACCCAGGATGTCCTACTAAATTTTGAACAGAGGCTGGAAGAGGTATTAACCATCTGCACAGGATATTTGAATGTTTAGCAGTTGATGCTGAAGATCTTTTTTTTAAATTATGGCAAGGATGTGGTTTTTTAGTTTTTCCATCACAAAACAAGTACTAAATAATTTTGTTACACATGAGGTTGTTATTTTACAGCTGTCCCAGTGGAATTTATTTACTTTTAAAAGGTGGCACCTTTTTTGTGAATGTAATTATGAGCGATTTGTTTGGAATGAATGAGATTTAGTTTCAACCATGCCTCAGAAGTAAAATATTCAGAAGAGGATAACCTCTAATTTAAAGCTTGTTATATAAAAATTCATACCTTCTTCAGTCTACTATGCTTCTGTTGAATTCAATTAGGATAATACAGCAATACAATGTAAGCTATAAGCCATTATCTAGTTCTCTATACACATCAGTATGGATAGATTACATTAAATGAGCTCAATTTACCAAAGGGAAGAAATAACGGAATAATCCTCCCTAATGTATCGGAACTCAGACTTCACTCCCAGTGGAGTAAATTCATAGAAATATAGTACTAAGGTTGTTAACGATATTTTAGAACTAGATCACAGGCTGGTCTATTAAAATAATATATTGTGGTAAAACCAGTAAATGCTAAATGTCTAGTAAGGTAATCAAACATTAATATGTCTCAGTGCTGGTCAAGGGGAAGGACAAAAACAAATGTAGAAGCATATCAAGAATGAGGGAAAAATTGACAGGCTAGGAATACCATAGCGTGTGTTGCTTTATTTATTGTAAATATTGTCCAACAAAGATATAGAAAACCACACCAAGACAGTTATCTATGAGATCATTTAAACTATTTATGGAATCGTCTCAACAAATGGCTGTTCAACCGTAGTGAAAATGAAACTTTTTTTGCAGATATGAGCATAGACAATTCTGTTAAGATTACCATCAGAAAACTGATGCTTTTATACTTCCCTCAGCCACTGTAATTTGCAGCATGTATTCACAGAACAGAAACTACAGATGCAGAAGACCTTTCAAGGTCATTTAGTCCAGGCAAGCGCTGTTTCAGGTTTGTTCCTCACACAGTGAGGAAATGTAAATGCTTTGGTGTTCCAGATGTCCCAATATGGGCTGCTTCACGGCAGGTACTGAACATGAAAATGTCATTCTCTAGTAATGCCTACTTCCAGTGAGTTAGCCTCTCAGGTATCAATGGGTGCTCATCAGCCCTGAGTGCAGAATCTGACAGTAGGTAATTGGTACTTTCCTTCATTTACATTAGTCAATGTAATTGGGAGTTACAGCAACTCACAAACAGTTCTTTCTGCTATTTTAGTTTTGTGTTCTAATAACCTGCAACTGATTGATTATTGCCCATAGATATGGTATAACTTTCCATTTTCATCTGAAACGATTGTAAGGTCATAACCTACTTCAGGAAGTTTGCTAAGCACAGTCATGTTTTCCAATGAATAAGGAAGCAATGCAGAATACATCCTTAGTCATTAACATTTGCTATACTGAAAGCAGATTTGTATCACTTTGAAATTCTCTTATGGCAGCAAGGGTCTTGTGCTGACAAGATGAGCAAAGACCCTAGTTTAGCTCAGTGGTGGATGCTTCAGTTCCTGGAGCAGGCTTGACTCAGTCTTCCAGCCTTCCTCACTAGTAGGTTGAGAGATACCTTTTTGCAGAAGAATTCCTGCAAAAGTACAGCAACAGCTAGATCTGGCTTTGAAAAAGCAAATTATCCATCCTGAGCTAAGTTTGGTGTTTTGGTAAATAAATTTTTAATTATTTGCTTGCATTTCCCTTTGGGAAAAGTAAGAAAACTTCTCATTACATTTTCACTTAAAGTATTGTACTTCCTTTGGTTGTGTGCGTGTATATGTTTGTATACCAGTTCTAATTAAGGTACTTGGCAGGAATCACAGGGAAACTTAGAATACTGCTTTTGGAATGAAATATAGCTTGCCTTAGAAACACTGGCTAACACTGATCACAAAAACATTTGCAGCAGTCCTTTCTTAACCAAATTCATGAATTGTAAGGAGATCTCAAGCACAAGTGGCAGATATGAAAGTGGAGCTGAGATCTGTACATCGAGAATATCTTAGCGTGGATGTGCTGGGTGTTTGGGAGGGTAGAGGACAAGGGTGAATGCATCAACTTGCCAAGAGATGTTGAATTAAATCTATTTGAGCAGTTACCAGGAACTTGATAAATCAGCTTTGCTCCTCTCTTGTGCTGTTGGGTTCCTTTGAAGATCAGACAAAACCATGTATAGATTATGAATGAAGCCAATTAGAGTTTTTTTTAATGCTTCCTTTCCTATCAAAGAGTTTGCTAAGTTATCACTGACCATGCAAAAATTGGTGCATTAGAAATATGGGCTGGTAAACGGATTTTGAAGTTTCACGGTTTTTGTTTTCTTTTTTTTCACGATACTGCTTTATTTTAAATTCAAATTCATCTCTAAGCCCAAATACCACTAACAAGGCAACTTTATAGCCAGCTGTGGAATCAACATCTAGGCTAATTTTGATTTTGTTATCCCCGTTTTTGCTGCCTATGTCTTATTTAAGTCCAGCTCCTAGAATTAGGCATATGGCTGGACCTCTTCACTAGTATATGCAGTGCCTTCCTTAGCAGTGAATTGAAGAACTTAGCCCAAAGACTTTGAACTTGCAAGGAGACTCTACCATGTGTAAAGAAAAAGGTATAAGAACTTGCTTCAGCACTGAGGATTAAGAGTTTAAGCTCTTCTGGGACAAGGACTGTGCTTGAATGAGAAATTTGATTGTTGCCCTCTCCTCCGTGGGTACCTGTGTTTTTTTCTTTAATATCTCCTAGCATTCTGTCTTGCCCCCATAGAAAGTCCATGGACATCTGAGCAGAATCCCAGCTGATTGATCCTCAGGCAGGAATGGTGCCTGCTGATCTACTTCTTAAACTTCTTCTTTTTTTTTTTTTTTTTCTCTTGCATTTGCCCAGTTCAGGGCAAAAGGGCCTGGGGTAGAAGACTAGAAATCATTGCTGATGGTTTCTGAAATTCTTTTAGACCCTGGCATGAACGGTGCTGTGCAGGGTACAAAATATTGTGATTAAATATCTTACAGATAAAGTTGTTCTTTTCTGTGTTACAGAAATGATGTATATTATATATAAATGACATAATAGCTATCATTTATAAAGAGAAAGTGATAAGCAGTGGAAAATAGAAGAGACAAATCAACAAGGTGAATAAGGAGGTGAGCATTTGATTGGGAATATCAGTTCAGTGGAATAGTTTCTTGGTGATGTATAACTCTAAAGTATAATTAATTGAAATTACAGTCCTATTGTGTGTGTTTAGGGGTATACTATTTTTTTTAGCCTTTCAGAATGAGACAATATGGCAGTGTTGACAGATATAAGGAACTGAATTGCACCAAATAATGATACTGAGAGCTTGATCCAGAACAATAACTGAAGAGCAGACCTGTGGGAGTATGCTGCATGCTGCTAAAATGTGAATTTATACAATATGTTGCTGCTGGGCTTGCCTGGCATTCAGAGAACTTTGCAGATTTCAATTTACCTGCGTAATCATAGGATAATTTAGTACAATTAGTGCATGAAGTACTTCAACATCTCTATATAGCTAGCTCATAATTATAAAGTAAATTTGTACTTACCAAGATGTTTCCTTGCCCTGAGTGGTCATGTAATGACTCCTTCCACCCTGTCATTATGTCTATGTGGAATGATGTCAAAGTAGAGGTGCTGCAGAAGTTTTAGCTCAAAATATTTATAAATATAAAATAATACATTGTGGAAGGAAAGAAAAAAGAACGAATGATCCATATGCTTTCTGTAGTAAATGGAAAATGTCAACTCATGGAAAGACCTGAACATCAAATGAGAAGTTTGCAAAGGACTTTGGCTTGGTGCTCACATTCAGTCAAAAGAGCAAACAAAATCCCAACATGTCTGAGGAATGAGATAGAATACAGTGAAGGCAATAACCACAGTGCATAAGCCAAAAAGGAAAATATTCCTTTCTAAAAATATAAATGTTTTTTCATCTTGAATACTGTTTATACTAGCAGCTACCTCCCCTGACACTGCTGATTGAGTGGGTTTTGGAGAAAGCGATGCAAATCATTTAACAAGGAAAATAAATGCATGTCTTAAAGGAGGTGAATCAGAGTGGGCTCACCTATCTTAGGAAGGATATGAAGAAAGGGGATGCATTAAAGATGATACAGGGCAGTGAAGAAGTTAAACCCCATGCTGGGATAATTTTTTGTTTGGCTGTTGATCAAAAAAGCCACTGCTCCAGCTGTAGATAGAAGACCACCATATGCAAAGGCCAGGAAAAACAGGGGGTGTCTCAGACTTTTCAGAGATAGTCTGGCAAGAAAACACCTGGAGATTCAAATGAGGTTTGATTTCCACCCCTTAAAAGTAGAAAGAGGACCTGTGTTGTCAATTGAAAATGATAAAAAGTATACTGCATAGGCAAGAGAACAGAGTTAATCACTATTAAAGCTCCTTCAGACCTCCTGAGAACAAAATGAGAAACTGAACCCAATAATAGGCAGGAGAAAGCTTTGGTGGGTGCTTTTTTAGTGAAACATCAAAGGATGATGATGTTTTAAAATGTTAAAAGGAAATATTTGCTATAAGGCTACAGGTAACTTTGCAGAATAGAATTCATTACCATGGGCTGCTGCTAAAGCCAAGGACTTAGCAAGATTCAGAGAAGGTCTTGAAAAATGTTTCTATAGATAAGAGAACAACAACAAMAAAAAAACAGCCTGAAGAATGGAAGAATGTAGGAAGATAGGATGTGAAACAGAGCAGTATTTGGAAACATGGTTCAATACCACTTTTAAATTTTGTACAGCTGTTTGTAGCAGTCTTTAAGACAAATGGCTGTATTCTGAACAGCGTAACCTGGCAGTGGTGAGGACAGCTATCCCAGGGAGTGATGCTTGGCCCCCAGGTCAAGTGCTAGGGAAGGACTGGAGTTCAGAAGCAGAATGCCAAACCTGTAATGGTGTCATCCATCTTGCCTGAAGGGAGCAGTTCCCAGTGTGACCTGTCCTTGGAACCGCACCTGGGGAGAAAACTGCTTAGAAAAAGCTTAGCTCACCACAGAACATTGCCCAGGAGTGACGTTAGGTACATGTCATGTGAGCATCATGGGGATGAAAGCCTGGCCTGAAATGTGAAATGGTTCCTTTGCCAGTAAAAGCAAACCCTGCGGGAGCTTGAGGGCTGCTGCTTTGCCCAGAAGCCAGAGGAACTGGCCAGTGCAGGTGGGCAGGGTGCCCCACGGGGTCAGCAGCAGCTTGCCATCTCCTGGTGGCTGGTGCCATGCCCTTGCTTCCTTGGGAGTGTCAGAAGGTATCGACAGCCTGAAATAAGAAGTCTTAAATCAGTAACTTCTGGAAAGAGATTTTTGGGAATGTGTGGGGAGAGAGGCTTTTCCCACACCTATCTAATGTAGGATTTCTTATGCTGATAATAGAATATTCAGCAGAAAACCCTGGAAGAAATTAGACCATGGACTTGAAGTTTGGAGCCCACTTCTGGCCTTTCTTTGCTGTTTGCCTATGTCTACATAATGTTTTTCTTTTGGAGTCCACCTACTGACAGGAGTTCTCACTGCTGCTAGTTCTATAGGTCTATAGGGTTTTGTGCTGCTTCATAAGGGTATGTGTATCAACAATTTATGGAAGGTGAGCATGGCTGATGTTAAGGGCCTTCACCAAGAATTTTGTATCTAAATAGGCTATATGACTGAGATGTACCGTTCAAATGTGGACCTATTGCGTCTCAAATGAATGGACTGTAAACTGTCTCCCCATGTGTTTTTCATTTGCTGTTGCTTTAAGCGTGTATGTGTTTTCTTTGATTGYCTAGACAATATCCTTTCTCATTCTTATAGCAGGCTGGCTAGAAGGCGCTTCCAACCACCAGCTCTCAGAGATGACTGGCAGAAAGGCACTTTTCCCTTTCTAGGAGAAAGGGTATGTGCTGGGGCTTCAGTGTAACATGTTCAGTAACTACATATGCAAAAGAATGGTGAGAAATAAAGCTTTGTTAGAATGAATGAAGTCTTAAATTTCTGACAATTCTGTAAAGAAGGGCCCTGTCAAATGGCATCAAGTCTGATGCTCCCTATTCTTCCTTCTTCCTTGTTCCTTGTTGGTGGTTCCCCTCTGTGCGAAACAGTAACTTGATGATTGACAACTTGATGCCGCCAGTCCTTACTTAGGATAAATTCGCACTGTGTACCTGCCAATGTGGGAGAATGTTTTGCCTATAAAGAGTAGCTGCTTTGAATGGGAGGGTCTCAGCTGATTTCAGTGTTTGTATTAGAAATGGAGAGGGGGGAGACAGACGGGGAGGCACTGGCTTTGACCAGTGTGTGGATGGTGGCATTGCTTCCAGTGAATCCAGCAGAGAGCATTTGGTAGCCCCAGCTGGGCCGGAGTGCTGTGCCCAGATGGACTAGTTTACACTTTGGCAAGGTCTGCTGTGTTTATTCACTATGGTCTATAATGATTTGCTACTGTTCCATTGCTTATATTGGTATGCTGTAGGATTTTCATGCCTTATAGAGGTTATACACTCCTTTAGTATCATGCGGATGATTCAGGATCAGTCTGTGGACTGATCAGAAATTTGTAAAGGGGAGAAAGAGGGGGAGAGTACAATCTCCCCTACAAAATCTTTGCAGTTCTTGATGAAAGCTTCTCCACAGGCGAAAAAGCAACTTGCTTTTTAGTTTGTTTTAATGATAACCTTGGATTCTGTAATGAAGCCCAGCAAATAGGAAGATTTTGCAAACATTTCAAAAGCAAATGTTCATCTGTGTAATAAAGCATATTTTTAAATAATGGTATTTTGTATAAAGTGATTAGCTTCACAAATTGTTGTATGACCATTTTGGAAGTCATTCAACTTTGGGACAAGTATAACTAGATACAAGTGTCAATTAAAAAAAATCTCAGAAGACCACACATAACAAAAAGTAATTCCTGACAAACTCTAAATAATAATAAAGAAACTTGTAAGGTGAAATGCAACAATAGAGAACACAATGTATCAGTATCCCAATTTTGCTCCAGAATTTGTATAGTCTATTTGTTGACTCTTCCAGCTATCTGGATGATGTTTCATAGTTGCAGTAGGAAAGCTGTCTGTTGCTTGTGATTTTAGACATTTGCTGACAGGGGGATTGAATATTGTCCACAATTCTAGTTTAACCTTGCCTAAGTCTTCCAACCTGTTTGGAAGACTTCCTAAATCTGTTGTTGTGGTCAGCACTAAATTGGAAAGAGTTTGAGAGGGAAATATGTATTTTAGCTCATGAAGAAAGAACCTGTGATTCCAAGATGTAAAAGTCTTTCTGAGCCAGTTAAATATCCTAATAGTTACCTGGTATCTGTCAGCAAGGTCTACATGCAGTAATTTAGAAAGCAATTTGTAATTAACTAGGAGTATATTGAATATGTATGAAATGTGAAAAAGAAGCAAAAATCAGAAAGGAGGAGTTATCTTAATGTACAACTTTCTGCTTCCAGTTCTACAGTTTATCTACATCATTTGATAAAAGTTTAAAAGAAAAAAAAAAAAGCTTCTTCAGAGGCTTTATTTTTGTAATTGACCGAAGTTTTGCCTCCAAATTATTATTTTTAATGCAAAATTTAGAAATTAAAGATAATTACAGGTCTATTTTCTACTTATGTAATGACCTATTTCCGCTGCCTTCTTGCTTCTGGYTGCAATTTTGCCACCCTATCCCAGCTGTCTGTGCTTTTCCTGCTCCCATATTGAATGCCTGCTGCACTCCCAGCTGGTTGTTGATAGCCTCTCTTTCCTTTCCCTTTGTCCTTGCCGTAATGTCACTACTGCCCATTTACAAAAAAATGAAATCTTTGGGTGTAATTTCCTTTTATGTTCATTAGGTTGTGTCAGTATCAGACTTCTTATTGATCCTTTTGTCACTTCAATCTGATTCCCTCCTGTTTTTTTGTCAGCCCTCTAATGAACGCAGTTTTGCATTTCCTCTGAATTTTTCCAGTTTCTGTGTGTGTGTGTGTGTGTGTGTGTGTTTTTCTTTTCTTCTCACACTAGGCTATTCTTCCATTCAGTATGTTGGTTGCTTTTCTGACTTGATGTTTGGAGCACTCTTCTGACTAATTTTGTTCTTCCTGCATAGATTCCATCAGTTTTCGTCATGACTCCTGTCATGATGTTCAGCCAGCAACAATGCTCAGGACCGTCCCTAGGACACTGCAGCTCAATAACATCCTTTTGAATACCTCATTAATTAATTAGCTTATGTAGATTAAAGCAATCCTGTAAAGATAAGATGAGTTAGCTGAGAACAAACTTCTTGTTTCACTCTCGCATTGTTAATTCAGAAATATTTTTCCTTTGGGAAAGGGGAGGAGTGCACAAATTTTCCTTCTTGCTTTGCCAGTTGAGTAGCAGTATAAAGAATTGAAAGCATTGCTTCTGGGTGTCATGATTTTCAGCACAGTGAAGAGGAGTCTGTCCTCTTCCCTCATCTCTTGCAGAGATGAGGCTGCACCTTCCACTACAATTTGAGATTCCAGTTTCTGGCAATTCAGCTGTCTGGTCTCAGTAACTCAGTTGGTTTATACTTGTAACCTCCTATTGGTCTGTTGCTGTTTTGTTGGATGTTTAACCACATCCTCCCTTTTGTCTTCTCTGTATCAGTTCACTTTTTTGTCTTTTTAAAGTCTAAGTTTAGAAACTCTCACTATTCCAAAGCATCAGATGTTGTCAGAAAAAAGAACATGAAATCATAGGAAGAACTGGATGATTCTTCTAAGTTTAGCATCTGCAAATTGTATACAAAATGCATTTAATGAAAGAGAAAGTAACAAGGTACATTACTTGTCACATGGGTATTTTTTGTGTACGTGTGGACTTCCTTTCTAAAACTGTGCAAGAGAGTAGTACAAACCTTAGAAGGTGAAGAGGTTCTTCATGCAGACTCTTGCACCCTCATGCAGAATCTTGCACAGATTGTGCTAAGGCCTATCTGATCTTGGCCAAAGGCCTAGCTTCGTTTGTCTGCTCTACAGGTAGCATAAGAAAAGGGTAAATAATAAAACGTCATGCCATTTTTATTAAATGTCATAAAGCAGCATCTAGCCACCCCGTGGCCTTTCTTGCCAGTTACAGTTTATTAGTGAACCCACTGGCAGAGTTAAGAGCTTTGCCAATAGCTATTTCACTTATGACAAACGCAGTCACAGACCTTTAAAGTTGCACCAGCTGTTCAAGTCTACTTAGTAGTCAGCTACACTAGTGAACTGTGTCTTGCACCTGGAAGATTGTCCTGCCATGAGCACACCCATCAGACAGTACAGAAAATGCATACCAGGAGATGCTAGACCTGTTTTTAGACAGCACGATTGTGAAACCTGCATCAACACTGTCTAATGGTAGAAAATTCCGGTTTAGTTTGTGTGTTGCTTTTTTTTTTCAACAGAACTAGTGCTATACATCCAATAATTTCATAGCTCTTTGTTTAATCATCTTTAATAACAAAATAACTAATGCAGATTTGCTGTGTGATTAGTAAGAACATAAATTGAGTGAGTACAAATATGTGAAATAGATATAATTTAATTCAAGGCATTATGTAGCAAGTATTTAAACAAATTGGAAAAACTGTAATGGTGAGTTTTGTGGCATGTGAGCTGAGCAGATGTATTGACCTGTTCCAGTCTCCCCTGGAAAGGTCTAGGCTCAGCGACCCCCATAAAACTACCATTGTAATATGGCCCTTTGGGCTTACTGGGTTCTAAAACTCAAAAGGCAACTATGCTGTAGAGGCAAAATTAGGTCTCACTTGTGCTCCTGCTTTTTGGAAACATCAGAGATGGTTGTTAGGCTGCAGTGGATTTTAGTATACAGTTATCAAAGGTAGGTAAATCTGATCGAGTGTATTAATAACACACCAAGCCATGCCAAGTGGCTGTAGCATTGTAGCGCTGTTAGTGAAGCACTGAACCCAAGATGATAAACCTGGGGGTGTAATTAAGTCAAGCACAGTGGGATGGAGGCAGAGCTATACTGCTTCTGGATCTGGAGTAAGCGTACTCCTCTCCATTCGCTTTATCTGCAGTGCAATCGGTAAACTTGCCCCCATTGCATTTTGCTTAAAGGGGAACTGGTTATTTGGCCTCAGTCACGTTTCTGAAGGAGAGCTTTATATTTATACCTGTAGGTGGAGCTCCAAATTCATCTTCTACTCCAGTGAAACAGATGGACTAATGYTAAAAAACAAGCACGCCAAAAAAAAAAGAAAAAAGAAAAAGAAAAGAAAGAGGAGGAAAACCCAACCCAAAAAGCCCTCTTAAAGGACCACTTCTAAATACAATATCCAAATTGTAAAATTTTACAGAAAATGATACTTAAAATCTTATAACAGACTGCTTTCAGTTTGATAAATAATGAGAACTGATACCAGTTTTATGGTTGGAAAATCATGTTATTTATTTCCTTTAGTTGCTCAGTTATCTCAGTGGAAGCGATTTCTTCCTGTTCAGACACCTTTTTTAGCCTTATAAATTTTTAAATCAGATTTAAAAAAAAATTAAAAATTTTTTTCTTTCTTCTTTTTAATGGTTGATCTATTATGAATGTTTAATGTATTAAATACAAAGCTATTGCTTGCTTCCTAATAAAAGGATGTGTCTGGGATCTCCTTTTGCCTGTGAAACTGGTCTGGTTTTGTGCTGTGAATTGTTAAAGATGTAGCTGATGTCAAAGCCTGGATCAGCCCTTTACGTTATAGTCCATCACGCAGGAAGCAGTAATTGCAGGGTCAGTGCTGTCTCAGGCAGCAGTGTGAACTACCTCAAGTTTAAGAGAGCTAAACCTGAATTCTGTTGTGAGAAGAACTAACGTGACTGCACTATAGGATGGTTATTGCCAGCTATTCTCATTGTTTCACTTAATTATTTCTTTTCTGTGAGGACTGGGAGAGCTGGAATGTTATTAAGCTAAGAGAACTGAATTTGGTTCAAAAAATGAGTTCTCAGATGATTTCTCAGTTGTGTGTGCTGTAGGTGTTCAGTGAATGCTTCTATGGCCTTTTTTGTTTCTTTATGATTAACCAGAGGAAATAAAAATAAGTCTCTCTTCCTAATAAAAGTCACTAGAAAAGCTGTAATTTAGCCTTGTGTGTTTTTCAAAGACACCATTTTTTCACTTCAAATATAAAGACACAAGTGCTATAGCTGAATCCCCTCTCCATACTGACCTCATCCATTCCTCTCCAGAAGAATAATGGTGAAAAGTAGCTACTGGTGTGCTTGGAAGAATGCAGATGATTAATTCACTGTTATTCATAAAGACTGACCAACAGAATATCCCCAATATGAGAATCAACAGCCTAGGTACTATGCAGGAAGATGCATTACTGGCTCCCTTTAGTGCACTGTCAATCTATTCTCATGTTGTAATATGAAAACTAATTTCTTCTGGGACAAGTGGATTTTTAAAGACAGACATAGAATGTATTTTGAGGCACTCAGGTTTCATTTTGCAGTGCCTAATATACAGTATGTAGGTACTGTCCACTGACTGAATCATGCTGACAAAAAATGCATTCTTCCAGGGATCTGTTTTGTTTAACTCTTTACAGAAATGCCCTTGTAGTATATGGTAGTACATTTTGGAGGTTGGAGGACTACTTGTGTGCCTAGAATAAAGATTTAGTGGAAGAAAAGGAAGCTGTCCACTGGGCTTAGCTATGTGCAGGTAAGGGCTAGCTTGAAAATAATTAACTGAAAGTAGAAAAAGTGTAGTAAAAGCAGCAATTGAGAGAGATATGATAAAGGGTAGAATAGCTGCAAATGAAAGGGGAAGTGGAAAGAGACTTAAAGCTCTATAAGATCTGTGAGGAGGTTTGGGAAGGAGAGTTTGTGATATTTTTTGCAGTGCAAAATTAGATTAGCAAGTAAAGGAGGTTTTTTTTTTTTTTTTCCATGATGTGTCTGTAATATGGCCATTAGGCACTTGGGCAATAAACAATAACAACACTATTGTGTTAGCTATTAGTATTGGTAATCTTGGTAGAATTGTTTCTGTTTAAAGTATTAAGCATAGGGATGATAAACATTAACTGCTCCATAGGAGCAATTTTTATTTATTGAGACAATGAGATTGTTTCAAGTCAGTGAAACTGTTGTTTATCAAGCAGGAAAGAGTAAAATGTCTGGAATAAAAAAGCCATTCTTGTTCTGTCATGTGTCTTGCTGTTACATCTGAACTAAAGTCTTCTGAAGGTTTAATCAGTACCTTCTGTGATGAGGTTAGATCCCTACACTGTGGATTAAGGCTCTGCAATAAACTTTCCCTAAGTCTCTCCCTCTGTCCTGAAGTCTTTCTGACTTCAGATTGCAACAGCTGTGAAAAGAATTCAGGGGAACAGCTTCAGATGGCTTGCAGAAATCTTAGGAGTGCCTGGGGATTGCAGAGATGACTAACAAAATATATGTGGGAAGTCTGTGAAGGAGAACTTGAAGTGGAACTTGGGAGAGCGGAAGGACAACCAAAGACTTCTGAAGCAGAGGAAAGGTGGGTAAAATGTCATGAGACGTTTTACCAAAAAACGCTACCCTTCCTAGCATCATAGTTTTATTTACTGTGGTTTTTCCAGCCTTCAAACATCTGAAATAGAGCCTAATAACTTTGGTGCTAGAAAGGCCATGAAGACTTACTGTTTAAAGCTTTGAATGACACTAAGATTTCCTGTATGTCAGTATGACATAAACGGACAGCATAGTCAACAAAACTGTAGACTCTTGGAATATAAAAAATAACTTCTTGCAAAATTAGTGACTGCATTGGCTTTGAGAAAAGGAAGGAAAACTTCAGATACTTTTAGTTCTTCTAAAGGCATATTACTCTGTAATATGGTAAAAGTAGGAGGAAATGGCTTTTTTCTGACTAACAGTGACAACTCAATCACACAGTTGAAATACTGGGCAGTATTTATAGTGTTTGCTACACAACACTAGAGAGTGAAGATGATCAGCTTGGTCCCAAGTAAGAGGCCCTTACATAAGAGGAATAGGAGCCAGTTGACTATCCATACAATACCCTTGATTTTTCTAAGAGGATGATCAATCCAAGGACTTGGAGTGATGGGGGGAGTTGATGTGCTGTGAGAAGACAGGCTGTCTGCTGAAAATCTCTGAAAAAAGAACAAACATCAAATATTGTAAAAACATTGGCTCAGAAGGCTTAGATTATCTGATGAAACCTTTTGCTTTAAGCTAAGCATCAGGAGTCTTGGCAGAGGTACTGGGACAACAAATTTTTATATGGAAATAGTGGAAATAAGGCAGTATGGCATGAACTTATATTTTTGAATGAACAAGTTATTTAAAAAGCAACAGAAGTACGTTTAAGTAGTATCAAAGACCAATAGTAGAAATGCATGTAATGGTTGTGGCATGTGGCCATGGCTTGCAAAAGAAAAAAGGAGGGATGAGTAGTACTGACCCCATTTTATAGATGAGGAAACTGAGGTCTAGAAAATCTAAGTGATGGCCTAGAACTGTTTTTCCTGGTTCCCCAATATCACCCTTCCCATTAGATCTTCCCACTTTGTTTTCACAAGTATACAAAATTGTTATTGGCATGGTTTTGACATTAAAAAATCCACCTTGCCTAAACTACTGTTTTTCAATGTTTAATATGTATAAAATACACAAAAATGTATATTTCACATGTAATTCATTTGGACAAAAGCTTTCCAGGATGTATATCTGCCTGAGGCTATTATTTTAGAGAAGATTTTAGTCAAAACAATTCTGGTTCTAGCATGGAGGCTAGGAATAACACTTGCCATCTCAACTCTGGTTTATTTTCTTTTCCTCTTTTCCCTTTTCCTATCTTTGTCTTTAAGAAGTTCTCTTGTACCAGACTCCACAGCAGGGATGTGTAATTTATGTGATAGACTGTGGTGTTTTCTTTTTCTGGGGAAAATTTGCCCAGTTTTGACCAAATTCAGGGCATTTAAAATTTCAATTTTACTTGCTATGTAGGAACTTCTTAAAGCTTTTTCCTCATTGTCCAATCTCAATATGCCTCAGTCCCTCTTCCCACCTGTTTTAGACTGTGCTTGTGCTATCACTGTGAAGCATCACCAGAGGTAGGAAGATAACTTTTTTGCTGTGTGGGTGACTGAGCACTGGAACAGGTTGCCAAAAGATGTTGTGGAGTCTCCATCCTTGGAGATATTCAAAAGCCGTCTGGACACAGTCCTCGGCAATGATGCTCTAGGTGGCCCTGCTTGAGCAGGGGGTTTGGACTAGATGATCTCCAGAGGTACCTCCTGATCTCAACCATTCTGTGATTCTTTGATAAAGGAAGAAGTGCACAGCCAGTTCCCCTGTGGCTGCTCTGGGATATATTAAGGCCGGGTGCTGAAAATTCCCCTGTGCTGTGTCCCAGCTGGCATTCAGACAGAATGGAGATGAAAAGACTGTCACTTGAATGCATAATTAACTACTGTGTTGAATTAAAAAAAAAAAAAAAATCTGGCCTCTGGGCAGAGAATCTTTAACATCTGTGGACATGTTAACTGGTTCTGTCATCCAGACCATGCTCTGGTGTAAAGTTCAGTCTGTGAACCTCATGCTTGTTGTCAAAAAGGCTCTGTCCTCTAGATGCAAGGTGCATGATGCACCTGGTATTTCTGCTCTACTATACTCTCATTTTCTGGTTATATCTTATATGGTTGGATATTAAGGATTTGTGCCTGCTGTTGAACATCTAGATCCAGACTGATTGGGTCTGTTCTCCTCATCTGTTCATATTTGTTTGTAGCTTGGCAAAAGGTCTGGGACATGCAACTATGGGTCATGCCAGTGTGTTTCACACTGATAATGCCTGGGTGGAAATGAATGGTCTGGGTGCAAAGCCATGCCTTATGGGATGGGTGCTTATGGGTGGGTTCCAATGCCAGTTTTGCTCTTCCCCTACAGAATGCATGTTTCTGAGGCATGCTGTGGAATGGATGTGTTGATATATGAATCATGTGAATAACTTGGAATAGAACAGGAGTTCCAGAACTCTCATGAAAGTAAAAGAAAAAAAGAATGGTCCGGGAAATGAAACGTGCAACTCAGATGGAAAAATAATCTTTTAAGGAGACATATCAAAAGCATATTGCAGATTTCCTTGCTCTCCAGTGAGATGTTCCCTCTGAGAGTTTTAAGAAACCCTTGATTTCAGAGTATGTGATAGAGTAGTTACGGGAGTTTTCATTCTGAATTTTTTTTCCCCCAAAGCAGTTACAAAACCCAAGGTTACTCAGTGTAGCCAGGCTGCCTCTTTCAATTGCCTGTTTCCACCAAATTCAACTATGTGACATGCTGATGATATTCTGCAGTTCCACTGTAAGAATAAGCTTACAGGTTTGTGATTTTGACTGTATAGTATTGATCATTTTTTAGCAACAGGAGTTGAAGGATTTTTTTCCTCTCAGTCTCTAATTACTAAGGGATAGTAGTTTGTCAATACAGATTTCGGAAAAGGCGAAACTCCATTATTGACCTGACATGTTTTGAATAGAGCAGTTAACTGTGGTTATTGTTCATATCCATTTGCATTATGGTATATTTCTATGTATGCATTCTTAATATGCTTGTCAGGTAGCAATGCTGTGTTGATTAAAAGTCCCAAGTGATAACAGCAAAACAATTAAGTATCTATTCCAAAGTCCATAGAAGCTGCTGAAAACACTCCCATTCAGCACAGCTGTCACTGCACTACACACTAGCAAAATAAATAAATAAATACATGTTAAAATAATTTGCCTTTAGAAGTCCTTTTTCTATGACAAGAAGTGATCATTATGAGCAAAATCCTATAAAACTTAGTATATATTTGGCTCTTTTAGGTAAGTTTGTGAACTAGTCTTTAAAATTCTGTAGCAAGGAAGTAGGTTATTCTCTATTCAGCTCTACAGCCTGTTAAAAAAAATACTACTGTGTCTCATAAGTCTGAGCACTATGAAATTCCAGGATATTTTTCCATATGTGGTATGCTTAACACAGGCTGATAGTCATTTTTTCTGATATCTTCCTGTTAAACCTTGTGGCCATAGACCATTGTTTTCTAATGACAAAGGTAATTAGCACTAAGATGTGTTAACGACTGTGTGTTATCAGGCAATAATGTCTTCATTAATGCATGGCTCTAAGCTCTGAAATAAATTTGTCACTAGCTGACAGTGGAAGAAATGCTTAGGGAGGAGGGGGTGCTTGCTCTGAGCTACCAACTGCCCACATTCATTAACCACTTAAAACTCAATCCTGACTGCTTGATGGTGATGCTACATCACCGGTCTTCAAGGCCAGTCTTGAATTCCTCATACACAGAAAACTTTCAGGGATATCTGTTTCACTTTGTATGTGTATGCGCTCGCTGAATTCAAAGGCCATATGACTGATCAGTGAAGGTTTATTCAAATATCTAAACATTATTGGGACTGAGGTGCTTGAGGAAGAAATCTTTGCTTGGATTCAGACTGGCTTTTTGTGTTAGCACCTTGCCTCTGCGGTGGGCTGAACCAGACTCTGATACCCCAGGCCCATGACATGAAGAGAGAGAAGACCTCAGGTTATGGCTTCCAAATGGCTATGAACCATTCTTGTGATTTTAGAAAATAAAATGTAAATTTCCAAGATTATTGTGGGCACTGGGCTGAGAATTTTGTGTGTATGAGGCTGAGGGATTCGGGGAAATGACTGATGTTGTCAATGTACCAGCAGGTTTTAGCAAATCGATATTGTTTATGACCTTTACAAATATGTGTTTGGATGTGGTTGTGGGTGGGTGTTTGTTCTAAAGAGAACAATCTTTTTCCTAAAGATACTGTGGCTAGAAAAGGAGGAAAACCTGTGCAGCTTATTAAAAGCATAAGCCTGTAAATCATATGCTGTTAATTCTGCAGTTGACAGAATGAAACAAAACGGAACAGGATAATCCTAATGTAATTAGTTTTGCTATTGTTAATTTAGATTAATTTTCATTTTTAGGGACATTATATAATTTTTCCCCTTTTCATATTTAATTTCCAGCTATTGACCATTCTCTTGCTAACTCTGATTGCACTTTAGGCGTAGTTGGAGTCACATTAAAATAAGTAGAATTGTTTGCTTGCAGTTACCGACATGGTAGGTATTTACTAAGCTGGAGCCATATGAGCGAATTTGTATAACTTTTCTCTAGCAACAAGAACTTGCTTTCTTAATAAAATAATCACAGCTTGAAATTTATAAATAACCAAGTTTTGTACGTAATGCTTAAACTAAATTGATTTCCACTATAAATACTTTTTTGATTGGAATGAGAAAAATCTGAGTTGGCTCCTCTTAAACTTGCATTTTTTCAGCATTTCATTGGAAGTGTGATATTCTGAAGGAAAGGTTCAAGGTAAAAGCAACAACAGCGTTTTTTGTTTGTTTTCAGTCAGTCTGCTGCCATGCTTCCCTGCCTTAAGTATGGAAACAGTTAGATATGGAAGTATTCTGTCCTTATAAGCTCTTCTGTGCCTGAATGCTTTCCCCCAAACCTCTGAAGAAAATGCAACCCTAAAGCCTAAGGCAAAAAGTAAAAGAAGCTTGTGAGGAAACAGTTATGGTGTGAAGCTTTATTGTGTATTTTTTCCAGCAGCAACATCTGCTTTGGCTATTTTCCTGGTAGTTATATAGAAAACGAGTGTTTTGGTTCATGGAATTGAACTTGTTCCTCTCAATTCTAGACTGTTTTTATCTCATATTGTCAAGGGAAGTGTACATCAGTTAAAAACTGTTCTGCTATCTTTAATGTAAATCTTTTGCTCTTCCTAACAGACTGGGGTGCTCTAAGGCTAGCCATATGTAAATACCTGTACAAATATTTATGGTTTTTTAATTTTTTTATCACTAACTCTTGAGAATGTGCTAGTTCCCTGTTTAGAAATGTTAATTTATGAACAGCTCTGAAAAATGTAAACCAATATTTCAGTGTTGATGATTATTGGTTTTGACATCTGGCTGCAGAGAAACAGTCTCTTTTCTGAAATGTGAGGCAAGTTTACATCATCTCTCATTCATACCCACACCACCATTTCAGTACCTTTCTAAGGAAATAAATGTGCCCTCAAATCTCAATTTTCCCACGTTTGCTGTTAATAAAGTAGTTGAATCCTATGTTTTCTTTCCTGCTCCTTATATAGCTGGTATTTTCATGAGGCCTTTTCAGTACTTCATACTTTGGAGTGTCACTTGTAGCCTTTATTTCCCAGGAATATGGAACACCGGAAATGGAGATTCCCCAGGAATATTTCCACACAGGAAATGGAGATTTTTGATAGTTTAAATAATTCACTTGGAAGGCAATGAAGTCTGATAGTTACAATGATATTCTACTGTACTGGGACATTTGCTCCTGATTTGTTCAATTCCCTTCCTGTAAAATTATCATAATGATGCTTAGATCACTGTAGAGGTAGTGTGACCCACTAACACCCTTCATTTTAAGCCAAAATATGAAGTCGGTCATACTGGAACTTAAAAATTCTGGTTTAACAACTCTGTTCATTGCTAGTAAGTAGTACGAAGACAAGAATAACCGTGCATCCTTGTTAAAGTGTTTGAGAGGTTATAGGTAGTGTAGCTTAATGCGGATGGAGTGAGAATAGCTGTACAGATGCTGGGGGACCCCAATCCTGAACAGGAATTTTGTCAGATTCATACTTCTGCTGTTGTAATGAAGCACTTGTTGCTCTTTGTAGCCTTCCTTAAAAAAATATTGGTTCGGGCAGACAAAAGTTTTACATGAAAAGAGCTTATTCCTGGTTTGTTCGCTTCTGTAATGTTAAAATTGTATAGTCTCTTGAAATAACTCAAGCTTTTTGGGGGGCTTAGCATCACATGAAACTAATGGATGGCAGTGCTCTCACGTATTCTGCAGAGAATTCTGTCACCAATTTCATGCTGCTCTACCCTTATAAAACAGATTCTTTATGGCTTATTGACTAATGCCCAGTTGAGATAGACTCTTTAGCATATAGTTTCCAGGATCATTAGTTCATTTATGGGCCATACTTCTGCTCATTGAAATCAGTGGGAAAAATCATACTGTGTTCAGTGAAACATTATCAATCCTTCGAAAAAGGATTTTGTAACGCAATATGGCTGTCATTTAAAACCTCAGAGACAATCTGCACAGTGTACTCTGAGCGAGAACCGCCCTCCCTGTCCAGAAAAATGCCAATTGTTAGTGAAAATGGAAGAACAAATGAGAAAAAAATATTTTGGGAACAGAATTAGGGGGAGCATAATGGGTCTTAGTAACTTAAAAATTTAATTACACTGAATGATTTGCCATCAATTCCTGTTCTCCATACAGATTTTCTACAGTTTTCTTTTGCATATATTATGTTTGACTAGAATACAAAAAGCAGTTCTGTCATTTCTGTCTTTTGAAAGCTTTTTTCCTTTAGAGCGAAACAAAGCACTCTGTGCAACATCATAGATTGTTGTGCTGTGTGTTTTTTAAAGTTCTTCCATATGGTGAAGATTGACTAAATGTTTCATGAAAGGCTCTCTTTCCATTAGAAAACCTGTCACTTGCATTTCTCTTAATCACTTACAGGCTTTCAAGCTGCACCTGCCCTCATTGTTGAATATGGAGAGAACAATTTGTAGTTCTCTAAAATCCACCAAATTTATTTAAAGTATCATTAGGCAAATGCTTAACTGGATGTACATCTTCTGTACTTTTTGTGACTACAGAAACATATGTTGGTCAAATTATTCCCTTTGAAAAATGTTATTTGCTGCATCTAGTCTTTTTCTCCGTGTGAATTACCTGCCTTCGTATAATGTTTTTTACTAATTTCATTTGGTGTTTGTTGGAGGATAAACCAAAAAGAGTGAAGTTCTGCCTATTTTGGGCAATGTTTTCTGGGTGTATACAGAGAATTTAAGCCCAGAGCTTAGGTTCATAAAGTCTAAGATCTAATTATTTGGGGGCTTGCCCATTGAATTGTATTGTTAGTGATTAAATCAAATGCATTGTTGTTTGCAGTCTGTTGTTAGGTGACCTAAACTTTCTCAAGGGAAGGAATATTTTGCAAGAGCCGTTAAAATAGTAATTCTCAGGTGGATATAGGGTTCTCTATATATTCCCACAAAGTAACAGAACGTGTGAGTATCTTCACACCTGGTTGTTCAGGTAACAGCAATATCTTTGTCATCTTAAATTATTTTTGTTCCAGGACCCTGGTCAGGAGGTTAGTATCTTGGTTCCCTATAAGCAACACTGATTAGCTTTGCCCTTTGCAAGAGTTAAATCTGCAGGTCTTCAGTGAGCTATCAGTGATCTTTTCTAAAACCACAAATCTGGCTGAACAACAGCTGAGAGTATCCTGTTTTGTGTATACGGGGTATAAAGCAAGTGGTATTCTTCAAAAAACTTGTCAGCAGACTTTGTAGCAATAAAAATGTTTGCACAGATGATGTGGACAAGGGARCAAAAAGGGGTATGAGCATAGTGAGTCTGAATTGCTATTTGGAGATTGCTAATATGTTCATGAAATAATTTTTCCTCACTAATCACTGACGCTACTCTAGACCATACTTCACAAAAGACTAGCAATGACAAATAAGCTATGCAGTCTGCTGCCAAATCATTTTTTGCTGTGTTTTGTAGTGCAAGGAAAAATACTGTGGTATATTTTGCTGTCAGCATTGTGTTGCTATGAGCCTGTCTGTTGTTGAAATAAAAGTTGGAAATTGGTGTGGGCAATTCCCACATTCTAATCTCTGTTAGCAATTTTGTTAAATAATATAGGATAAACAAAGCTGACCTTAAGCTTCTCTGATGGAAAGCCTCCTTCTCTATAATAAGACTAATCCAGAGGCTTCTGACATCAGTGGAAATAATCCCATTGACTGCTAGGGATCTGGAGCTCTCCTATTATGTGTGTAAGGACCCTTGAAACATGATTTTAAAAACTGAGCCCTTGGTGGTGCTTGACTGATGGGTTAAATATATACTATAAACTTTTTTTTTTTTTGGCCTGTGCTAGGCTCGAGTGTGTCAACTTAAATGTCTTAATTCTACAGAAATGTTGATGTCATTCTCAGTCAGGGCAGTATAACTGATGGGCTTGTGAGTGAGTGCTGCCTAGTCTGTTTGGCCAGTTCTCACTTCCTATCTAATCTTGGACTACTTCATTCACCTCTTGGTGCCCTTGTTTCTATTCGCTCCTTGCCCTACCTGCTTTCTTTAGTTTGAAAGGCTTTTGGGAGCAGAGACTGTTTTGTGCTGGTGTAGCAAGATCGATCCCCCAAAACCCTCAGTATCTGTGTAGGCTATGAGTGGCTAGTTTTAAATGTAACAAATAAAAATATAAGCAAGACAGCAACTACGTTGTTATAAATGCCCTTATATTGAATAGAATGTACATACACATGAAGACTGCATTTTTTGTGGTGTTAGCCTGTTTGTTCCCCATATAGTTATACATGTTTGTTTTCTATACAAAGAACAGACAGAAAAGAGGTTCTGTCAATCCATCTCTCTATCCATAATCTGATGGCTGGACTGTACCTTTTAGACCAACTCACCATGGTAGCATGCTTTCTATCTTTCTCCCCTTTAAGATAGGCAGTACCAGTGACAACTGGCCTGTAGGGAAGCACATAAATGTCAAGCGTGCCTAATGGTTTAAGCATGACCTGACACCTTCCATGAAAATGTTTCTGGCTGACTGAAATAGAAAAGACAATCCACATGGTCACGTATGTTTTGTGCATGCATATACATGCAAGCTGTGCTTTGGTCAGCCCACTGCAGGCAAGGCCACATCTTGCTCCTCTATTTTTAAGGTAAGGCTCATGAATAAAAGAAGAGAGATGTTAACAGAAAAACAAAGCCTTTTCTTAATAACCTGCTTGTGGGCACCATCACACTGCACAGAGCACATGTTTTCCCTAGTGCCTGACACTTGCCACTGCTGCCACTGGACCAGCCATACACAGCAGTTACCAGGGGACATATGGCTGATTATTCCTTATGGCTGAGCCAGGGTGCCTCTGCCAGGAGCTGGCAGGCAGTCATACTTGATTCCCTTGATTAAGACGGATAAGTCTCTGAATGAACCTCTGAGGCAAGTTGATAATGTACAGAAAAAGCAAGTTAGTAGCATTAATCAGACTTAAAGGGCATGAAATCAAGAAGAGAAACATGACAACCTTGACACGAGAAACTGATGTAGCAGCAGATAAATACTTGCAGCTAATCCTCTAATGGACAACAAGACAGGAAGACTACATGATGGCTTTCTCTGTGCACAACCTCTGTGCTTACAAACATGTTTCATATTTTAAGTTTCACAGTTGTACCACATCTAACACTCTAGTGCCTTTGTTAGTCTGCAACACAGAGAGTCACTGGAGATTTGTCTTTATTTGCAGCCTGACATTTAAATATTTTTAGATGTCTTTTTGTTGGATTCCAAATGCTCAAAAATGCTCATAAAAGTTTGACTTCAGTATATATGTACAACTGTATAGTTGTATTTGCTGGTTCTTAGAAAACAATCTCAGGTTTTTTTATTTTGCTTTATGCTAAAAGTGATTATTAATGTTTCATTAATCAACTGTTCAAAGTGTGATTGCTTCTGAATAGCTCTCAAAATCTGTTTTTTTACTACTTACCTTCATTAGTGCTTAATTAACAGAGGAGATGCAAACTGAAATCTTCAGACCACTCAAGGATGAGATACTGCTTTTCAGAAGAGGGGCTCTGAACCTGGTCTGCATTTTGCAAGTGAGGTGCAAAACTGCTGTAAATTTAGACCAACATTTTCCACTTAGACTAGAGATACAACAATTGCTCTGTGCCAAGAGGAAGAGTGGTAAAATTGGGCCATCAGTTTAATATGGAGGATGATGACATATTCATGGCTATTGAAAAGAAAAGATCCATAACTTTACTGGACACAGAAACAACACTAAATGTGTGAGACAACCATGAATAAATCTGGAAGCAAGGATTGCCTGCAGACTGTTACAATCATTTTCCCTGTATGCCCAGTCTTCTCAGTGCATTGCTGTTCTGGCTCTCTGCTTGGTGTGGCATGGTCTACCAAATGCAGTGCTATAAAAGGGATGAAAATACTTGTGGTGCAAAAGAAATGTGGGAGCAATGCAGTCTTCTGAGCATCTTGGTTTGTTGCTGCTGCTTGTTGAGCTGTAGGTAGCACAAGACAGCCAGGCCTTGTGCCATCACAAAAGGACTGGCCTTAAATGACTGTGTCATCATGCTATAATTACCCTTATTCCTCTTCTCTTTAATCAACATCTCCAGTTTTGCCACCTCATCTGGTTTTCTATAATAGAGTTAAAGGCATTTAGGTTTTTTTTTTTAAAAAAGGGATAAAAGTCCTATGGAGAATCAGCTGTCACACTCTTACTGATTTAATAAGGTCAAGATGCAAATTCTTTGTCCAGGATGGTTAATTATTTTAGCATCTGATCCAAATTTAGTTTGTTACACTGAAATCGTAAGTTTTTGTTATTGTGCCAGTCCCACTAAGTGGCTGGGCATCACGGCCTTAGTTGTTTGTAAAAGAATAAGTAGGCTTACTGTTCCATGGAAACAACACACATCATGAATTCTGGTGAAATGGGACTCAGAGCAATAACGAAAGAGCTAAGAGCTGCTTTCAGTGGAGCTAGATACAGACTCCGATTCATCTGCTTTTAAAATTTGGAAAGGAGGATCTTTATAAAGAATGTGTGAACAAGATGGAAAGAAGAGTACATGAACTGCTGGAAACATGACCTGTCTTCAGATCAGAGAAGGAAGTAGGAGGGTAGCTCAGTAAACCACTTTGAATTTTTGTTCTTTGAATTACACCAAGAATTAAATAATATTTGAAATCAGCATCCAGCATTTAGCTCACTTATTGTTTATGTGCATATCACCAATTGAAAGAAGAGATCTACATGCAATGTATAGCTTAAAACTACAGGAACATAACAGTAATATATTTGGGATGTTGATGCTGGAGTTTCTGCATAAATTGTTTCAACCTGTTGCCAAGATGATGAGTTGGATATAAGTTTCCTGGTTGGCAAAGAGGGGGATGTTTTGCCTATGGCATCCATAAGGTATCTAGAAAGTGATGGAAAGCTGTTGACTTCTGCTGCACTGATGAATCAGAGTTTGATGCACTGCACATTTTACATGCTGTTTCCCTTTGTGGATGAGGCTGTGCTATACCTACAATAGGAGTGCCAAGGCTCATTCCTTTCCTTAGTACCCTGGACTACTTGCTATCAAATTACAGCTGCTTCTTTGGAGCAGTGGCAGAGAGAAACTGGGATTTGGCCTCATCTTGGTGTACTACTGTTGAACAAATATTTGCATAAAACTGTATTCTTTATACAGTAATAACCAAAAATGTTGACAAGATTGCTGAAGTTGGAAGGCATGCAGACTTTTAGATGCTCTGTAAGTGTGGTACTGATATATTCCATGTTTTAGCTTAATGAAGCTTGAAGTACATCTCTTGTTATGCATTTGTTATAGTATTTTAATAAATTAATCTTCTACATTGTATATGACTTCTCATGTTAAAAATTCTAGTTATTTAGTTTATATTTTATTTGTATGGTAAACATATTTGTCCTTCAGAAAAAAAGGACTTTGAGTTACCTCTGAGATATGTAGGTTTTTCTCTGAATCATTTTGTTCATACTGTAACATCATAACAACTGACATCCCTGTATATCACTAAATATAGTAAAATTGAGCTAAAAATACCAGTTGAAAACTAGATAGTCACACCTTTTATTTTTCTATAAATGGAGTGTTGGTTTTCTTGATTCATTTCATTGTAGATATACTAAATCCATTTTGACATGGATAATGTCTTTTTAAGTATTAGGGAACAGAATATTTATTCAATCATCTTAATAGTTGCTTGACACAATATAGCTATTTAGTTGAATATGGAAAATTGCAAGAACTGTGTTTAATGATGTTACTAGATGTTAGAATATGCACGTGTGCCTAGGACTGACTTTTGTGTTCTTGCTCCAGACATCCAGGTAAAAGGTTTAGTCTCACATCAACACTCAGGTTTCAAATACACACAAGCACTTTACTGTATACATATACACTATGTACTATATATACTATATATTGTTTTCCTCTTCCCATTGTGTTTCCAGTATTACCTTAGCAAGTTTTTTCATGATATTAGTCAAAATTTTTAGGTCTTGTTCTAGTGCTTATTTATTCAGTGTTTTGTTGCTTTAGATTTGAATTCAGGAACAAATGGCTGTGAAAAGCTCTAAGATATCTGACAATAACAAAACTTACAATAAGTATTCGATAGCATGACTGCAAATAAGTTAACTCTGGTAGTTTTTAGTATTAAATTGAAGATAATACTTTAACTTACCTACAAATGGCAGAAGTGGAGAGGGCCTCAAATCATTAAATGTATAGGTGTTTAACTTCCTCGAAATCTGTGAGATTTTTTCCCCTTCCTCCCCCCGCCCCCCACCAAAGGAATCTATTTGGCAGGCATTTCAATTTTAGGTAACAAGAAGTCCCCAGGCTAGGGTTATTTTTGAGGCGGGGGAGGGTAAATACAGAATGTATCAGTCCTTGTGAAGTAATAAGGAACATCATGGGAGGGAAGTAGGATCTTTATGTGCCTCTGAGTATAGATGTGGCAAAATATGGGGAAAGATGCAGTCTCTCAGATAAAACTCAGCCAATTGAGGCTCTGTAAATGGTAACAAATGTTAAGGATTCCTGCCTAGAGCTTTGCCAGGTAACAGTTTGGAACATTGATCTGTAGCAAGATGAGGCATCTTGCCAGCTCAAGAAGGTTTCTTCTTCTGTTCATACCTCTAATGCTGTTACATAGTAGCATGGGTCAGTAAAATATGGAGCTTGAGGGATTTCAGAGGCACAAGCTTATTTTGTGAACAAAACAGTGTACAAAAGCCTTGTGAGGTTGAATAACTACAGTTTCCTCAGACCGTGTTGATAATCTCTTCATTGAGAGCAGATTGGTCTTTGCGGTAGGAAGCAAAGAAAGGGGTAAGCAAGTAACTTACATATTTTGTCAGTGTTGTTTGTAGTAGGTCATATGTTGTTTTTCACTTCACTTTATAATTTTATTATTTCTTTTATGTTCTTATAATTTCCTGCTTCATAATTTTGGATAGAACAGCTCCACAGGCACTTCCTGTATGGATGAATAGTGAAACTAGAGATTCAGATAGGGGGTACTCCAGTGCTGTAGCCACAGCTCTGGCAAATACTTGTTTGGTGGATATGGGACCTCCTGCGTGTGCATGTTTGCTTCAATGAAGAAAATTCTGGCTGTGGAAAAAACTAGGACCTGCTCCTAAATATGCACATTGCTCCACTGCAAAAAATGTGTTGTGAATAGATGGTGAGAAGCTGGGAGCTCTGCAATCAACCTGTGATGGCTGTAGGAGCTGGGAAAAAATCATGTAGAACTGAATAGCTTTTTACATTAATTGCAAAAGTGGTGAAGTTAAAAAGGAGTGGTGGTGAATTACCTGACAGTTACAAGTTTTGACTCTCTTTTTCGGAACACACACTGATATCCTGTTTTGATCTCTGTTCTTGCAAGTATTATAAATAGGGTAAGCACGGAACATGGTAGTCTTCCTCTTACTGGTGTAAAGTTTTGTATGAATGATGCATGCTAACTTGAAAATAATATTGATATTGCTAGTAATCTTCCTGATGTTATGCATGTTTGTGATATTTTAGAATGATAGAACAATTGTTTCTCTTCACATTTGAAGCAATGTTGCATAAAATATGGAGAATATTTTATTAATCACAAAGTCTCAGATAAGTAGTCTTGAACTGGTTTTCTTAGGTAGCTGTGTCTTTTCAGCAAAGGTGGCATGTCATAACTTCAGGAGAGAAGTCATTTCACCAAACTGGTTAAATTCAGCCTGGGATTAAGCAGGAGAAACTCCAGCGATGAGAGCTGGTGCTTTGCCTCACTTATTCCAGGTTTTGATGTCTATTTATCTTTGTCACAGCCGTAGTTCGAGTCATTTCCAGTAGATGGCCAAATGCCAGCAGCGTAGACAAGAGGTGGGAGGCAGCAGGGCTTCAGCAAGGGCAAGTGGAGCCGGGACCGGCCTGAGAACTTGAGCTGAGGAGATGACGGGCCATGTGGGCCAAGGGGAGAGCAGTGTGTGTCGTTAACCCAGGCATTAGCAAGGCCCATGACAGAGTCTGCTGCGATGTCCTGAAAGCAAATGGGTGAGGCACAGATGTGAGAAGTGGGCCATGAGGCAGGTGGGCCAATGGCCTGTGAAGAGCAGGAGAAAGCACCCCTGAGGGGCAGCTCTTAGTGGTGTTGCTTGGGGTGAGTGGTGGGGCCAATCCCAGTGAAGGTCTGAAGGAAGGGGCTGGGTGGAGGTGGTGGGCAGGGGGCACCTCCTGCAGGATTGTGGGCAACTCCAAAGTGGGGAGGGTGGGAAGGCCCTTGGCTGATCCCCTAGAGGGGATGGCAGCCACTCAGGGGGGCATCAGCAAGCTGGGGAAGCATGCTGGCATAAACCTCCCGGAGTAGAAGAGGAAGACATGCACCATCCCACACCCGTTGTGGACCAATGCCACACCACCATGCAGGCGGGGGCTGGGGCTGGAGCTGGCTGAGGAGCAGCTCTGCTGAAGAGGCCCCAGGAGCCTGTGGTGGTGACAGCAGCAGGGGTAAGAGGAGCAGAGAGTGCACCTGGTGGTGCTGGCAAGTGGTGGTGAGCCACGGGCAGGTGGGGGGAAGTGATAGTTGCCCTTTGGGCGGCCCTTGTGAGGGGGTGGGTGGAGGGCTGTGTGCGTTATGGGCTGCCCGGAGAGTGCGAGGCAGGTGGTGCCGTCATGGCAGGAGGTGAGGAGCGGGCCCGCGGGCTGAGGAGGGGCCTGGAGCAGCAGGGCTGGATGTGTTGGGGAGACCAAGGACAGTCCCTGTGCCGCAGGTGCAGCCTTTGTGTCTAGCCAGCAAAATGGCATGTGGGAAGGATCTTGATGAAAGGGGCCCTCAGCCCCTGGCACCCTGTTCCTGGAAGGGAGGGCATCTTTCAGGCCATAGGCCCCCCCACCCCCACCCCCTAGAGCCATATTTGGATGGTGCTGGGGCCTGCCATCACAGTGGCCTGCTGCTGTCACCAGCGACCTCGCTGCCCATTGTCCTGAGCACCGTAGAAAAGGGACCATTGCAAGTAGCCCCCAGCTCACTCAGCTTCTGGCTCCTGTACTGCCAAGGACATTTGGAGCAGGCAAGGAGCAAGGAGGATGAAGGGAGCTGCTGCCCCTCTTTGAGAGGCATGCTGAACAGGGGTCCTGCAAACAACGGACCAGAAAGCGTGCCTCGGCAGGATTAGGGAGAGGATAAAGAGGAGAGATCTTTGGGACAGACTAATGTCTGTAGAAGGTACGGCTGATAGCTGCTCAAAAGGTGCCATAGAGCCCATGGAGGTGGACCCCCCAGAAGAGGCGGATGAGCCTATGGAGGTGGACCTGCCAGAAGAGGCCGACAAGCCCATGGAGGTGGACCCAGCCCCCATGAAGTGGCCATGGCACAAAGCCTTCCGTGTGATGCCCTCAACAGAGAGCTGGCAACATCGTCCCCAGAGGGCAGGGCCTCTCAGGCTTCTCCACATGGGCCTAGAGGCGTGGAATTGGTCAGCCCCTGTCCGAAGGTAGCCCAGAGAGGGAGCAGCAGGTCGCCATCCTGCAGGCGGGTCAGGAGGCATTAGCCTAACCTGTTTGCACAGGATCCTGCAGCCATCAATAAAAGAGCCGTTAAGTTTGCAGCCTTGCACAAGACCTCCTTTCCTGCCCCGCACTGCCCCCACCTCACCCCCTGCCATGTGTAGAGCTGGGATCTCTTGTGCCCTGAGCTCCGTGGGAGAGGGGAGGAGAAGGCCTGGCTTCCTTGGGGCTGCTGCGCCGGGGCAACAGAATGAGTCTGGAGCCAGGGCCGCACAGATCATTGGGGTGCTGGGGGACGGGGGGTTCACTCTGAGGAGGGGAAGCCTAATGGAGGGCCTTGCTGTCTTGAGCTCCTTCTCTCTTCAGCTGCCTCATGGGTGGTTGATGAGGGAGCCAGAGCCTCCATGGTGGGACACAAAGCATTAACAAGAGAACAGTCAAAGCAGCTCTCCAAAGCAGCCTGTTCCTTTGGAGAAGCCAAATGGCCTTGGTTTGTGGCAGGGAGCTCTGCAGGAAGGTGCGTTCTGCTTGCCTCTGTAGGAGTCCTTTTCAGGAGGGGGCTGATTTGTGACAAGTGTCCCATGGCTTTGCTCTCTGCCTGGCACTTGGGAGGCTGCCTGTGGAGCTCCGTGCCCTGTCTCTGCCACCCTGCTCTGGGTAGCGCCTGGGACAAGAGGCAATTGTACCCAGAGCTGCTGCTTCTGCCCCCGCCCAGGACTGGTGCTCTCCAGAGCTGCTGTCACTGTTGCCTCTGGGGCTTCCTCTCCCTTTGAAGGCATGCTGGGCACTGGGGAGGGTCATCTTGAGGTTGCTGTCCACCTGGTGTCACCAGCTCCTCTCTCTCGGTGGTACAGAAGAAGCCAGCTCTTTGGTCTGCAGACTTGGAGCTCATTGTCAGTAGAAATACAGTTGCGTCTCATGAAAGGGTATGTTTCCTTTGCGTGAGTGGACCCTCTAAGGAGAAGGTTTTCATGGCCAAATGCATTTTTTTTTTTGCTGTAGACTGTCACCAGCACAGCCATCTTTGGTTTGGGGAAGCTTGCAGACCGGATTTTTCCTGTCAGTCCTAAAGCAATTGGTACTAGTTGGAGTTTGCTTCCTGGAGGTGCCAGGAGTCTATGTTTCTCCTCCTGGAAACAGGTAATGAAAAAAGCTTGAGTTTCATTCACCAGTGTTGGACTCCATGAGATTTTTGGCCAGGTTCTGCTCTTTCAGCACCCAGAGGAGCAAGGCTGCAATGTTTGCAACAGTCCCTTTAAGAAGACAGATGGCTCTCGGATGGCTTGTTCTTGACTGCTGATCATTGTGTAACGCAGTCCTGGAGTGCAGGCTTCTGAGTGAAGCGGGCTGAAATAAAACTGCCTGAAGCCTAAGGGAGAGCCTGTCTCCAAGCGATAGCCTCCAGCTGCATGAGAACAAATCAGTGACACTGCCTCAGTTGTGGAGATTGTAGGCAGGCAGAGTGTCAGAAGAAGCAGCACCCTAAGTATTGGATGGCTTCCCCCCTGCCTTTTTCCCATATGGCCCTTCTGTCAGCTGACCCTTGTCAACTGTCAGCTTCTCCTTCTCAGAAGCAAGTGCTATTGGTGGGGTGTGCAGGGGAGACCTCCCCTGCAAAGGCATTGTGGGAGGAGCAGGTCAGGTGGGCTTGCTGGAAGAGGCTGGGAGCTGGAGAGAGAAATCGCATCACCTGTTTTGCTGCATCTACAGGCTCTTTTGTGGGGTGCCAGTGAAGTTTTGGTGGTGTCTGCAGCTCCTCTTCTCTGTGGAGCACTCTCAGAACTTCTTTCTTCATGCCTCCCTTTCTGTCACATGTCTCCCTTTCTGTTGAGCATCATATCAGGCAGGATTGCCATCTTTTCAGGAACAGAGCCTGCCCCCTCAGAAAACGTGTCCCTCTCAAAGCATGGTCCTCAGAAAGAAGCCCCACAATGGTGCCCATGGAGTGGCCAAATACCTGACTTCAGAGGTTGGGGGGTTCTTTGAGAAGGGCTTGCAGGAGAGTGAGTGGGGGCAGCTGGCCTGACTTGCAGGTGTGCATAGCCCAGGTGGCTGCTGAAGTGCTGGGTGAGGTGCTGGCTGGGGTGCGTATATGCGTGCGTGCGTGTGTGCGCGCGTGCGTGTTCAAGGCCCCACAGGTGATGTGTGTAAGAGCCTCGAGTATGTGTAATTCAGGATTGGAAGGATGGGTGGTGGGAGGGAGGAGAGCAGGGGGAACACCCCCAGGGCTGCTGCCAAGCAAATGTAGTGCTGTGCGGAGGGAAGAAGAGGGGCTTTGGCCAGAAGGTGTCAAGCCTGAAGCGTGAGGAGTGCTTGTGACTCAGGTTAGTTCATAAGTTGCCTACCTCCATCTTCTGACTGCTTGTGAAGCACTGTTTTTGTTTTAAATAGGGTGGTTCATGCCAAAGTCGTTGCTGGAGTTTCATTTCTCTTTTCCTGCAAATGAGGTGGGAAATAGCAATTTTAGAAAATGATAATAATTCTGAATGCTATTAATCCCTCAATAGCAAAATGATTCTTGTCTTCTAATTGTTTTGGTCACTCCGTATTTGGTTGTTTTTTATAACTTTTTCTTTTTCTTCTCCTGTCAATCATCTTTAATATTACTAGCTTCCACTTGATTTTTTTTGCTCTGGTCACACTTTACTACTACTACTGCTTCTTAGTAAATGCTCTTTTCACCATTTACCTCCTGTACCTATTGCTGTTCTGTTCTCTGTCTTGTTCCCCCCTCTCTCTTAAATTTTTCCTGTTTTCTGTATTATGTAAACTGGTATCAGTTTAAACAATCTAATGAAATCTAATGAATTATGAATGTAGTATCGCACCTTCATAGTATGCATAAACTCCCTTGAGTGGCAGCAGTGTTTAGTAGTCTATGAATGTAGTAAACATGGTTTTCTTTCACTGAAACTATTCTTCAAATTCCACCAGAGGTAACAGTGGAGGAAGGGGAATAGGGCACTACCAAGTGTGGCAAAAGAGTTATGTTAAAGTAGGATGAGCTGAAGGAATTTTTTTGTCAGCACTGTCACTCAGGATTAAAAGGTAAGTTTTTTTCTTATATATTAGATGTGCTGTTTCAGATCCTGCTCTTCAGTCTCTTAATCTCATTCTTTTCAAATATATGCAAAAGAAAGTATTAAAAAAAAATCAAGAAAAAAGATGGTCTTTGGAAAATTCTTGTGTTTTTTGATGCATTCCCTGTCTTGTTTAACAGGAGAGGACTTAAAGACTTGTTCAAGAAAACAAGATGCAACATACTGTTATTACTGAATGTCAAAGAATACACAAAAAAATGGATAATATTCCAAGCTCTCGTGTTCTTTAAATGTATAATATATCTTTCTTATGTACATATGTGATTCAGATTCTTGACTTCTCTTTATCACACCCATGTTTATTTTTAAGTTAGGTCTGTGTGYCGAGATGTTTAGTTTTGTAGCATTGTATGTTTACGTGAAATGTTTTTTGCATTAAAAGATGATTTTCTTTTTTTTATATTCTGCTGCTTAGCTAAAGAAATCCATATATTGTGGATGACTGAGCAGATCTTTCTTCAGTCTCATACAGAAGTGGATAGCCCTCCAGAAGGCAAGTACTCAGAGACCCTCCATCAGGTGACTTCTATGGATTTCTATTTCTGGTTAGCATTTACGCCTTTAAGAAAAAAGAAACTCAAGTGAAAAGAAAACATTGTAATTTAAAAATATACTGTGAATGGGAAAGTGGCATTGTTCAGCTTTGAATGTAAATAATAATATTACTAAACTTTTTTTTTAATGTGTACAGATGCAGCTTCAATATGAAGTTAGATATTTGGACTAATATACATTTCCAATAAATATTTACTTTGTATGTTAGTCTTGAACTTCCAAAGGCTTTTAAAGTCATAACCTTGTTCCAAATTTGTCAAACGAAGCTTAAATATTCTATTGCAAAATAAAGCACTGAACTTCACAGTTGAATGGCAAACCTTATACTACTCATCTTGTTTTATAATACCCAGTATTGGTCTTTTTGCATTACAAATTCATGGAACAGTTGAAGGAAAATTCTCACTTCTTCTCTGAAACTTGCAAGGTCTTCATTTTCCTAAAATAATGAGGTAAAATCTGCCAACTGCCATTTAAAGCTATCAGTCCATTCTCTTTTTCTCCAGTGAGTTTAAGGAGGTTTTACATAAGTTAGATATTCCATGCACCTTCAGATATCTTCAGTTTGCTCTGATGCTTTTTATACTGGATCCTAAAAACATTCCTTAGTAGGGTTTATAGAACTCTAAAAGCTTCTTCAAGAAATCCAAATTCTTTTTTTCTTTTTACAGTTTCTTTTATAATTGCTTCCCCTTCTTCCTTTTATAAAAGTAGTAACCGTAATGTCTACCTACTGTTCGTGGAGGGAAACCAGCTTTTAGTTTTGGTATGTTCTAATAAGACAGAACAAGTTTCAAAAGCTGTTGGATTTTTCAAAAGGTCTGCTCTGCTCTGTGTGTGTTCAGCAAGATATTTAGACAGATGTTTGACCAAGAACCAGTTTTCATTGTGCCTGAGAATTTGGTTTCTAAAATGCCCTTTGGTTTCCTATTTCTTAATTTCTGCATGACTTACTGTTCTTTTGGTTATGAATCTTTGTGTTTGAAGACTACAAAATCATAAGGTTTGGAATAGAGAAGACTTTTTTGTGGGGGGGAGGGGGGACAACTTCATGTTGCGAAATTGTTGCATTTAGATTTAACAGTCCTCAGAGGTGGGTAACCAGACCAAACAAATGCAGCAACAAAACATTAGACAAAATTCTGAAATACGATTCCCTTAAATGATATTATAGCAGTATTTACATATGTAGCAGTATCATACAGAATATCAGAATGATCAGTTCTACATACTTGATTCTTGAAAGTGGTACCAGTGCAACCAGTTGTTTTTGCTTCTAGTCTTATGTACATTTTAAGGGCAGCTTCACCAATGCTATCAGTTACAGGCATTTTCATTAGGTAGCATCTTTGGTATCAACCCATTCCAGCACTTTCAAGGCCACTACTATCTTGCACTCCTTGGGGGGGCCCTGCTGCAGTCTTATGTCTCTCTATTTTTGTATGGATTCTTATTACAAAGTCATGGATAGTTAACTCTACACAACAATGTTTTATAAAACACGTGTGTATGTGTGTGTATATATATACATACACATATATATGTTCATAAGTGTATGGATATAATACTCTTATCTACTTGTTATTAATAACTGTCTAATTGTGACAATGTTACTGGTATGGATTTAGAATACCATTCTTTTCAGGTCGTAACAGAATGCTGTATACCAAAGAGTTGGTGGATGTATTAACCTTTTGTGAGTTCTACCTGTGTTTATACAAGTGTTTTTAAATCCTTTTTTTCTCCTGTATTTTCTTTTCCTTTGTGAAAACCTGGTTATGCTGTCTTGAGATGGAAATCCCTAGGAAAGCAGTACGGGTTGTGTCAATGGTCAAACAGTTATTGGACTTGTGCTTAATTCTAGCGTGATTTGTTTACCTCTGTTTCGTTTCAGGAGAAAAGCTTTATTTCCACAAAGAATAGTTCTCAGTCTTACTGAGTAAAGACTGCAGTATTCAGCATGTGYTCTCATTTTTCTCTGCTGATAAGCTCACACTATTTTCTATGCTGGCTGCTGCCTGGCAATGATGTGTTCTTTAGTGTCCCTCGTGATTAAAGATGGCAATGAAGAACTGATTTGCAGCATTGCTGTCGGTCAGATATTTGAATATTGTCAGCAATCAAGTCAAAATATATATTGGTTTGTCTTTGGTTCGCATTGCTTTTCTGACTCAAGAAAGGTATGTTCCTGTTGCTTAATTTTGGCATCTGGAGAGGTTTTTTTGGTAAAATACCCAGGTAAAATATTTATTCATAAACATTTAAATTCTTAAAATAAGTTTTATGTGAGGAATGATAGCTTAGCTTTATTGATTGCATACGCATTTCTGTAAAAAAGCAAAACATTGTTAGTAAACTAACTGTGGGCTCTTTCTACCTTCCTTCACTAGTCATGTATCATTGCTCTGGCTTTTTAGGCCTCAAGAAGTGTAAGCAACTTTTTGTTTCTCTTTCTCTGATTAAAGCTGCCCAATAGCCTTCCCAAAACCATACAATGAAGCATCTGTTTTATTGCCATCTCCTGCACTGTTCCACCAATATGCCAGAATGCATGGAGTCATTCAACTTCAGAGTTATTTTCATCTGATTGCTGGAAAGTCTGAGTTTGGTTTTCCTTACCTTAATCAGGTTAAAGATTAGTTTTTAAGCCTGTTATTTTTATGTTGTGAGTTCAGATTTTTTTATGTAGGCTGAGGTGATGATTTGATATACCTCACTTCTTTTTATGCTTCAAAATCCCTCGAGAACTTTCAGTGAGGTACTTGCAAAAATGATGTTTTGCTCCATGTCATCAGCAAAACTTCTAGAATGCTGATATTTCTGTTGTAGGGAACTCAATCTTCAAATAAGTCTGTCCTATGTTCCCCATATCTCTTAAGGTCTGTATTTTGCTGTTCTTGGGGGGTTTTTTGGTGGTGGGGCTTGGGGGGAGGGGTTGCTAGGGTTTTGGACCTGAGTGGTAGATGATGAAATAGTCTTTCAATCAACATCCTCTTGGACTCACTTGTCAATGTTTTGTTTCTTCTCAGGTGCAATTTTTTTGTGAGGATTATTGTTAATGTCTGTTTTGGTCCACCTACTACATGTATTCAAAGCAAAGGTGTCAGCATACGTTCTCATGATTAAAAGTAACTATACTGGAATCTACCTTAAGAAATCTCTGTCCATCAAGCAGAAGTTACTGCATGAACATGCAAACTGGAGCGTGCCAGCTGCAGCGTCTCACCCAAGGAGTCCCTTAAGTTAAGATGTTTTGACTTGATTGCTTATGATGGTAAGAACATAATAGGAGCTTTGTGTTTTTAAGAGGAAAATTAATTAAAGATTTTTAAATTCTAAAAGTGACATTTGTGTTTTATATAACTATTTATTTGTAAATTAGAGAACCCAGTGTTTACCTGGATTTATAAAAACATTAACATTTGTGCTTTGTTGGAACTTTTCCGCTTTTGTGAAGATAAGTAGGAATGCTCAATAAGCCATGTACTGGGACAGCTCATCTACTCACACTGCACTTTATACACTTTGCCCCCCCTCATCATGTTGTGATGGGAACAGATAATCCTGAACATGATCTCTTTCCTGTTCATTTTATTCTTCCTAAAGAGTGTTTTTCTTAAATGTGGGATCTCTTCTATCTCATTTCCATGAGATTAAATCCCGTCACTTGAATCAAAAGTGACTTCTTTTTGTGGGATTTTAGTGACATAGTCTGGTTCCAAATAGAAAATATTTAAAGCTAATATTGTAAGCTGTGTTTTTAGTGAGGCTTGCACACATCTCGACATCCATTTTCTTACACACCAGTTACAGCATCCGCTTAGCAGGTGATTAGCAGTGACTTGTTTTTTGTTGTATATTTTTCCACCAGGGGAGTGGTGGTGGCTGAAAATGATTATATTCCTGTTGGTAAGGAATCTGAGGCATGGGTAGTTTTGTCCTATATTTTCCTTCCCTGTTAAAGCTTAATTTCAAGCAGATGTTCTATGCCTTTATAGTAATGCTTGTCTAATTTTAATCATGCGGTAGATGCTGTTTGTTTTTTGGGGGGTGTGATCAACACAGGTGTCATAGGATGGGTTGCTCTTACTATCTCTGTTGGCAGTGTTTTACTGTTGGTGATACTTAGCTTGTCCATGCAGAGTGAAACAGCAGGTTTTACAGGGTAAAAAGAGAACTACTACCACTGCTCTTGCTGCCTCTGGCAGTTTTGTGAATCCAGACTCTGGGTATCTTTGAATTTTATTACAAGTTCCTGAAAACAAAAGTTTTCAGCTTTGTTACCGCATGCTGATTTTTTCATTTCCCAAAATGTTAGTGTGTTTTTGGCTAAGTTTTGTCTGAATCAAAATGGATGCAAGTTTCACTGAGAGATCAAGGGAAACAGTTTTCAAGATATATATTTTGATTCAGTAGGTGAACCAAAAAGCATTTTTATTTCTTTGCTCTGGGTCATGTTTATTGTCACAATAGTTCTACTTCTACCAGGTAGGTGAAGAAAAAAGTACTTCCTCTCCTCCCTTTCTCACTTCAACTTATAATTTGAGATTTCTATACTTCTTGACTAAGATCAGAAGATTTTTGTCACAAAAGTGATAGCTTCGGTAGGAGGTACACTGTAAGAGTGGGAACTGACTTCCCTAAAAGGTCACAGGGCTATGAATTGTTTTTTTAGGTAATAATATAATAACTGTGTCCTGAGGGTTGTATTGTCCTCATGTTTTACTCTCTCTGTAAGTGTTTATTTGGTTTGTCCTGAATATAGGATGAGGGATTGGATTATCCCCTTCCTGTATGACTCTGATTTCTAAAAACCTGGTAGGAGGAGCTGAACCTGCTGACAAGTCTTTTCAAAAGTTGAAATGTTTTATATAGAAAATGTCAAAAATGAAATATTTGGATTTTCAGAGAGAAGTGCCATATTTTGAAAATGTTGCTGTAAAATATTTTAATATTGTCAAAGTCCCTCTTTCATTGAGGCTAATCTACTTTGCCAAATTTGACTTGCAAATGCAGATAGTTTTTCTTTGAGACAGAGTATTTGATGAATTTACTGTTTCCTGAAGTCTTCTTTGAGCTTTAAAGTCTCTCATTTTTTTCCACCCTTTTCCAGTGTTTATATAGTATTTATCATTTCATTTGGTCTCCCTTATTTTCACAATTAAGGAGCAGTGGCAATTGTAGCCTATATTTATGCATATATAATTTTAGCCTATACCAATACTGTTACAACTGAAAATAAAGCATTAATAAATAATGCTAAAAAACCCCTATCTGGTTAGACATAGCCAGAGGGCTGTTAGCTTGTCTGAACTTCTTGTACAGCATATTAACGATTTCACTTTCTTAATTCTTTGTGCAACCAGTTCACAGTTCTCAAAACTTTGTTGCTTTTAAAATCAAACTTGTGCCAGATTTCAATTGTTCCTTAAATTGCTGTTCTGATGTCAAAAACAAATGGGAGATGATGTCAAACAGCATTTTCCAGTGAAGTTATTCTGGGAGATGTTTGAGAGATGGTTAGTTGCTATATTGATGGTGCTAGTGGTGCTGAGGTAGTTAAGAGATAAGATGGTGACAATCTAAGGTCTTCCATGACTGTTCTAATAAAATTTACTGTCTGTCCTAAGTATTCTCATCACGTAGGTGGGCAGAAGTAGTCTGCTATTTTCAACTTTTTTTGAACTCCTCATTTACATGTTTAAAACATTATTTACATGTGTTTTCTTTTCTTTAAAAAAGTAATTTCCTTTAACCAAAATCTACAGAAATACTCATTTTACCATCTGCATGTAGTTGCACTTTTAGTATGAGAAATTCAAGCTGCTAAATAAAACAAAATATGATGAATATGATATGCCTGTGCTCTTTATCAGAAGGGCAGAGGTGCCCTCTAAAAACAAGCTAAACCAAGGGGAGAGAAAAAAAATCCTGCTATATAAAAGCTGTTCAGTGAGAGAAGTTATATCTACGTTAGCAGCTGGTGCGGTGCAAAGAGAGAAGCAGTGGGCTATGATTTGATGGGATCCATTATGGTTCTAATATGCCCATGTTGTGCGTTTCCTGGCAGTGAATTTCACGCCAGTTGTCTGTCCTGGGTGCGCATCATGAGTTTTTATCTAATAGGTGATGTGAAATGGGTTTTTGTACAGCTATTGCAGATGGCCTTGGTCTTACAAGCAGAATCCCATGCATGTGTAGAGAGCAAATGCTGCAGGACCTTAGAGAAGATACGCTTTCCTTCTGACAGAGGTATGTTAGTCCATGTTGCAACTGGGGTAATCCAGTGTGTGACTTCAACCTTGACTCATCCAGGAGGGAAGCTATTTTGAGCCCACTGATGATGAGTTCAGCAGCACACTGCATGAATCCAAGCTTAGGTGCGAGGGATACACGTGCCCAAAAGAGAGTCCCTCCTGTGCACTTGTTAGTGTCGACTCACAGTATCACAGTGGCAGGCAGGTGTCAAGTGTTAAGTGAAGGAACATTAACAATTTCTTTCTTTGGATGCTACTTCAAATCTAGTGATGTTTTAAGTGTACAGAAATTTCAGAAGTCAAGAGCAAATGTATAAATGCTAACAATAAACTGAAGTGCTATTTGTCTTTGAGAGCTCAGTGTGTAGTGAAATTATGAACTGAAGTTATTACAAGTACCCCTTTGGATAATAAAAGAACATTTATGGGTCCTTGGATTACAGTTTTTGTGCATCATTTTTGGGGAAGATTGCTTTTACTTTTTTTAATTATTGTTGTTAGCAACTGATAAGTAAGTAGAAATACAGAAGTAATTATCCTGAATCTGGCCAATCTAATAAGTCTTAGGTTTATGTCCATTTGGGTTTTGGGGGATTTTTTTTTGTCTGTTTGGGTTTTGGATTTTTTTTTTTTTGTCTTGGGTTTTTTGCAGGGGGAGGTTGTATGTTTCCTTCCCTTGAATTCTGCTGCCCTCCATTGGATTACCTGCAAGATTGGTGGTCATTATTTGTTCTCTTTTGCGGGTAATGTCAGACTGAAGAAGCACTTTTAAATGTCTCTCCTGTGCTGGTTACCTGGTACAATTCAAACTTGATCTGCCTTGCTTATCACTTTTAGTACGTGTGATGACTCGAGCGTACTTGAATGAATATAAGGTTCTCTGGCTTGGTCCTAGTCTGAGAAGTTGCTTGCAGCTTCCAGTTGCTCAGTCAGAGCTGATGGGTCCCTGATATACACCAGTCCTTCCCCTGCATTTGTGAAACAGGGAACATGCTGGGAGGCAGCAAGAGTTTTTGTTTGCTCTGAACACTGATCTTGACAGGTATAAGCTTTTATACACTCTAATGACAACCTCTGTCCTGTAACGTAGGTGCATACCACATGGCAACCTGTACGTGTAGTTCACCAATTGCATAGACTGGGAGACCTATAAAACCTCCTAGCCCATGTGGTTGGGTTTCCTTCCAAATGAAACCATTTTCTACAAGATATGCACTTATGCTGTGTAAAGAGGCACAAATTGTACACCCAGAAATGAGGATGGTGAGTGCATCGGTACTGTGGTACAGGCATAGCCAATATTAGTATTAATATTTGGTGTACATCTATCTACCTCCTGCTTCCTTGCTAATTATTTTTCCACTATTAAGGAAGTCTTGTTCTCCCCCAATGTAAATAATCTCTACTGAATACATCTTGCTTCACCTGTTGGAAAAGAGGGAGATTAACAGGCATTCATCAAGCTTATCTCTGCTGAGCTATATTATATAGCAGAATCA
The DNA here is from genome assembly GCF_003343035.1 of Apteryx rowi. Taxonomy (NCBI): domain Eukaryota; kingdom Metazoa; phylum Chordata; class Aves; order Apterygiformes; family Apterygidae; genus Apteryx; species Apteryx rowi. The sequence continues at coordinate 128,720 of NW_020450993.1, forward strand.
ATTCAGTTCATATTAATGCTCAGCCAAGGGAGGGGAGGAATCTTGGAAGTATGAGATTTAAAAAAAAAAAAAAAAAAGACAATCTCTTTAATTGGATATTCTGCCAAATTTTAGAAATTCTAATAGAAGCTGAACACTTTCAAGAGAATACATGCTTGGCTGCTTTAGCTTCTCTGTAAAAATATGTGTTTGGATAAACTGACGAAAGCATCAGCTTTGAAAGTGTTTTATTTTTAACAYTTGATTAAAACACTTTGATTATAAGTATTTATATATTATTGGAAAAGTGTGAGAAATTTTGATTGCCCAATTTTCCTTCACATTGAAATTGACAATTTAACTGTAAAATCTGTCATTCGGTATTGCTTATTTTAGTTGTAAAATTTGCCATTTAGTATTGCTTGTTTTAATTGTAAGAGTACAAAACATTTTAGTACCCTGGTTATAGAAAAAAACGTTTTAAACAAAGCTGTTAAGCCTTTTTAACATAGTGTACAGGCAATTCAAAAGACAGGTTGTCAGAACTGGAATTGCAAAACCCTTGTTCAAGTATGTTGCATACAATGTGTTTACTGTAATTAACACTGTGTTAAAATATATACTTTATGTAGACTTTACTTGAAACAAGCAAAAACACAACACGTCAATCTTGAAATGCCACAACTTCTAAGCATTTGGAAAGCTTGACTCTGCTCTCCTGTACTTATAGGGTAAGCACAGAGTTGATTATGGGGTAGTCACTAGTCGATTTATAATTATAATTAGACAAGCATGCTTCTCCCTACAAGTCTGGACAATTAGCTTTTGAGGGCAGTGAGGGCATAAAAATGAAGGGAATTTGGCATGACATGCGTCTCATTGATTAGCTTTGTTTTTATACTACAGCAAAACTAATTTGACTTGCAAATACAGATTCAGTGTGTCTCTTGAATATCATTTTTGTTGTTGCTCTTCATAGAGGGTCTAACCACACTTACTGGATCAGTACAGTTTAGTAAGGTTACATGGTATAACTGACTGCAGGTTTATCTGCCTAATCCGAGGTCAACTGAAGAAATTCTGATTTCAGTGACCTTGAATTGTCTTCAGTGCATAGACCCAATTCCTGCAATCGGCCTTGATGTACTTGGTATAGGGTAGAAAGCAAGATATTTTTATGTTGCTTGTACAGTTCCTCAGAGGTCAGTGTGTGCTAAATTAACTCCTACAAGGCCAAGAGATCATCACTGTTCTGGACACCTTTTTGTGAAGAAAAACTTACTTCTCTTACAGGATGATTTAAGTTTTATTTTCCCTCTTTTTTAGGGTGACATTCATTATTTCTAACCTGAAACCTCTCTGCTGAATAGCTTTTCTGATTAAAAACAGCTCTGACCCGTAGGGTAAGGTAAGAAAGCAAGCACTGATTGAAAATATCAGTGCTTGTAGGTGAAATAGTCATGGATGCTTTTTTGTTTGTTTGTGTTTGCTTAGTCTCAGTGCTCTGCCAGTGTATCCAGCCCCTGCTACCTGGGCTCTGTCTGTGAATATAGCACATATAGGTAGAGTCCAGTCTGAAGGGGTCAGGCAATCTGAGGGACAGGGCTGCAGGTACTGACTTTCACGTCTGAAAGTTACGGTGTTAGAGAAGTCTGACACCTCTCAGATCACACATCAGCAAAACAATAATATTATCTTCCGCCTCTGTAGAATTTTCCATATGAAAATCTGGAGCTTCATGAGGGTTGCAGTAAGAAAGAGAGATTATAATGTGCTTCTAAATAAAAAGTCCTAAAATATACTGTACTGTAATTGACATTCAGCACTGCCTAAATTTTTTACATAAACTATTAAATCTGATTTTATTACATTATAGGTTAAAATTGCTTCAATCAAGACATTGAGGGTTTTTTTTAACTATGATCTTTTGATTATACCCATTAAATCTGCAGAGTAAAAGTGATCAAAATAATATACTCTGCATATGCCCCCAAAATATACAGTTTCTACCACTTACTAAAATAGGAAAGTGATGACATTATTATGAGACAGACAGTATGTAACATTTAATATAAAGCGGTACTGAACAAATAGAATTTAAAAGGTAGCACAAAGATTCCCTTATTCTAAGTTGTTTTTATGTTTTCTTAGAAATCCATATCATTTCCATCATGAATAGCGTATTCTACATATCACGGAATATTATTAAGATACTATTATAGTATAATATTATTATACTATTAAGATACAATAACTTTATTTGTCTAGCTGATCATCCAAGTGTTTTGACAATTTTTTCTTGAAGTTTGATTAAATGCTAGCTTGAATTTAAGATTTTGTACCACACTAAATTTCAATTAAATTTGAGGATTACATTTAATCTAGGAATATTCTTATTCTGGGCAAATAATTCTTAATCTAGAATACATATCCTAGAATTATTCAAGTGTCATGAGAGTATAAAGGAGGTAGTGTGAAAGGAAACTTATTCTCAGAATATGCTGCTGCTACAGACTAATTTCTGACTTCAGGTTTTGAGAGAATAGGTTTTTCTCTACCTCCCATAATGTGCACAATTGATGATGGGGAATTTATTATATAATTTTTCCTTTTTGCATGCCAAAGCCAACAGGAATGTGGTGATAAGGGATGGGCAAGCGTGCCACTGTAGGACTGCAATTCTAAATGAACCCAATAATATTATTTACTGTTATTGAGAGATACTACCTATGCCAAATGGAGACCTGCTTTGTCCAAAAGGCTTGGTAGTAGTATCACAGTACATCATAGCATGGAGATACCTTTTCTCAAATATTGTTTTGGAAGCCTTAAGTGGTATCCTCCCTTTCTAGTGTGCACTTAATTTTCCAGTGATTAACTCTTTTTTAAGTAGGCCTCTTGGACATGCGGAATGGCACATGCATCTGCAATGTGAAACTGTTCATAAAGCATATACAGAAAAAAAAAAAGTTATTTCAGGAAGAAATAGCTCTTAGTCAGGATGCATCCTTGGTTTTGTAGCATTAAGCTGCCTGCAGGTACTGCAGATTTCTTTAGCTCACCTTGTTCAATTATTGTTCACACACTGCAATTTTATTTGTAGAACTTCTCTGAAGATTGCTTTTTTTCTTCATAGCTCACTTCTTTAATTATTCACTTCAGGAAGAGCTGGGTTTTTTATGCGTTTTCAGTATGTAAGCAGCTCTAAATACAAATAATTTGCCTGTACGCTGGTTTATAAGAAAAATACTTGTTTGTCACAGGCAATCCTAGAAGGAGAATTTGCTGCTCAAACATAGACAGTGAAGAGCTGATCCTCACAATTTTGTAGGGGAAACCATTTGGGCTTGGGGGAGAGGAGGAATGGGCAAGGGGAGAAAAAGAAGCCAACTCTGTTTTAAGATGTGTACTGCTTTTAGATTTCCCTGCTGGCTCAGTGCATTAGTTGGCTTGTCATATCAGATTTTTTTAGCTTCTTTGTATTATGTCACATAATATGACAGAGACAACCCTTGCAACAAATCACACAAGCCAATGTGTCAGCTGGGAAACAGGAAGATGACAGTTTTCTGAACAATCCCATAAAAACACTTGATAGAAGTCTATAAAAATAACTTTTTTTTAATCTAGCCATTCTGTGTTTTTCTTGCTGAAAGCCCTCTCTTTAATCAAAGTTTCAGAATAACAATTTGAAAAAAAGTTAAGAAAGTATCTGGCATACTGAGGGCTCTGGCTGATGCATGGGATGAGCTTAGTTTGGGATGGGGCATGGGGGATCCAGCCTCAGCTTTCTGGTCTGCCCCTGCTGCATGGATGTCTGGGATGCTTGTCCCTCACCTCCCCCCACCGCTGCAGTTTTTACAGCCTTAAAGCGCAGCACTGGAAATTGCACTGACTCATGAGCAGCATATGAGGAGCGCCTGTATAAGAACCAGGTAAAATTTTGCCAGCCATACTAAAATAAGTTCCTACTTGCCCTCATACAGAGGTGGAGTGAATGAGCAGATCCTCATGACCCAGTTCCTGTTTTGTGTTGTTTTTTTTTTTTTAGTGTGGTTGTGCCTGCAAAGTAACCAAAGCAGCGAATGTTTCTAATCAGTCTGCTCAAATCTAGTTGTAACATTCTCACTGAAATTTCATAGATGCAGATTTAGATGTTTTGGAGGAACCCTTGTTCTGAAATCAAGAGGAGGAATTATGGGTTACTGTAATCAGCATCAATTTGTGGGTGTAATGTGTTCTGTCTAATGTTGCCCATGCCCTTTTGCAAATTAAAAATAGGAAAAAAACAACTTCAGTACAGTTGGTGCTAAGGTTATGTGCAAAAACAGGACCTAGAACAACTGATATGCCATTGCTCTCAGTTGTTTCTTGTAGTTTTAAAACTTAAAGGCAGTTAAGTTATTGATAAGCTCTCAGGCCCTTGTTGAGGATTATGGGGGATTTCTGGGACCCCCTGAGGCACTAGAGGCAGCTAAGGGGGGCCAGGGTAGGGCAGCCCCAGGAGGCCTTCACTCTTCCTGGGAAGCTCTAGCAAGCTCTAGCCACTGCTGACAAGCTCCATGGGTTGCCCTGATCAAAGAGAGTTGGGGCTTTTATTCCAGCTGAGCCCCGGTTAGGGAGGGTTGAGCACCCTTTTAGCCAACAGGTGCAGCAGTTTGCACAGCAGTTCGTGCAGAAAGGTGCAAGGAAGGGGTCCTCAGTTCATGTCCTGGTGGTAGGTATGGTGGTGATGCACCACAGGGCACAACTCCCAGAGGCTGTTGGAGCCATGTTCCTGTCATGTCAGAGGCTTCGACCCAGACCAAGCTCCCAATGGAGGACACAGCTCTGCAAGCTGCAGGAGTGCCTGGAGCCTCTCCCAGAAGCTGGGGTGGGCAGTTTCCTTTCCTGCAGGAGCTGTGCTGTTGCTGGAGAGTGGTGTTGCCAGACAAAGGCATTAGAGGAAGAAGTCATCAGGTTGTGCAGCCTCTGAGAGGTTGAGAGAGAGAAGCAGGATCTTCTCGGAGACCACACAGCTTCAAGAGCCCCCAACAGCAGTGGAGACAGGCTGAGCCTGTGTCTAGCGGGATGATGAGTGGAAACTGCGAGGAAGGTGAAGGCTGGAAGCTGGAGACTTCTGGCACCAGGAGGAAGACTCCTGCTGCTCCTGAAGGTTTACAGCCATGGAGCAGGTTCACTGCCCTCAAAGCTGAGGAGGAGCTGGGCGTGTTGTCAAGTGAGACATCTGAGCCAACGGATCCTGAGCCACGTAGGAGCACCTGGAGGAAGTGGCAAGTGGTAGTGGTGGGTGACTCCCTGCTGTCAGGGCATAGAGGCATTCATCTGCTGACCTGACTTGTCATCTAGAGAGGTTTGCTGCTTGCTGGGGGCTTGGATCCAGGATGTTGCAGAGAGCCTGCCAAGGCTTGTCCATCCCTCTGACTACCCCCTGCTCCTCTGCCATGGGGGCACCAACGATACTTGGGATGCTACAGAAAAAGGGGGAAATGAAAATTTTCTTAGATTCTTCATGAGTGGTCACTTGTGAATTTGAAAAGCCAGTTAGGTATTTTATCATGCTCACCATACTGAATCTTGATGACCTGCAAGAAATCTCTGGTGGGAACAGCTCAGGGATTGTTCTTCAGTCAGATACTGGCAAGCATTAGGAGTCAGAGATGTGGTTCTCTGCTCCTGAGTTTGCATTCTATGTTGATATAATCAATTGCATTTAGTCATGATGATTCTGCAACAGGAAAATAATTTGTTGAATGACTCTTGCTGTTGCCATCAATATCTAAATGTTCCTAAGAATTAGTATAATAAGCTCCTGTTCTGCACTTGCAGGGAACTTATTTATAAATTTCTGTATAGGAAGTTCTATGGAATTTGTTGCTGAATCTTCTTGAGGAGGATGGTGCAATCTGTAATCCGGACCCAATCAACTTCTTCATCTACACAGAAGGGAAACTTTAATAAGGTATACATGAAAAACGGTGTAAGAGTTTAGTAGGTTTTGGGGGCAGAGAGATCATCACAGGCAGTTAAACTTCCATTACCCCTATTTTAACCCAGCAACTTGACTGTAATACATCTATCAGAGTATCATCCATTATTAAATTCCTTACTTCCATTTGCAATCCCATACATATCTTCCATAAGCTGAAGAAATAATGTCTGAAATTGCAATGTCCCTGCATGCCTGTTGTTCAGTGTGTCATGTATGTAAAATAGCTTTAATGGTATAGCATCTCCTCTCCAAAAAAGCTTAATCTTGTTTTGTTGGTTAATATTTGTAAATTGCCACATATAAAGAGCCTGCTGGTAGTTGATTGTGTGATGCTTACATTGGTTAAGATAACTTCATTTTTCTTTGATTTGGTTACCTGATGTCTAAAAGGACCATAAGCCATGATGTGCTCTTGCAGCTATTGCAAAAAAGCATGAAAATCCTGCCTTTCCTCCTGGTGCTCTGTGTAGTTGCTTTAGGAACCACTTCTATCAGACAAGCTTCTTCTTGGCCTCTTGTGTTTCCTTTTTATGGTCATTCAAACCGTATGCTGCAGTTCTGTGCACTTTATCTTCAACCAAATCTTTCATTCTTGCAAGCCAATTTCAAAGTCCTTGATAGCACTTGTCATTTAAAATGTACAACAGTTCTGTACCTGTTTCAACGGTGATATTATACTCCCTCTCCATTAGCCTTTCTGTTGTACAAACGTTAACATTATTCCACAAAAATATTAGCTAAACAGGAGACTTTGAAGTTCGGAGCTGTGCTATATCACTGTATGGATGGGATAGTTGTACAATACTGTATAGCACTATATAACCGTGTCAGGTGCAGTATACACATATAGTTCTATGATATGCTATTCTAATTAACACTTTCCTGATCTGTTTTCACATCTTGTCTGATATGGTTTTGTAGGGTATGTGACAGAATCCATTTCACCAAAAAGTGAGTTTTTATGTATTCATTCCTATTTGTTTTCAGCACTCATCGCCTTTTCCTATTCACGGCATTTTTCAAAATTTTGCAGTTCTGACATATGTAGCTGTACCTTAGCTATTTTCTCTCACTCAGCAGTAACATGATATATGGAATACTGCGAATGCTCCTCTTTTCCCTTCCCCCACCCCCAAGAATGCAATGACAGAAAAGCATTAGAGAAGCTCCTTGATATAAATGAGACCATTTACTATGTCTGCATATTCTGTTTTATTGAACACACACATATATTACAAAATCAGTATCCTTTTTCCTGTAGATCATACGGAAGATATTTGGCTGACAAATTCCATAGTAACATCAATTAAAGCTTAACTAAAATCTTATTCCAGTTTGGGGGATTTGAAACAAGGATCAGTTACCTGAAAAGCACCTCAGAAAAGGAATTATACATACTTTCAATGTTTGAAGTACTTTGAGTTCTTAGCATCTCTGTAACAGTCAGGAAATGTGAGTCTGAACTGAATTCATACAATATAATACAAATTGAGTGTTTACATACTGTGGTATGTTGTGTACCCTGTAGCACATACACCTGATCTTCAAAAAGCCCCAAATTAGGCACTGTTATGCTCTCGCACATGTATGCTGTTTGAAATAGTAACGTAGTTCAAGTAAGAATGTGCTGTTACATATGAATATTATCTTGAAAGAGTCTTGCTGTTCTCCTCCCCCCCCCCCAGTCCCTTGTTTTAATGAAACCCTTGCCACTAATTCAGTCATTTCTTTCTTCAGGGATACTTTTACTGGCTCTTACTTCTTTAAAGTTACTATCTATTAAACCCATGGAGTCTGACTGAGTTAGCAATTTATTCCCCATTTGGCTTGGTCTTTCTGCCTTCTGTTTATAATTCTTTTCTTTCTGACAAATGTGTATGCCTTACTTGCACTTTGCCAATTTGTGCTTTACTCCCTTTTCACTTTGACAATTTTATTCATGTTGTGAGCTTGCTTGTTCATTCTCTTTTTAATGATCATGAATAATTGAACATACCTATTGAGTTTGTTCCGCTTTTCCATAAAAAAATGGGTAAGAAAAAATATCTTGTTGGATTTCCTTTGGTTTAACACAGCTATGTTTAAAGTCAAAATTGCAGAGCTTTTTATATTCATTCTTCTGTTTGTTCACTTATGTGTTTGTTTGCTGAAATATACAACAATCTGATTTTTAAATACTGCCCAAACTTGGAAGCTGCGTGTACCTCATCCCATTTGTTTCTATACAGTTACTGTATTAAATGGCATGAAAAAAATTTGCACAGACTGTTTCTACAATGTTAATTAGCAATTTCAAAGTTTCTGGTACCTGCTTTCAAACATATTCAAAAAGTTCTGTGTCTGTAGACCCTTGGACCACAAATCTCAGAATAATCACACTGATTATGTTTGTTTTTACTGTGTTCAACTCAGTTAATCATCCCAGCAGATTATTTATACAGCTATACTCTGTTGCAGAGATAGCAGCAGAAATAACAGGAATGTCACCGTCTGCTGCACTTCGGTTCAGTGCAATTTGGTGAAGCTGGACATCAGAACTGACTGGAAAAATGGCACTATGGTGACACGTTTTAAGATACTGAAACTGTTCTGTGAGAAGTGGAATTAAAATGTAACTGTGCATAGCGTTTAATGAGATGGAATTTCATTAAATATTAAGAGTCTCAACTTTTTTTCTCCTGTCTGTTATGGACTTTAAAAGCTGTCCAACCATAGACTACACATATTTTTGGTAAGGTTTGACTGAGAACTTTCCAGCACCTATACTGGGGGTCTTCGAACTACCAATTAAGTGTAACCATTTCTTTTAAATGATTTACAGGAAATCATACTTGATCACTGCAGTTTCAAAAGCTGGACAAATTCATGGTGTTCTGTCTTTGATCTCTGTGGCAAAATGAACTAAGTGGTTTTAGAGTGATGATGGGTAAATCTATACATGATTGGCAGTTATCAGCTTCTTGTCTGTAGACTTTTTTTTTAACTCTACAGCTTTCTCTAATGCTTTTATTATCTTTTTCTTAGCATCATGCCAAAGATTTTGCAGCCACTGTCTGAAACTGTGCATTTTAATGAATCTGACTGCAGTCTAAGCACAAGAGGGCTTGCCTTTCACATTGCTCCCTTTCTCTAACTGCAACTAAATACCTTCATGTATGTAATTACATTCTATTTAATTTTTTATTTGCACATATGCCTTTACCGGACATTCCTCTCTCATCTTCAAATCATGGATAACTAGGAATAAAATGGAACAGGTCAACCATCCAGTGTTAAGCTTAAAAGTGGTCTCAATCTTGCAGAATTAAAAAAAAAAGGGGGGAGGGAAGTGTTATAGGTAAATGCGACAAATTGACAACCACTCGGGCCAGGTTGCATAAACTCCAATTTAATAAAATAATTGAGCAAGTCACAAGTAAGCAAAACAGCGCTGGGCGGCCGGGGAGTCTCCTGCTCCACCAACGGCGCGCGCGATCCCCCCCTCACAGTCTCCTTATATGCGATTCCAGTCCCGGGTATACGGGGCACTTCCTGTAACTTCTGCGGTTGCGCCGGCTGTTGCTAGGGGGTCTTCTTCAGCCCTCTGGTGGTCGTGGGGATGAAGGCTGGAGTCTTCCTCTGCATTGTGTGCCATATTAGGCTATCTAAACTAACATTGCCGCTTCGCTAGCTCAGCTCAATTTTCTCAGGCGGGGTACATGCCCCCCACCACAGGCTGTAGGATGTTCCCACAGATGTTCCCAAGGCTGTTTCTCGCTGATGTAACAAATTAGTACATACCACAATACAAGATGTTCCCAAGGCTGTTTCTCACTTTGATGCAACAAATTAGCACATATCACAGGAAGGGATTAGACAAAGGTGATACATACATATGCCTTGGGGTGGTGCCTTTTGGAGCCCTGAAATGATGTATAATTTTCAAGCTCTTTAATTTTTTTTTCTCTTGCTCTCAGATGAGGGTAGCCCTCAAGCCAGGGTGGCGCTGCGGCTGCTGCCCCGAGGGCACAGTGCTGGGTGCATCTCTTCTCCAGACACCGCACTGTGCGGGGCCAGCACACGGCATGGCTGCGCCCCGCGGGGATGCCTCAAACCTCCCCCTGCCCCCCCCCCCCCMAACCGGAGCGAACCGGAGCGAACTGGCTCAGGCAAGGCGCCGCGTGTGAGCAACGCCTCAGACTTGCCCAGCAACAGGGAAATACAGGAAATGTGATTGGCTGGTTTAAACTGGTGGCGGCGGGAGTGGGCGTGATAGGCTGGAGGCGTGAGGCAGCCCGCGACTGTCAAAGTAGGACGGGGAACTGAGAGGTGCCGACCCGCAGCCTGCGGCTGGCAGGGACCCCCTCACCGAGGGTTGCCAGGGAGAAAACACCGGAAAGTTGCCCTCTTGGGTGAGAGCGGTGAGTCACTGTGCGCCAAAATCCGCTATAGCATTTGTCATTATAAGCTAAAGCTTACTTTATAGCAGTAAAGGGAGTTCGACTGTTCTCCAGCATCGTCCGTGTGAATCCTCCTTCCTGTCAGGATCTGAAAGGACTCCATGGACACGCCACGGCACATCACCATCACGTCTTTCCCATGTCTTTCTCACAGAAGTATTTTTACCACACAGAGCCATACAAACTCCCTCTGCAGTTCAGGTACGAGCTACAGGAGGCAAGAAGGGATGTGTAAGGGTGCATGATGGTGACATATTGCAATGTGTTGCTCAAGTAACAAAGCTGTCTGTGAGAAAGTGAAATTTTCTGGGTACTTCAGGATGGTAATGGTGGTATTCTGTTCAAGCCACTCCCTTATCAAGTTGTTGTTATTAAATTCTTGCTCAGATATGTTGTTGGAAAATCTAGTGACTCTGAATTTGGTGAAATGTCCAAAAAGTTAAAATAAGAAAGCTGGGAATAAAGAATCACCTCTAGCTTTGCCAGGAGGTCTGTGAGAATTTTTTTGGTTTTGAGTTTTGTTTTGTTTTGTTTTTTTTCTGTAATAATAGCTCGTTTGAAACTGCAGTAAAAACTGTTCTGGTTATTTAATATAGTAAATGTTTACCGAGTATTTTAAAGCATCACCTACTTAAACTGAGTGGTTTAGAGTGTACAATTGCTGGTTATTCACTGTTTTCACATCTCTACAATGATACAAAAATATGTCAAGAGGAATTAGGGAAAGAATGAACAGAAAGTCTCTGGACGCAGGGATTTAATTTGACACCAGAAATCCTTGGGTAATTTTCCTTGCGACCAAACCAAACCGTCAGGCCTTGTTAATCCACAGGGGTATGCTGTGGGCACACTGATTTCATCAGTTCTGTGGTGTAATAATGTTGACATGGTAAACTCTGCTGCTAATTTGCTTAAACAACTGGCAAATTTTATAATCCTCGTAAATTTTCAGTACACCTAATGTCACCGAAATCGGGAGAAAAACTCCTTAACACCAATGTAGCATTAAGAAGCAGGCATTCTCTTTATTACGGCGCCGGGTACACGGGGGATAGCTCCACCCAACGTGCACACCATGTGTCGCATCATCTAAAGTTTATATTGCTCTATCATATACATATGTATTACATTTCCAGGAATGATTATACATATTCATTCTATTTCCTGGAACTAATTACTACATTTACATAATCATTACGCATGCGGTCTGAGTCTCTGGGCGTCCCTAGTGATGTCAGAAGAGGTGTCACTCAGCGTCTTGCCATGAACTTTGCTCTACTTTTCCATACATGGTCTCAACTTGGCTTGCTTCCTTGTTTGAGGAAGAACTGTCTCAGTCCTAATCTTGGCTCCAACTGGCTTCTGCTGGTTTATCTGTACTTTCTCAGGATGTATCAGTCCCAGCTGCACCTGTGTCCTTGGGTATGTTTGTCTGAGGCTCCTGTTGAGACTTCTTCTTGTCCGAGCTGGTAACAGTTCCCCCATTCCCCCCCTCTTTGAGACTCTTTCTTGTCTGGGGCCTTTTGGTAACACTAAGACTGGGAAAGCATAAAGCTGATGGAACATACCTGGGAAAAGGAGGTTTTGAAGAGTATTTTGGATGAAAAGTGACAATAAAGAGCGGGAAATCTGAGTAAAACTTTTAAGTTAATCACGTCCAGACTTCTTTTTGTTTCTAGTCTTTTACTTTAGTAGGTTTTATTTAGTGATATACTCCCATACCCTTTTTCTCAATTTCTGTGATCCAACTAGATAACTTGACATCTTGTGCTTGGGCTTTGATCTTCTAGACATGTTAACTGTTCGGGTCATGCCTGTATTGCTGTGAGTCACCCTATTGATTTTGGTGGACCTCCTTATCCATAAGATTGTGGTCCTGGATAGGAACTTTCCAAAAAAGTAAGGTTCAGGAAATGGTAGAGTAGTAGACTATCAGTGTTGACTACATTGATTGTATCAGTGGACCGCACTGGTCATGGGACCACATCAGCGATCCATAATGCTTTAAAAAGATGCTCTCTCATGTTAGCAATCTAAAATAGGACTTGTGAAGAAATCAGACAGCTGAACTGAGGTGATAGTAGTCTGGGGGGGAAAAAAAATGCTGGCATAACTGTTGCACAGGGTAGCTAAGCCTAATTCTCCCGGAAGAAAACTGAATTGAGAAGTCCAGACTAGTTGTGAAATTGCTGACATAGTGCGAGCRTGACTGGTTAGAATTTCACATGTTGTTCATTGGGGGAGTCTAAGTTGCATGAGTCACCTCATTCGCAGAGCAGTTGTATGCCTGATGAGTAAATCTGGTAAAATACTATACAGTCAATGTACTTACGCATTTTTATTTTCAGTCACATTTTCTTGAAATACAGTTTTTAGTAGTACTTGAGCAGCTCTTGTGGTATAAATATGATTTATTGTATAATGTCTATTAAGCAACTTAATATAAAGTTTTCAACTGGTGTTTCTAATGAGTGTATTAAATCAGGCTCTTTTAAGGAATAGAGTTCACTGAGAGTTTCTRCTTACACTTTCAATAAATACTTAGCTTTCGTTTTTGTCAGACAGTCTCTGTAGGATGTTGCTGGCTTTGTGCTTTGTTCCATATAAAAAAAGCTTAAGGAATAAATTATGCTAGCTTCCATGTGCACAAGAGAAGAAGGGATGAAGTGATGCAGGCAGTATCTGTCTGCACATTCACAGTGTGCAAAGAAAGGAGGGAAGGCACATAGAATTGTCACAGCTAGTTGACTCCAGAACTGGCATTTTGTGGGCAAGATGGTTGCTTCCTTGCCAAAGTCAGTAGGAGACATGCATTTGAAAACGCTTGCTCTGGGTTTTTACCATGCTTAGTAGAAATGATGCTGTGCTGTGGGATAACCTTGCTTTTCACTGTGTGTATGAACATCGAATATTCACAGTGCCTTAATATTAAACTCCTAATGTAGGTTCCTGTGTCAGGAGCTCTGTCTGTCTGGGCCCCCTTTACAGTCAACAAGGATGCTCTTTTTCAAATGCAACTCAGAAAACCTATATCCTCCATTGAACTAACTGAACTGGGAAAGACTAGTCCCCAACTATGGCATGCATCCAAAATTAAGTGGTGGTGTTTACGCTGCCAGTGATTGTACAATGGCCTAAGTATTAAATTTTATCCATAATTCTCCATAGAAAAAGAAAACAAGGTTGATTTATTATTTATAGATTACAACCTGGAAAAATACTAGATTATTTATGTAGTGGCTGCATTATTGGAAATTGGTTCTAGAATTAGATTATCAGTGTATGATTCCAAGAAGTACAGCAGAAAATCCCCATTTCCTGTGATGCACCTTTTTTGGTCTGAGAAGTTATTTATGCTGAATTTTTTTAATATCTTCTGTGCTTTAAATAGTTGTATGTAAGCAGAAATAAAAATGAGTATTCCTCTGGGAAATGCTGCTATTATAAATGGTCTGGTTTAGGAGCTGACTTTTCTCTGATGTCCCCCCTTAGGCAGTATCAACTGTATTTATTGGTATTTTCATCTGGCATATCTAAATTAATGTCAGAAGCCACATCAGAATTGTGGCAGGTTCTTTTAAAATATTTCAGATCATGAAAAAAGGATATATGTTTTTATTATTGTCAGGTTTTTTGCCTGTATCGACAATGTTTTAGTGCTTGGGATCACTTTATTTTTCTACACAATGTATACCTTTTCCCCTCTCCACCTCTAAAAATAATATTCAGCAGCCAAACAGCAATAACAAAGAAGAATGTTAAAAAAATTGTTGATTTTGATGAAGTATAATTTCTGTATTTTCATTATAAGAAAATGTGGGTCTTATACTATTGCTTTCATTTGAATCTTCTTTTCTGTACCATGCAGAATCAACACACTCTGTGCTAGGAGGCTTGTTCTCAACACTTACCTGCAAGAGAAGCAGATACTGATAAATGCAAGGGCAGCAAATGCATTTGATGGACCCTGTGTTTTCTTCTAATAGCAGCTGGTTTTTAAGAAAGAGCAAATGGCCTTGTTGGCAAAGGAAACTGCTGATACAACAAGGCTTTTGGTGAGTGGAGTGTTGTTTTTTGTTTTAAACTGGACAACTAAGAGGTTAGTGAAACACACAGTCTAGGCACATAGGTTTAATCTCAGTTTCTCTTTGATGTGCTTTGTAACTAGAAAAGGCACTAAAAACTCCTGAAGTCAAGTAAAGAGTGAGCCTGTTTATCTGAGTCTGCAGCTTTAGTTCTAGGGCTGCATCTATTAGCCTGCATAAAGCTGGCTGTCTTGGAGATGGAGCTGTACAGAAGAGCACCTGGAGAGCTATTTCTGAGCACACACCAGAAACTGTTGGGAAGCGTGTTGCTTTGCTTGATGACTATTAAGTTTGCTATCACTCCCTGGAAAACTTTTCTTTGTAGAAGTTAAATGCTCTGTATGCTGCTCTGTTTGGTGATACTGCTTCGCATTCCTCTGTCAAAATAGTCCAGACTTCTGGCTTACTTATTCAAACTGTTGTCAGGTGTGAAAGTGACTGATTTTTTTTTTTTGTAATGTTTACTGTTGCCTTACCACTTGGAGATGGAACAGTAACTTTGCTCACTAAAGGATTCCTTATTCCTTTGTTCTGGCAACAACTTTAGAGTTAGGAAGCTCTTACCTCAGCCTAACTCTGCTTGGGACAATTGTTTCCTAACCGAACATGCTGGGGGCAAGCATCTTCCAGACATCACTGCTCCTTATATGTCATAGCATATCAGCTGCACAATTCTGACCTGTTTGCCTTGGGATAAGTGAAGGAGGGGCTATGCTACTTGTGAGGATCTGTACTACTAAGATAGGTTGAGTTTGGCTTTGGGTATGTAAACCTGCATTGTGTGGGCTATGTTGATGTATTTTGAAAGTATCACTTGACTTGACCTTGACAGAAGTATGTAGCTGCAATCATGGAAGGGGACTGGGGAAGTGGAACAGACATGAGGGGTAGAATAGAGAAGCAAGTGTGAGAAATGCAAATAAAAAGGAAAGCAAGAGTAAGACTAGTTAGAAAGCTCTAAGGAAGAAAAAAGTAATTAAGAGCACAAATGGGGAAGAATTGCCAATACATGCTCATTTATGCTAAAGAGAGAGAGATTTTTGCTATCTTCTGTGAAGTGCACCACTAGATTTTGAGGGCTTGTTTAAACCTGCAGCCCATCAGCTAAAGAGAATGCATAAGACCTGGGAAGCACACTAGCTAGAGAAAAAACCTGTACATTGGCTTGCCCTTCATTCCATCCCATGTTGAGCTACTTGTTAGTGTATTGCCAATAAATTTTCACTTTATTCTGAAATACAGGCTCTTATATCTGTACATAAGGAGATTATCAAAAGAGAGCTAGAAATATAGATTGGGCTGTGTAAGAAGTAAATGCTGAATATTTAGCCAGGCAAGAAAGAGTGCTTTTACAGCAGAGATTGATCTTGTAAATACTGGCAGAGGGTAAGAAAAGAAAGGAAAGATAAGATGATGGACATGGAAGGCTGAGTGGGCCATATTATTGTGAAGGCTTAAAGGAAAAGATTGATAAACAGCTGCAAAACACTTTGAGCCTCACGGAGATATTCTCCCCCTTTTTAAGTAGATTTTCCTACTATGCTTTGAACTTTTGTGAATTGTTTGGCTTTTTTCAGAATTTGGGAGAGTATGGGGACAAACATCTTAGTCATATGTTAACTTCGATTTTTTTCTTACTTAGTTGTTTTTACCTTCCTTAATGAAGAGRACAACATCTACCTTTTTACTCCCCTTTTTGGAATGGCTAAAAATAAACCTCTTGAAGGATAAGAAAGTTTGGTCAAATACACCAATGAAACTTTAAGAAGGGTTTATGTTCTCAAGCTTTGATTGTGGATGTATAAGCATGAAAGTTTCTAGTCATGACATAGATTTCAAGCTGATTACAATGCTTTAAATCAAACATCTCTGGTTCAAGTTTTTTTTGAAGATTTTTTCCCTTTTTATCTTCCAGAGTAGTTCTCTTCTCAGCAAGCATCCACAGATGCTCCAAATAGGTGTCTGAGCTATCTTCTGCCAATCATCTTCCTGTTTATCCCTTACTGATGCGGGAGCATAAAAAAAAAAAAAAAAATCAGTGTTCTGCATGGAGCTTTGTTTGTTGTGTGTTTTCCCCAGCTATTTTTCTGCATAAGAAAGGGCAGGTAGGGCTCAGTTGGGCATGGGAAACAAAACGCTGCTTTGCCAACTTACCTGGAGGGTATTTTGAGGTCCCAGTTGGTCCTCATCCTTTATAATTAAAGGGAATAGGTGCCACTCATGATCCCGCCTAAGAGATGGTCTTTCCCTATCGTGCTGAGCTCACATGGTTTTAGCTCTGTGGGACTGGATATGAGTGTGTGACGTTCCCAATCTAGAGGGCAAAGCTTTGTCCTTGTTGATGTAAACAACATTCTCCCTCTCGGATCCAGGCAGTAAAGCTCCTGCTGGAATAGCAGTCAGACATGGGACCCAATTGCTAATGTGGGAGGAAAGCTTYGCTGCATGACTAGAGAGAGGCTTTTCCAGATAACTTCAAAACTTCTGAACTCCAGTACCAGAGAAGTCAGAAGCTGCTGAGCTCTTACTGCTGGAGTTCGAACAAAAATGGGCTGAATCTGCAGGTAGCTTCAGTAGACTTGTGAGATATGTAGAAAAGGGAGATGTCTCTCTTACAGCAGAACTTGCTCTCTGTGGCCTGTTCTCTATTAGAGAAGACCCAGGGGGACTGGGCTGTGGGCAAATCATCAGTGATAGGGAATTGTTATCAACAGCACATCAAAAGAGAGTTCTGTCTTAATTTTTCCAACATGCTTTTTTTGTGAAATAAGGACAAACTCATACAAAAATCTAAAAATAAGTAAATGCTGTATCAAGGAATAACAGAAAAGATCCTTCCCTCCACCCTTACAAGGTTGCTGTATATTATACTAGACAGTGCTAATGTGCACAGACAGTACAGCATCTGAGCACTAGAGAAATGTCAATAAGCAAGAAAAACAATAACCAGTGAACTGCGTAAGAGAATCCTTTCTTTTTTACTCTGAATATTTGAAGTAATTTGCGTCTGAGCTAAGTCTGTTTTATCATTGAAACATTTATGTAGTGCCTCAGACAATAGCTTTAACTGAACAAACCTGTGGGCTGCTGGAAAAGATTCACCTATCTGTATAAAAGAATAAAGGAGGTACTTTGTAAAGTATTCAAAAAGTGGCAGATGTATTTTGTTACTATGTTTTGCAAATTCGCAAAATGGATCCCTGTGGAGATGGAGAATGAGAAGAAGGGAAATCCACAAAACTGATTATGCTAAAAACAGTGCTGCAAAGGCAGGCTTTACAGGACAAGCGTTGGGTACTTGAGAAAGTCTGTGTGCCTGCGCACTTATATGCTAGAACAGTGGAGGCCAAATCTCAAATCCTAAGGGTGGTCCAATCATATCTATTTTGAATTCCCTCGTGGTGTCCCTAGGCACTTGTGAAAGACGTTTTGATAGAGTGAAACTATTCTTGAGTGCTCTCAGGTCCAGCCCTGGGCTGCTTTGCTACTGTATGACATGGTGCTTAACTTTCCACATGAACCAACGTGACAGCCACCATTTGACAGATGGAAGTACATCTCTTTTCTTGGTATTAAGAACTGTGCTTAGCTCACTGCACCTGGCTTGGCTATTTCCTTAAGCTCCTCTGGATTCTGTGGATTTAGAGTTTGGAATAAATTCAATAACTTGTATTAAACAGAAGTTTTTCACAAGCACAAAATATTCAAGATGCTCATTCCTCCAGCATTTCTGTGATTTTTTTTTTTTGTAAGACACTCAAAGTGAGCAAACTTTTATTATATGCAGTGCTTATTTATAATCAACTTCATAAGCTGTATGCTTGAACCTCCCAACCAAATGTCAGAACAGCTCTTCCAGTTCTTCTCCCTCCGTCCAAGATACATTACTAATCAAATTTAAAAATGTCCTCATTAATCTGCTAAGGATAAAGTTTTGCTATTAAAGGATTACATGTAATAAATATGTTAGTATTCCATACTTCACTGTTTTAACAGTCTTAAGATTACAGAAGTCAAGGGATGGAGCCTGTGCTTTGCATACATGCATCAATGTGATAGTAATTTGTTTGGCTCTGAAATTATATATATTTTCCTTGGAGTGTTCATTTCTAGAGTTAGAATTTATGCTAATCATAATGAATTTGAATGCTTTGCTACCATTGCATGCAGACTTGCCCTCTCCTTTCTTTGCATATCCTGCCATTATTCTCTCATTTGCCGTGCCCTTGATGAAACTGTAGCACTTGTGATTATAAAAGAAGACTCTTACTTCATTAGGATCTCTTCAGTTTGCCCCTAGTTGGAGTGGGCTTTCATCCTTCAGCTGACTCTTGTTTTTTCACAGAGGGCCTTGCGTTCTTCTTAAAGTCTTTTTTGCTGTCACAGGTGGCTTCTGTGGCCATTTGCTTTAGAACTGTAGTGAGAGTGCCTTATCCAGAGTGCCTTATTGCTCTTTACTGCCTGTGACTTTTTTCCAGCCACTTTTACAGACCAGCAGCCCATCTGACTGGGTGTTTGCCCTCATTTGGCACTCTCTTGTGCTGCTCTCTGCTCATTTTAGCATTTTATTATGTAATTGAGTATGGCGTAAAGATCTTCATTGTCATGGGTTGTACGTTGAGATGAGTTTCATATTTTGAAGAAAGCACAAGGAAAAGCCTAGTACAAGTGAAACATGTCAGACCTGTACATGAGGATCAGAGAAAAAAAAATGGTTTGGGGAGGTTGACCTCTGTCAGAAATGGTCTTATCAGTCTCTTTGCTTACTAACCCAAAACTGACTCAGGCTGATGACATTCAGGTTTTTCTTTGCTGTGTTATTTGGCAAATGAGTGTTGGTCGGAAGGTTCCCTGGAGCTCCCATTGCCTTTCAGAACAAGACTATTTCCAGCACTAGTTCAGGTCAACTGTGACTTYGTGTAGCCAAGCCTTGAAAACTCCRAGGATGGGGGTTCCCCAGCCTCTGTGGTCATCCTGCGTAGAGTTTGTGTACGTGTATCACTGCGATTAGCAACAGAGATCAAATCACCCTAGAGAGCAGGGCTGAAATACCTTAGTAGACGTGAGAATTATTTCTGCTGCAGTCACCAGTGCTAAAAATTGTCCTCTTTGCAATGGCACAGCATAACTTCACAAACTTTTCCCTGGAAGGAACAAACTAGCTGACAACCTCTCCTGTGTTTCACCTCAGTTGGTTTTAGGATCTGTTTAACGGCTCTGCCTCTTTTGTTTTTAATATTCAGCTTTGTCTGTGGTTAGCAGGTTGCTGWTGATAATCCTTTTGCTTGCTTCTATCAGCCTTGCTCGGTCACTTGTCCTTCAAACAATATAATCATTCTTGTGAGTTGCTGCTTCAACCAGTGTATCAGCTTCTGTCCTGCTAAACATGTGTTTTCAGAGTCATTCAGTGAGCTCTGGATGATCTTTGTAGTGATCATTTTTGTAGGAAAAAAAGCAGCTTTATATCCTGTTTAAATGAAACAAAGGTGCAGGAATTCATTACCATATCTGAACTTTTGCATCTCACCCAAATTTGAGAGGCTAAGCATTCCCAACAGTTTAAAAAAAAAAAAAAAGGACAGCACATAACTGCAATACTAAGCATAACTAAGACTGCAGGAATTAAAACTGGAAAATTTGGGTGAGTGGAAGAGAAAATGAACAAAACATATGTATTAAATCATCATAAACCCTTTTGTCTCCGTGCCATAAATAAGAGTATTATTTTTATTATGTCTAGGAGACCTAGTTGTGGATGAGGGCTTATTGCACTAACTATTGCACAATACAGTACAAGGAAAGAAAGCATTCCCTGATAACAGTACAGTTCCAAATGCACAAGCAGATGCAATCCCAGAAACTGGTTCCAGCCGCCAGTGGGGTTTTCAGTGAATAACTAAGCACTCATGCAGAAGAATAAGCACATTGGACATAAATAGTGAGAAAGGTTCAAACCAAAATTCATGGAATGAGAAGTCTCATCTCGACCCCGATAGATTTTAATTTAATTTTTTTRTTTATTACATCTGGCTGGTAGAAGCCAAAGCAAGCTGTTTCATGAGCAGCAGAACTAAAACAACCAGGCTTCCTATGGATATGTCATCCATCTCCTAGCTTTTCTTCCTTGACTCGATATTTCTAGTCCATCTATATGTTTGGCTGAGGAAAACCAGCAGCATATATGTATAGTTCCAAACTAACTGTATAGTATACTGATTTATTGGCTAGGTGCTACCTCTTGATTAGGTAAGGGTTTGAGTTATAAATACCTTTCCTTGTAGCTCAGGTAATTATTTGATCTACTCAGCCATCTATTTTTTTAATGAAACTTGGAAGAATTTAATATATTAAAGACAGCTCCCTTCTGTCAAACTCAATTGAATGTGGCTAATACATTCAGAAGTTAAAGGGGAGAACAATGTCACAACATAAGGTCAGTCTGAATGAGAAAATACCTTACGAAGCATCTTACAAGCATCCCAGCAAAGTATGCTCTTGTACACTAAAACCGTGGAGCAAGGTCTCCAGGAAATGAGAGGTAATTAGTGGTGCCACATTCCGCAAGGGTTGGTAGCCTACAAAACTGCACCTTCAGGCACGGAGGGGAAAAAAAAAGCCTAAATAAATGAAGAGCAGCAGCTGATCACTGAAATGAAACAAAATTATTTTTTCAATTAATAAAAAACTGTAAACAGAGACAGCTGAGGGCAAATCTGCTGTATAGCAAACTGAGTTTTCATACATGCAGGTTCGTATTAATGTTCTGTCAGACTAAACAGAATAGTTTGGATTTTGACTAATATTTGAATTTACTATGTTAATTCTTAGTGTGCATTTGCTAGCAATAATGGGCAGAACAAGTGGGGAGCTAAATAAACCAAGCATTACAAAGATGTACTGTCATCATGATAAAAATAAACAATCAAAATTTACAGAAAGATATGACTGGGTGGGAGTAATGTAGAGTATTTGTAGTGTTTCCTTAGATCTACTTGTCTTAATTTGAAATATCCACAATATTTTCAGTTGTTGAGCATGTTGTTTGTATGCAGTTGCTTATTTTCTTTATGTAAACTTAAATGCATAGTGAAAACATATAAAATAAGTATAAAACTTGCATAAGGCCTGTATACCATGTCTAATAGGAAAAATTGAGTCATGATTTTCACTTAAATATAAAGCAGTGATATGTTTAACCATGATCCATGACCTGATATGGCATTTTAGAAATTGTTATGTATTTCCCTAGCCTTATTTATTTTGAGTAACATAAGCAAAATTCTTGGTTAATCACACACATTCAAAAAATCTTACAGAACAGTGAGAAAGATGATCAGATTTTAATGCAAAATGAACAACAAACAGTGATCACTATATAAACTCCTCCTTGATTTGAATGCTGGGATATGTAAATCCTCTTGTGCTTATTGATTAAAATATATATTCCTGCAGTAGGGGAAACTTCCTGGAAAACCAGAGTAATTTTCACTAACTAATTAATGGCTCCTGCATTCTTGGAAATTGCACAGCCTGATTTGAAACAAAGAAACAATGTCCCTCTCAACCCTCCCCAACTGAAGTGTTTTTCTTTAAAAAGTCATATATATGGCCACGAGTTTATTTTCACAACAATTTTGAATTACACTGTTATGTTAATGTACAATACAGTTTTTTCAAATCATCCCTCATCTGAATAATACTATATAACATTATTCATTGGAGATGTGAGTCAGCCTGCCTACAAAAATTTCACACTCTGGCTTGCTTGTGGTGTCACTTCTTTGTCTTCTTTGTTCTATTCTTTTATTTTTCTAAATGTATCTTATTCTGATTTCCTTGCCTTAGTTTTTGTTTCTCTGTTTTCTATTGTTATAATTCAGGCATTTTGTACTGTCTTTTTCAAAGCAGTGTAATCAATTCAGCATAGCATTAAAATAATTCACTGTATAATTAACTTCAGGTCTTTCAATACTTGCTTTTGATATGATGTATAAAGTTATTTCCCTTATGAATTTCAATGAGTTAAAACTCTACAGAGCTTAATAAAACTTTAATGAAATGATGTTTTAATCACACTAGAGGTATTTTCTACCATCTCTAGTTTTGAAAAAGGTGACAAATCAGTGAATGCAACTCTTGCATTTCCTAGATGTCTTTGTGGAATACAAGGGATAAATACAGGCTCCATCCAACTGCATATTGTAGTGGTTAATGATTTTTCCTTGTATAAACAAGTGCAAACAATTCTTGCTTGATTTGCATGATTTTAAACATGAACATCTCTCTCATCCCTTAAAAATGTCGGAAATAGGTTCCTCTACTTTCTGAATGTGTTATTTTGCTATGGATCTTACTTTGCTTTATTAAGTATCCAATTCTTGAAAAAAAAAAAACACAGCTGGGAGTGGATTAAGAGTAAGAGAAGGTGTATATGAAGTGGCTGTGAAATTGCATTTTGTTTTTGATATGTGATATATAAGGAACCCTTACTTCCTTTCAGTAACCCCATAATAAGAGAAAGGTGCAGAAGTCTCAGAAAGCAGTGAAGGGAAGGAATGGAATGGAGGACTCAGTAATACAGATTATAGAGAGAACGGTGATGTATACAAGTTGACTGATTGCTGGAAAGTTCTTGAATGATCTCACTAGCCTAAATTTCTATAAAATATATAATAAATAATTTCTATAAGTAATTTCTATAAAACGTTATTTCTGATATTTTGTTTGCTCTTCCTTAGGTGTTTTCTTCAATGTTGTGTCACCATTCAGTAGCACATGCATATTTTTCATATTAAAAAACCCTGTAAATTAAAAAGAAAGTTGGAAAAAAGAAGGAAGTGGTAAAGAGCAGGGGAAGGAGAGTATTTCCAATTCAAGGTAGTATGAAATCCACAAATTCCAAGACAGTTTCTGAAGTTGGTTGGAAAAGCTCTTTTTCTTTTTTTCCCCTTCCCTTTTCATCTTCCCTTTTCTTTTTGCCTCTCTATGAAATCTCACACTGTCTGTAAATCCAACCTTCTTCTAAGCAGCTACATTTGATAAGACAGTGGGTCCATTCTTTTGGCATAGGAGGAGATTAATTTTTCCATTGCCTAAAGAGAGGCTCCTGCTTTGAGTCTTAATCCTTCCTAATCCCCCCCCTCACCTCAGTGCAAAAGCACAGAGAATAATTTAGATATGTTTCCAGACTTACAAAGACTGAAGGTGGATTTGGGATTTAATTTAATTTTTCCTCACAACTTTGCTCTGAAAGCATGAATGATAATTAGGTTGTGCGAGGATACTCAGTACTGCACTATGAAGAAAGTCAGAGTCCTTTCTGCCGAAGTCACTAGATTAAAAAATGTAGGCTACACATCTCGGATTTAAAGGTCATAATTTTTGAATGTGATTAACAATAGCTGAATTTTGATCCGTTAAACCCCACAACAATTGCACCAGTGACTAAATGGAAGTGAAATTAGACTAAAATCCCATCCAAGGTGCATTGAATTCATGAAAGCTTGTTTTCTGGTGGTACAGATATCCTTTGTCTAGCCAAAGTTAGGAGACAGGTAACAGATTGTCATCTACTCCACCATGTTTTTATTTTAAAATTTGATTTTCGATTAATTATTAGGTGTAGTTGGGGATAGCCACTTACGTGTAGAAAGTGAAATACAGTTTATAGTTTGGTGAACATTGTGTGGAAAGGCAGAACATCAGGAGCAAAGAAGGGGAATGGTCAGAGGTGCATAAAGGGGGAGTGAGTTTAGAGGGGTGATAACTAACTATGAAGTATTGCAAGTGTGGAAAATGAAGATGAGAAGGTACTGTGGAGTACAAAGTTCAAAAGAACTATCATAGGACCTCATGAGCAAGCCAGAAGAGGATGTGACTGGTTGATGGCTTTTAGCAGCAGTGTTTTGAATGAATTGTGAGGAAAGAAGATTAAAGCAGAGAGTTGGGCAGCATGTATGGGATGAGTAGTGATTAAGGATGGGATTAGTCTTGCGTAGCTTTCCATGTAAAAGTTGCACTCTATTTTAGGCAAGTTTGCCTTCCTCAGGTCAATGGAACATGGAATGCAATTCTGTGGGGCAGCTCAGCCCACCTCTTTTAAACACCTCTCTTTAAATGGGGTCAGTTGTCCTTTGTAAGGGCCTGTTTCTCTTTGTTCATGAAGAAAGGAGCCCAAGTGGTGGCCTCAAACCAACTACTTAGTCTGTAGGAAGCTAGAGCTAGATGAAATTTATCTCATCCTAAAGGAGGGAAATGAACTGTAGGAGGACCAAAAAGGCACAGCGACTAGGGAGCAAAGGTGAAATTACTGACTTCGGCAGAAACCTTAGTTCAGCTGTCCTCAACCCATGCCTTCCTACACATATGAGTGTCTGCCCTCGCTTCTGGATGCGGAAAGATAAAGGTTAAACTGTAACCCCAAAGATAGAGCCACTTGTGGCATAGCCTGCAGCATATCGCTCCTCAGGAGGTTTCCCTGGGATCTGCTGAGATGAGGCATGTTGCTTCAGTTAGACAGAGGAGTCTGCTATCTCTGCATTCAAGAACTGGTCTTTCCTGTGCATTTTTGAGTAGCTGAGCTCTTCCTGCTATTCCTGACAAATTTTTCAATAGAAAGAACTATTTATTGATTTCATGCAAATCAGCTGACTCTAAGGTTTTCTCTCCCTTGAGACCATAAAAATTGTAATATAGTTTTCAAGCAATTCACTGGACTCATTTCTATGAATAATGAAAGCAGAATTTTATCTAAAATTTACAGAAATTTACTATATGTTTAACTAGAAGAAGCTTCCTCCATACTGTATTTTCTCTGCTGTTAGTTAAAAAGTGTTTGTCTTTTAGGGAGGGTTTCATCCCCTAGGTCTTTGTAAAAGCCTCCAGATTTTTCTCTCCTGGAGGAGTTTAAAACATTGCATTCATCATACCTTTTTTTCCCTTCAAGTGGCAATTGTTCTCCCATAATTTAGAGGGKTTTTTTTAATGTCACTATCATGCTGAATAACAAAAGATTGGACTATGCAATAGCAAATTTATATTCAATGTGTATAGTTGTATTAATGAGAAAACACACTGAGAAACTTCTGAAAAAAGATCTGAGAGCTGGAAGGATGTTTCTCTTGTTTATGTTCTAGGAGAAAAATTCCTAGTGTAGCACTTTTTAAAAACTCATCTGCCTTTTTGTGCAGAGGAAAAAAACTAATCTGTTCATTCTAAGCATTTTATCCTGGACATTCAGGAAAAAAGACAAGGGGGAAGGAATATGGGTAAACTAAGCCTCCATTTTTAGTTGTCACATGGAACAACTAAATATTAATGCATAACAAAATGATCTTGTCATTATTTTCTTGAACTTTTCTATTTTTTGGAGGGGTTAACCCTGTCATTTCCCTTTTAACCAGTTCCCAGCCCTTCACAGGATTTCTGCTGTTTTCCCTCACAAGAATTAAAGGATGCTCTGCTTCCCTCTATAAAGATTAAGGAGACATTTGAAAAGAATGTTCTCCATTTCAGACGTTATGAGTCCTGACCTTCGGTTTTCAGATCCTTTAGAAACCTCTCTCTAAATCCATTATTTTCTGTATTACTGGAAAGTATTATCTCATGAGTGACTTCTACATGCAAATATATTATCTCATGAGTAAGTAAATGACAATCTAATTAAATGTAGTCAAAGTCAATGGGAATTTGCATGCAGATGATGTTGCAGTCACTGAAGAGTAGGTCATTTTATATTTGGGAACAAGGACTAGAAATCAAAAGAGAATATTTATAAAACATGCTTGAGAGTTTGTTCTGGCTTCATATTAAGCACTTCTCAGTTCATATGCTGTTTTATGTCAGAATAGCAGTAACGTATGGAAAATGGTCAGTTACAGACATTAAAATATTTGCAAAACAGTCAGAAAATGTAACAATTAAAAAAATCGTACCATGAATATTGGGGATTGCACTAGCCCAAAAATACAGAAATATATGTTTGAAGAGTCAAACTCATTTTGAAGAATCTACAAGATTCCACAATGAAACATAGTGGGTCTCGTAAAATTGCTGTAAGGGATTGATTTACAGTTCTTTCTAATTCAAATGTGAGTTAATGTTCTTGACACCATTACTGTATTTATAAAATCTTTGCAGTAAACCATAATGAGTATGTTCATCCCTGTGTTTTTCTAAATTAGTACAATTTCTTGTTTTTATCAAATCTGTGTTTTTAGTGTTATCCCACCAGATAAATTAAGAACTGAACCTTGAAGGACACTGAATTTTACAGCATTCCAAGAATGGTGATTATTTTAACATCAGGAAAAAATGAATGAGATGAAAATCAATGCCTCTGTGTTCTTGCAGCAAAGTTCTATTAAAAGTAGATGTTTTCATCGCAACGTTAAGAAGAAGAAAAGCAGAAAGAAAAGCAGACTCAAAAGCAATCTCTAAAGGAAATAATTGTGCAGTACTTGCAATTATTTAAACAAGAAGTAGAAAAAGCATTGCTCTAGGGGAAGCTGGGTCAAAAAGATATAAAAATTGAATATCTTTGTCAAAAAGCCCTGAGGCCTCACAGATCCTTCCTTCTTGCTTTATTCAGCTGAGTATGTAGACAAGGCTTTTTGTATTCATCTACTGTTTGGAGCTTTGCTCCTGATTTTAAGAGTTATCTGGTAAGGTAAATCTTGATTTTGTTTGTTTGTTTGTTTTTGTTGTCGTTGCTGTTGTTTTAAGAAAATGCTGAACTTCACAAGTTAGAATTTGGTGTTTCTCATTAGGTCTTAGACCTGCATGCATTTCTGAACTCATAGGTAAACTTACCTCTTTAAGCACAGCCTTCTACCTCAGTGGAAATGTACCTGGTCTTCCAAATAAAAATAAAACAAAAACAGAGCCAAAAGCATGTATTTTTAAAATGCCAAACCTACTCCAGAAATAATAGCCTAGTCCTCTCTTCCAGCCTGTCTAATTATCGGTGCTGTGTCTGATGAAAATTCCCTGCATCGAGTTTCAGAGCTCAATTTGTTCAGAGCTACCTCTGTTTCTTAAGTAGGAACCTGCTGCAATACTCAGGCTGACGTACTGAGATTCTGTACTGAGGCAGAGCGTGTTGGTATATGTGTTGGTAGGAACTGGCTGAAGCTTAGGTTGTGAAAGAGATTTAGTTTTGGCTCATCTAGAATATTAGCTGCTTATTAAAGAAGAAAACCTTCAACCAATTAATCCAGTTAATTAAATAATAAACTATTCTATTAATAGCTAAGAATGAGACTCAAGAGAGAAAGCGAATGGTAAAACAGCAGCTGGAGGAATTAAATGCTGTGGTGCACTTTTTAAAGTTTGTCTACTTATAACATCCAATCAGAAATTGGAGGTGGCAGTTGTAGATTTGATTAATGAATGAGATGAATAGCAGATAGTTAGGAAGTCCTAAAAAGAAAATTCAGAGAATATGGGTTTTTGCAGCAGTGCATGGGAACTCTATGCATGTATAATAATATTGTGAAATGAAGCAGTAGCAGAAAAATAGCAAAAAGGTGATAAAAACAGACCAAGAATTATGAATACCAATGTTCACTAGGTATTAATATTACATAAGTATATGCATGTATGTACACAGACCCACCTATTTGTGTTACATATGCATAAAATTATCCAAGATCCATATAAGCATAAACAGGTGCCAGCTGCTGTTTTGTAACACCGTTGACTCCAGTTCTGTAAAGAGCGTATGAAGTTGCACAGAACTCCTCATTGTTGGACCAGTGACATACGGAGCAAAATGAGGTATTTGCTTTTACAGCCAAAGCCAAATGTCAAGATGCTACAGAACCTGCCACTGTCCGTTGAAACACTTTGCAGATTACAAGCAGTACATCAGATGTGGCAAAAAAGTTATTTCAGTATTTCTCAGTGTCTCTTCCCTTTAGGTAGTAGGTTGGGGTTTAAATATGTATATGTTAATGATATTAAATAACGCTTAAGCAAATTAATGTGCTTTGGATCTGATTGGAAATCTGCTGATGACAATGAAAGGAATGCTGTGAACTTCAGGAAGCACTGGATCATGCCTTGCATTAAGAAACACTGCATATGAAGTCTAAGCTCGTATTCATTGACCTAATTTCTAATGGCGTTACTGGTTCATTGAGAAATACTGTCCCACTCAAGATACTTCCCAATAAATTTTCAATCTTCAATTACAGCTGTGTAAGTTCATGCCATATTAGTATGTGTATGGGGGAAACAAACAAAAAAACAAAAAGAGCAGATTCTGCATTTGTGAACAGTTTGTTAAATGTTAGAGTGTATCTCACTTATGTGCTATTTCCAACATGTAAATTCATCTGACAATTCTAGTTACGTTTATAGTTTGGGACCACAAAATTATCATATTATATGCACACATGCATATGTATGATATGGTAAATATATATGTCTGCTCAGTTTATCTTAGGAAGCTTGAAGTTTTAATGCTATTTATGATATTTAATGAATGTGCTTAAACAAATTGACATTATATCTGTTAAATATCATTTAGTAAATCATAATTGATGTATAGTTTTTGGTTATTTAAATTGGAGAAAGGTACATCTTAATTTTCTACAGCAAAAAACTTAAGTCAAAAATATATATGTATAAATGAATAATGGCTGTAGCAATTATGTCACTATAGGATAAACCTCAAGATACTCTTCTACCTGATTCCTAGTGGCGAGTGTTTGAGGTAGCGTATACTTCTTGTACTTCTTTCTGAAGTTTTGGTGTTGACTGTGTTAAAGGCAAGATGCTTGTTCGGGGGGAACTTCTGATCTGATTCAGTATTTCTTTCTAAAGATATTTTTAATTGTCAGTGGTTATTTAAAATAACATGTTAACTGTACTGAGCTGTGAACAATTTTTAAGAGAACTCCATGCAAAGATGCATGTAGACATGCAAACTAGGGCTACTTGGGGAGTAGCTTTTAAGGTGATCTGTTTAGTGTGGCTCAGTCCTAGGCAGTTTCCTTATCACTGATGGCACAATTCTTTTCAGCTGGCTGGGTATCTTAAAAGAAAAATTTCTGGTAGACGTGTGCATACAGATATGATTTACAGGGATGCCATGGCTACTAGGATGGTTCACTGGGCAGCAATATGTAAGCAATCAAGAGGATATGATTGGTACCAGTCCTTGCTCATATGGGCCAGATTTAGTCATTCTTACAGGTACTCAAGATTATTTTGCATCCCAGGCACCTTTATTCCCCAACACAGCTAAATGGCAACTGTAAAACTTAAAAATTACTGATCAAAGTTAAATGGAGTAAAATTACATGTGAATATGTTTGTGCAAGATAAGCCCCTGGCACCTCTTATGGTTCATTTTTTAAATCTCTATAATTCAGATTAGATTTCAAAATACTGGGCAGCTTTGTCACTGTTGTTCATCAACTGTCATGTGAACTATACTGATCTCAGTGAGACTGTTTATTCAGCACTTAAGTGTTACTTTATTTGAAAGTTGAATATTCTGTGAAGTATCTTATCTGCAGCATGATATAGATCTAGTCCTGAGTACTGTTGAAGCACTTACATTGAAATCATGGTGAAATTCTACGCTATGGAAACCTGTACTTGATTAAATTAGCATTTTCTTGACAGCTTTATAACTTTCAGAATCTGTGACTGCTACTTCTGATAAATGCTCTTCTGCTGAGAGAAACAAATACTTTCAGCAAGCTGTATTGTGGATGCTTCTGTGCCAAATGCAACACACGGCATCTGTTCAAACCCGTTTTATCTCAGTCTGACAAGCTCTATTTTACTTATCATCAGATTTAACTCTGCCACAGTTGTTATATTCCTTTGGTAATTACCTACACAGAGCATGGGCTGATTAGGTACAAAAGACCTTTCCTTTTTGTTTTGGTGTCCAGCATGCAGTGATGGCTTGTACAAGCCTGTTCTGATGACAGTGAGCAAAAGCAGTAATGAGCAGTGAACAGCCATGGCCAAATGTTTTGTCTTTTACTGCACGTCAGGGATGTGGTGGCTGATAGCTCCTTAGTTATTCCTGGTCTTTTGTTTTACAGCTAATGAAGTTGCAAATAACATTTTCTATTGGTATTTTCAGGACATTAATTTGGTTAGCAAGCTAGGCAGGTTATAAAATATAAATAACTAATCATTAAACATCTTCATGTAGTACATTGTTTTAAATCACAGAGTATAAAAGAGAGGTGCATACACCCAGGTGTAGCTCAAAGATGGGTCATGCTTAATATTGCCAGGTTATAGCTGTCAGGGCCCAGAGTTCACCAAGAAGCTCCAATTTTCTTGACCAGCCTGTAACCATCTTCCTCATAACCATCTTCCTCTATAACCCTCCTCTGCAACCTCTTCCCCCTGCTCGTAGGGGTTTGGTTGCTGGCGCTGAAGGCCAGCTCTGATGTGGTGCAGCCGTGGCACCTGGGAGTGGACTGGGGTGTGAGATCAGCTCAGTTGCCAGCAAGAGCTGGGAATACAGTGTTAGGGTGCTGGAGCACAGTGCACTGCATCCAGTGTTGGGGGTGAACCAAACTGGGACTGTCCCTGAGGGCCAGGGGGTTTCTACTGAGCAACTAATACGTGTCAGGGGACCCCCGAGCCTGACGGGCTGGGGAGCGTAGGGCAGTGGCTGTTGCGGTGGCAGCTTGGCTGGCCTTGAGCATGGCTTCCCGAGCCAGTGGTGCACGCGGGGCCCTGACAGTCAGCCGGAGCCTCTGGAATTAATCTATATCGCACTGAATTCAGGGCAGAGGCTTTCTATTGACTTCAATGGATTTTGATGGTTTTAAGGCCTTACACACTGCTGTGTTTGCTCTCTCGGACCTTTTAAAAGAGTACCTGTTCCCTCTTGCCCTCCTTTTGTTAGCTGTAATGGGCAGCATTTGTGTAGGAGGAGGGGACCATGACCTTCTTTTTCTCTTTCTGCACACAGATGTGCATATTGCCACTTTTTATGTTCATCTTGTGCTTCCAGTTTATGTTGTTGTTTCTTAGAATT
The DNA here is from genome assembly GCF_003343035.1 of Apteryx rowi. Lineage (NCBI taxonomy): Eukaryota > Metazoa > Chordata > Aves > Apterygiformes > Apterygidae > Apteryx > Apteryx rowi. The sequence continues at coordinate 160,232 of NW_020450993.1, forward strand.
TTATTTGTATTTCTTTACATTTGTATAAAATCCTAGATCAGGCTTTTAAAAGATTATTAATCCTTTATTTTTTTTTCTTTTTCTTTTTTTATTTTGTTATTATTCCTATGTTTTTAGGAGGAATTCTCCCACAAATGATAGCTTTCCATGCTAGAAATTCTACCTGCAAATTATTTAGGGACTGCGCTTTTGCTTTTGCAGTGTTGTGTGTTTTCTTGTGTATAAAAGTCTCATATTCCCTAAATGGATAAAAATGGCAGAAAAGTACAGTGCAGTCTGCTGGCTATTTTTTATGGTGTCTGAAGAACTTTCTAACAGATTTTTCCAGGCACCTTTTGGAGGTTTATTTTAGTTTTCAAAAAGCAATGGGAAGAATTAATTGATGGAAATTTCATGTTGTGTTAATGACCTGAAAAACAATCTGTCATCAGATTTCCTCCATTGCTAAAAATGGGATAAAGGATTGTTAGAGATAATTTACAGAGACTAGAAGAAATTCTATACTGTATTTGTAATATTTTTTCTCCATATTATTAGCATTGTTTAGAAAATATCTAAATTTGAAGAATTAAATCAAAACATGGTAAGTCTGCTGTTTGTTGCCAAGATGAATTATGCTATTAAAGATTCATGGCTTGCTCCTCCTGCAGTGGTACTAATTTCAGTAATTCAAGACCTTTTGTTTAGCCAGTATTCTTTAAATGTTCAAGATTGTATTCTGAAAGGTTAGATATTTCCTTCCATGCAGAATATACAGTTATACAGTTAGTAAAAACAAATAAATTGATAGATTCAAAAATAAAAGAAACATGTGGCACTTAACAAGAGAACAAAGTGTGATCTTGACCTTTGTCACCTTGTCTGCAGTTGGAATAAGGAAGGGATAAAATAATGCTTGATGATAACAATTTTGGATTGGTTAAATGGGGAATACTGGAATGTAGCTTGATACACTAAAACGTTTTTAGCCACAGGCAATCATTGTGATTGCTGCAGCATTAAGGTTAAAAAAAAATCACAGGAATTCAAAGGCTCCCCCCCCCCTTCTCTCTCCAGGAGAGCAATCTAAATGCAAATTCTATATCTGAATAAAATCCAAGAAGCATGTATAAATGAGACTTGAGGGAAAAAAAATTCAGTGGTGATGACACTTGGTAAGTTACCCTGTCATAAGTTTTGATTGTGAAACTGTATAATTTTTTCATGATTCATATTACATTTATAAATCAAAGAATAAAATCAGGTCTTTATGCCTTGGTAATCAAGAATTATATCGATACATACATGCTGAACTAGTCTGAACTAAAATCAGAAAGAGGTTTACTGTAATGCCAATATATTAGAATTCTGGATCAGTAAATCAAGTCTTCTGTTGATTTCATTCAAAGTAGAATCACAAAATACAGTTAAAATGAGAAGGTCATAGTAAGGAAGCATAAAATGAGGAAAGTGAATTCTTTGGATTTTAGAAGTACATTGGAATGTATTAATGCAATGCTCCTTAAGTCTGTTAATATTATATTGAACAACATACCCTTGAAATTGATGATCTCCTCTGTTTCTTTCTGCTTCTCCCAGACTGATAGCAAACTCTATTTGAATAATGTTTACTTGGCTCCTGGATTTCTCAATGGAAATAAACTAGTGTTTTCAGAAAGGTATGGTTACAGGCACTCTAGTACATTTGCCACAGTTCAGACATGACAAGAAGTTCCATCATTACTGCTGAAAACCCACTATTTCTTGTCATGGCCCCCTCTGAAACCAAGCAGAGCAGTTTTCAGCAAGGGCCTGTTTTGTTACCCTCTGCATACTGTGGATCATTTTGCTGGGGAACATGTACTAGGAGCTAAGGACTACCAGGTGCTGGGGTTTGGGATACAATGAGTTGGAACAGTTTTCAGGAGATTAGTTCTAAGTTAAGCCAGTTTAAGATAATATACCAGTAAAAACCCAGTTGTCTACAAGATTCAGTATAGCAAGTGCATCATACTTGTTCATGATATATACAGATGAAGAAATGAAAGAATATTAATCTACTTTATCAGGGTCAAACCTAAATGAAGTCCTCCCTTCACTTTGTGTTCATTGTGTGGCTGCAGCCATTGGGAAACCACTTTATTACTCTCCTGTTTACTACTCGAATTGCATTCACAAGAGAGAACAACTTCTTGGTGAAGCATGTGGCTTTTACAGCTAAACTTCCTTGGAGTTTTCCATGGGTTCTGCTTTATTCTGTTTTTCTTTCTTAGAGCTTTTTTGCTTCTAAACTTCTCAGGAATCAGTCTTGCTGATTCTACCCTTATCTTGTGGACTGCCCTTCTTCACTGGAAATACAAAATTTGTGTTATCAGATCTGCTGTAATCCCTGAGTAAAGACTGGTTGATTGATTCTTTCGCTTGAGGCAGCGTAAATCTTTCTGGTGGCCTGATGTGTGTATATCCAGCAAACTTAGGTACTGGACCTTATGTTTCATTTTGACGTGTATTGTCAAATATGTAATCATAGAAATCACAGCTGTAAATGTATTTTGGATGACCAGAAAATAATGATCAGTGTGCATCTTCCACTTCCTAAGAATGTCTGTTCCCTTTTCTTCCTAGGTATTCACAAATTCTTTTTTGGTCTAACAAATTTTTTTGGCGGTATGGTTTGTTGATGAGAAGTGGCAATTTGTCAAGAATATGTTTTTAGGCATATGGATATAAAAACAAGCAATGCTTTCATCCCCTTATTCTCCCACACAGAAATGAAGAAAAAAACATGCCCAATCAAAAAAAATTATGATACAGACAAGATTATCAGTCTCACCACTGAACTTCTGAAAAGAGTTTTTTCCAGCTGTAAAGCTCTTGTCCTGCATATAAATAAATGAGTGATCACTGAACCTGCATAGAGAAGAGTGAGGGATGGAGGGAAGGAAGATGAGTCATGGATTTAGATTATTTGGGATGTGCAAAACACATTTAAGTTAATTTAGTCACTTGAAAAAAGGCAATGTATTAATGAGCAAAGTTAGCCTTTTCTTTACTGCTAAAGCTTGTCTGGCTGAATGTAATTCTGATTTTTGATACTGATCTTAATAATCTGTGAATCTCATGAAATAATGAGAAATATTTTTAGACTCTAAAATGCAAAATAAATATACATATAAATAAAAATTTATAAATAAAAAATATTCTATTTCTAAATATAATCAATTATCACACTAGTATTTAGTTACTTCAGCAAATTGTATCGTGGTTAAAATAACGTCCTTATTTCAGTCTTGGTGTCTTTGTATTTTTCCAGGTTAAATTTGTATTTACTTAATCTGTTCTCTGTTCTTTAGAATCAGAGGAGGCTCCACTTTGTATTCAGTTTCCAGTTTAAAACATTTCAGAATGATCATCATTTCAAAATGATCATCTGTCATCATATATTAAATCTTTTGGTGCCATGTACACCAAAAGCACTGGTGAAACCAAACTAGTCAAGCTGCAACCCTGAAAATTAAGTGGCTGGTAGCTAACATTGTCATTGTATCTGTCAAAGTATCAGTCCTAAAACTGTGATATTTTGGCTCCCACACATAAGCATTTAAGTGGTTTTTTTTGTTTGTTTTTAACATTTTTATCTATGGATCCAGTGCTCTGAATATGCTGCAAAGATGAAATTTCATCCTCTCTAACAAGCCAACCTGTAGCTAACTTTCCTCAAGTCTTGAAATGGATTTACAAGGGAGTCCGAAGGATTGTTCCAGAGAGAGAGCTAGGATGAAGACTAGATACTCTAGTCCTATAAGAATGCATTTTTTCCCATTTTTTCTTTTCCTCCTGATTGTTTTGTAAACACAGTATGCAATAAAGACAGCAGCATGTCAAACAGCCTAGTTTCTCAGTCAACAGTTGAGTTAACCCAAACTGCCAGAATGGGCGTAATTAAAATTATATCCTTTACTATCTTTATTCTCCTAATCATATAGATAAATGGGAAAAGTAATTTTACATCTGAACAGACTTAAATCTAAGCATTAAACTTCTCACAGAGTGCTCAAATCAAGAAAATACTTTATGCCCCTGAACCAGCTGTTAGAATGCTGCTCACCAGTTTCAAAATCGGATTCCTAGCTTTAGAGAAAAATGAGATTTTCCAATATCGATTGATTGTTTTTTATTTTTAAGGGTGCAGTGTCTCCAGCCTCTTTCCTGTCTCTTTGCATTTCAGCTCTTAAAACAGTGATTTCTGGTGCCAAAAGGTCAAAAATGGTCTGCTAGTCACTTTAACATGGTCTAGTGTTTAATGTGAGGTCCTCACTGTCCTGGCCACGGGACGGTGAAATGTAAAGGAAATGTGCTTTTCACCATATGGCTGCAAGCACTGTGGGATATAGGTCTGATTAGCTTCAAGGTGCTTGTCAATGCTCAGTTTTAGCTTGAATTAAAGAAAACAAGTTTAAAGGACCTAGAAGGGGATGGAAGTGCAAATACAGACTGAGCCTGCCTAAGATTGTAGAAACAGAACGCCTCAAAGCTCTGTCTTCTGGGCTTTGGAAAGACTGCGAAGTGGCAGCTCTCAGCTCAGGACCAGGGCAGGAGAGTGGATACAAAGCTTGACTCATATAGAAGAAATAGCTGAAATGCCTTTATGGCAATGTGACTTCAGGATTAGACTGGATGGAAATGGTGAGAGTAAAAGTTACTGCTCCTGATGAAACTTCCCAATAGTAAACAGATGAAGTTTTTATGCAAAAGTTTCCTTAACTGCCTCCCTACTTTTTGGCTTGTTTGCTTTTGAGCATTATAATTGAAATCTCCAGGTACTTGAAGAAGATTGCAGGCTGTAACTGAATATTTTCTGTCTCTCAGGAAACACCAGGAGAGTTCAAGTTATAATGGATATGTAGCTGTCGTAGAGCTTGGGTCCTAGGAGGCTCTGATGAAACCGCTGTCATCACTCTGACAAATTGGTGCTTCCCTTTAGCTTCTTTGTCCTGGTGACATGCTGGCATTGTACATTTTAAAACAACTTCATTTCATATGTTGTTTTTACTGAGGGTAAGCATATAGTACGTTTATACCCCTTCACGTGTACCATTTTCTAGTAGACATGGGTTGTTATGGACTTTGGAGCTGTTGCTGCATTAGTCATATTTTTTTGTTTTAGAAATTGTTGTCTCAGTTTCCAGTGTATTGGCCAAGACAGTAAGCCATATAGTCAGTATGTCTGTCAACAACTGTAAGCGTAATGCAAAGGTGAAATTAGAATCGTGACTATGAGTACTTTCTAGGGAAAAGTATAAATGTTACCTGTCAACAAAGATTAACAGATTTTTGTTTTCCCCAGAGACTGTTGTAGAGGGACAGGTTTCCCATGAAATTTTTGTGCTTTTCTGTGGCAATCAGGGTGGGGGGAGACCCCTTATATCAAAGAAAGTACCATGTGAATGCCTAGTAGTTCTTTTATCTTCCTTGAGAGTGTGACCAGCATTTTTAATCTCTAATTAGAGAATAATGGTGGCATGGAGAGACTAAGATCCAGATCCTTTAAGGCATTTAAATCCTGATACCACTGAAGTCATTCAACTTTAAAAGCTTAAATAGAAGCTTGATGATTACAGTTCTTTGCAGGTTAGATCTGTGTGATTTAACCAAGATTATATGTAATGACCTAAAACCCAGTTTTGAATAATACTGAGTTAGGGCACAAATGAATCTCATGATAAAAGACTACTCTGGTGATCTAAGAATATAAATAGAATGAATATTATTATTTTTTAAATTATTATTATTTTTTATTTTTTTTAGAAATACTAGATTTGGAATTGGAAGATCCTTACCTGCTCCGATCCTAAGGCAAGTATAATCACTTCTGTCCTATATAGCTAGTTTTGAGTCTTTCTTTCAGAGATTTCCATTCTGTCCCATACTCAGCTGAAAAGCTGGGAGCGAGCCTGTTAGGGCTGAACAACTGAATGAAAATGCTGGGGCTCTTGGTGCTGTCTGGACAGGGAAATCAGCTATACTTTAATGTATTTTCAGTCTAGATCAGAGTTATGTAGACGCAGAGTTAGAAAAGGGTGGAGTTCTAAATGGATACCTACTTAGTAGTCCAGTACTTCTGTTATTTCATTCGGTCGACACATGTTGCATCACAATCTTCTAGTATTTTCCTGGAACAAACAGACCTACCACTATCATCTATTTTTATTCAAACAGAAATGTAAAATTAGAGATCACATAAGGCACTTGGAATTGCCAGGCTTGTATTCTCTAAGTCTTCACAAATGGTGCCAATGAAAAGAGTATTTTAAATATAAGGTTTTATCTCTGTAGTAAAGGCACAAGGTGTGTTATTTATATCGTGACTTTAGGGCACATGTTGGTAGTAGATAGACTTAATAAGAAAATGAACACCAGCTGAACACAGTGTATAGTGTTGTTTTCTGTTTCTAGCAGAGACAAATGAACTTCTAATAGCATATAGCATTTCAGCTCCTTTTACACTGAATTGTATTGCTTAGAGGCAAAATCATATCCCTCTGTAAGCCAAGGACAGGTGAATGGATAGATAGGTGGATTGATAGATGAAAAGCTGTATTGCTTCATTTGCTGACTGACACGCTTGGAATAATGAAAAGAAGGGGAGAAACACACAAAAGAGGATGCAAACTACATCACTCACAATTTGGGACACTGTTCTCGCTATTTTTTTTTTTTTTTTGCATACTTCAGATTTTCACAAACAGATGTTGGAGAGAAATTGATGTAATATTCTGTGCATGTGCATGGTAGAAAACTACTCTTACTAGAAATAATGGAAAATGTTTGCAGGACTTTGAAAGGGAGGAAGAAAATCCTTTGGACTTTTTCTGCCTTGCTTTCTTCTATGTGTTGACAATATTAGTCTCTGGAAATGGAAAATAATGAAATTTGATTTTTACCTTTTGCTTTGGTAAGAGGACATATGTTTTTAAGCTTTTAAGATGTTTTGGATATCTTGAAAATTGACTGAGTGTTTTCTCAAAGATTAAAAACAAATTTTAATGTAAAATTTAAAGTAAAAATTTTAAAAAGTTCTCCAGGATTAAGAACTGAACCCTGGTGGAGAGCTTGTACAAGGAGGAAAGTGAGTCATTTGGGAGAGCCAAAAGAAAGTTATGTCAAATCTTGTTCTTCACATTCAGCTCCCTGTCCTGTTTTGATTTCCCAAAGGCCCTAAATTTGTCTTCTGTGTTTTTAACTGGCAGAAGTCTGAGGCACTGTTTGAAGCAAAAAAGAAAAGAGGGAGGAAATAACTTACCATGAAGTTAGAATCCAGCAGAAAGGAGCCAAAGATGACCAGGTTGTGAGACATATTAATGTTTGGTGGGAAGGGTGAGACAGTTAGGTGGAAGTGAGAAAGGACCGTAAAGGTTTGAAAAGTTTTTGTTGGTTGAGTTTCACATGGGAAGACAAATTGCCTAGAAATGGGATGACATATAAATGAATAGAGTATCTCTGTATAGTGACTTTATAGTAGATTTAGATATGTAAAATACCTACTTCATCCCAAGAATTATAATGAAGTGTAGTTATTGGAGAAAGTTTAGCATTTTGACTGCTGGCAAAAGAGGCAAAGGAATTAGTAGATCAATACTAGATATAGGCCCTYTCTTTCTTTATCTGCAGGTAGGGCAAGAGCCATGGAGAATAGGAGAAACCTTAATTTTGCCCCAACTGAACTGGTTGTAAGGGCTGGTTAGCAGTCTGGTCTTACTTGTGATCAGAGGCAGATTGCTTACCTGTGTAATAAATGAAAGACTGATGAGCAGACCAGAGGGTTGTCCAGCACAGCCTGTCACAAAATTAATAAAGTTAAATGAGATTTGAATGGCAGTTGAATGATCCCTGCATAGAGATGAGTTGTTAGGTTTATTATAAATCGCATTTGTTCTCCTCTTCTGTTACTGATACTTCTAAATACCCAGCTTCAGGCTGGTACAGATTTGGAATGATATTCATCCATTTTGGCAAAATTGAATGTCAAGCCACAGGAAAGGAGAGCAAACAATTTTTCTTTTCCAGACAATAAAATTGAAGAAACAAGAAACTGAGATGGTGTTTTCAACTTCAATTGTTTGCAAATTGAAACATTGTATGGATGGAACTGTTTTAGAAACTCAGTTTAGGAAATCACCATGAATTACATAGGGGGGGAAAAAAAAGGTAAAATAAACAGAAGAAACTGGAAAAATAAGAAATGTTAAGCCATTTGTATTCTGTAACATTGGAAAGGGCAAAGATTAACCGAAACAGCACTATAAAGAAATAGATAAGAATGCCAAAAGATAGAAAAAATAGATGAGACAACTGGATCAATAAACAAGCAGAAAAAATGAGAAATGCAGCTGCTAAAAGATACATATGGGATAGAAGCATGCAAGAAGATGGCTGGAAATTCTGGAGGAAATTTTAGCCTGGTTGAAGATAGGAATGAAGAATGAAATCTGAAAAAGATGAATTGCAGTGTTTTCAAAAAATGATTTGCTAGTGTAGCTGCAGGTSGATTGCCTAAATTCCATGACTGGTATCATAATCAAATTTTATTATAATACTTGGATACAACAAATTATGATATTAAGTAAATATGCAGATGAAGAACAGTAACAACACATCAGGAGTTCATGCCATATCAGTAGGATTCCTAAAAGTGAGAGGACCTCTGTGAAAGGGTTTAATCCTTGGATAAAAGAAATACAGAAGAAATTAAGGTCTGGAATTTGAATAGCTGTTATACTAGTTTAATTCTGGGATAATTTCACTGAAGATTAATTTTTAGACTGTAAAATTCTGATGGTATCCCCTRCTCCACATTTTAACTAATAATTCCTCAGATTTTCATTTTGGAAGAGAATAATCATTTATGTGCAGTCATGCTTCCTGTTTACATAACTAACTAACCCTAACCATGATTATATCTGGGCACCTATTTAGAATCTGGACAACCAGATTATATTCGAATGCTTTCTTTAACAGTTACAGGTCTGATTAAGATGAAGATATCTGTGCGATCCATTTAAATATGGAAAACAAAATTAAACATATTTGAGAGCATTTTTATGCAATCACTATCATACTTTGGTATATTCTGTTAAGTACTCAGAACACAAATTTAACCTTATAGACATTTAATTGGAGAAGTATGGAAAAGGAATATCCAAGATAGATTTAAAGCACATTATGAAAGTCCAGAAGTACTTCTGTCACTTTGTACGTTTCCCAGAATTATTTAAATATTCAGTATTTCAATACCTTCTCTCCCTTGCTTGTTTGTTCATTCATTTAATGAAGAATGGTTTAAGGAGGATTTGCCTTTCAAAAATGTTGTGATCTTTGACTGCAAAGCCTGGAAGTTAACATTTTACCCTTTTATTACCAATTAATGGTAAACCAAGCCATATGCTGTTTCTCTCTCTTCTCGCGCTCTCTCTCTTCTTGCGCTCTCTCTCTTCTTGCACTCTCTCTCTCTTTTCTCTCCTGGTCATATGTACTTGAGTTTGTCCCTGCTCCATCCAGTTATGTCCAAACTTATGTCCTCTATTGTATCCCCCGACTGCACTTAGAGGGCAGCTTATATTTAACTCTGCATTTCCTATTGTTGTTTTTTTTTTCCTTTGGACAATTATATTTCTCTTTTTTCCAGGATCTTTTCAGATCTGAAATAACACAGCAGGTAGGAAGAGAGGCTAAAGCTCCTAAGAATGACTGTGCTTCTTTATGGAAGTTTATCCCCTTTCCAGGCAAGCAAGCATAAGACTCCATACTTCTCTTGAGATACTGTTTTCTAAAACTAAGTGTTTAGCTTGAATCAATTAGTATGTCTTTTGACAACTTCTCAGGAGGAATCCTCCATAGGAAGCCCTTCCTCACAGTTTATGTTTTCATGATGTCTGTAGCGAGTCCAGGAACTTACTCCACTTTGGCAAATGGACACATCAAAGGGATAGCTTCTGGAGCAGAAAAAGAAATGCTACAAGAAAAATTTTGTGCCATCTTTTGTGTGCCACAGCATCAGTTTGCCTCAAGCATGGAATAAGGCTTGTGAATACTCTGCATGTCCCAAATGCTTGGTTTGAAATAGACTTGAAACTTGCTGYGTGTATTTCGGTTGATAATGCTAAGCAGAAAGGATTCCAGAGGCACTCTGTTACCCTCTTAAGATGCATGTAAGGAAACATCTTTTGAACTGTGCTGAAAGCAGTGAGTTGTTTTCATTGATACAGCTGTCATATTGCCATTATATTTGGCCTTCTGGTTCTGCTTGGATACGCACGTAGTTTTTTTTAGACTGACAGAAACTTTTGAAGTTCCTTTTTTTCATGAATTATCACAAATAGAGATTAAAATATTTTGTATTCTCAGTTCTGCAGTTTTTCTGTATTATTGTTAAATATACTTCTGCTGGAATACTTCAATTTTGGCAGCCTATTTTTGTTTGGTAACATTTTCCTTTTTTATCCAGTATTTAAAATGGTCTGAAGCTGTTCTGATACCATTTTTGCCATGATATCCTGTACAGCTTCCACAGGCATTTCAGTCAATACAAAACATGAAAAGCCTTACACAGCTTAAGCAGCATTTAGTATGTGTTACACAGCCATCTGATCTGCAGCCCACTCATAGCTATTAGAGTGATGTGGTGCTGTATGATACCTCTTGTAGAGAAAAATAGCATTTTTGAGACTCTATGCCCTGCATAAAATAACTAAATTCTGGGGTAATCTTGGTGCATACATAAGCAGACAGTATTTGGCTATAAAGAAAAAAGCCCGTATTTTTACGCAGTCAACAATGATTCCTAAGATTTCATTGTAAATCAACCCAGGAAAGAAGCAATAGGTGTAATACCTAATGTGCATCAGGGGTTTGATTATTCATGATTCCTTCACATCTCTGAGCAAGCAGATTCAGCTGGTAGTGCTACATAAGCACTAATAAATCTGCCTAGAAACACATTAATGTAAATACTGAGAGGTAATTAATCCTTATCAGACAATTTGCCTGAAGCAAATCCTGTTTCTTCACATGCTTGTGATCAAAAATGAAAGGAAGAATTTCTTTTTTGGCTTAGAGGGGAGCCTTTGCTTTATTGCATTTCTCTTGCTCATGCTAAATATGCAGCTTTTTTTGGTTTAGTCTAGTTTGTTGCTCTCTAGTGCTTTGATGAAGAATTAGTAACAACAAACGTATTTTATTATATTGTTATATACTGTAATTGTTAGATTGCATATATGTTGTTATATACTCTTACATGTCTTCCACCATTGTTCTTTTTACTTATGACCAAATTCTTTACTTCTCTCTGCTATGGTTTTGATTCTCTATATAAGCCTGTTCGAAAAGGAGTTTGCTGGTTTCATTTTTCTCTATAGCCATAAGATTCTTCTCTCTTACTAGCTTCTTTGGCTACAGGACTAAAAAATGAGGCATAAGAGAATGTGTGAAAATATGTATAATTAAACAATGAGACAAAATATAGAAGCAACATAAGCATACTTAGTAATGTGTAAGGAAAGTGATAGTCTTTGCAACTGCTTATAATTCTGATATTTAAAGACAGAAAAAGGACTGTTTCAGTTTGCATGTACTGACTGAATATACCCCTCCCCCCATACATACAAATATATGTGAAAGGATGCCTTTTGAATTACTGGGTGTTAAGAGTTAAACTAAGAAAACTAATTTTTGTTTTCATTATCATCAGTTTCAATAGAAAAAATGGTTAAGACTGATTTTTATGTGTGTGAAATTGTACCACTTTTTTGAGGAAAAAAATCCACAAAAATGAATTAAGTGCTTGTTTTGGAAAATGTTATAGTGTTATTTACAAATTTTTAAATTTCAATATAAATATCATTTTTTAAACTTTTCTTTTTTATATTATTTCAAATATATGCACTGCTACCCCTAGTAATTTATTGAATTATAATAATAATATTGCTATTATTCGCATTATTTTTATTTTTCCTTTTATTACAGGCAATTAAGAACAGTTGCTTCTTGATTAGAATCTTTCCACAGGTATTTGTCTTCATTTGATTTATGATTTGACACAGCCTAAATGGAACACGTGAAAGAATCAAAATTTCTCCCCTGCCTCCATCCTGCCACAGGTTTATCACATGCCGGCTGCTGGCTTCCTCCTCTTTGTATTCCTCTGTGACTAAGCAGGTACGGAAAGCAGGTGGCTAGACCGTGGCTTCACTCTATATCTTAACTTGGTGGTCTGTATACTTAGCTACACGTCAAGAAATGAGAAGGTTATATACTTTTTAAGGCTACACGAATTTGCTTTCCCTCAACTTCTAATCACTGTAAAGGAAAGGGAAGCATCATGGGGATGGATTAGATTACCATTTGCGGTCCTATGCATTGTTATTTTGTATTTTTCTATGGAGTTATTAGGCTACCATAGACCATCTTTTCCTAGAAGTCTTGAGCATTCAGGACCCCAGACTCCCTCCCTCCTTTCATCCCTCCTCATTCACTAGGTCAGTGAAGTTGCAAAGTTAAAGATTCTTCTCTCGCTCCTCCTCCCCTCCCCAAATTTCCCCTCCATTTTGTACTAACAATACTTAGGTAAATGTACTCCCAACATAAAGAGGCTTTGTGTGTCATACTCAGTTGCTAAGCTACTGCCTATGAAAGAATAGGTTGGCAATTCCTCAACAACTTACAGTGAAAAGAAGAGCTTAAAATTGTCACATCCATTTGCAGATGATGATGATAGCATTTCTACTTAACTACCGCTTCTTATTTTTATGAAATGTAGATAAGTGCATTTTTAATCAGATTAAGCTCTTTGGATCAAATTTTGTTTTCCAGTAGGTCCATGAGCATTGCTTTTTTTTTTTTAGTATGTCTTGACTTCAAAAATATCACCATGTGTAGAAGGAATGCTAAAATCTTTCTGTGTTGCTTCATAGAATCTGGTGTATGTGATGATGCATTTCTCAGTTAAGAAAGTTGATAAAAAATTGTCATTGGCACATAACAGGTGCTAGGTAATTTTGGATAAACAATTCACTTTGATCTACTATACACTGGGGAGCAATTAACATTCTTAGTGGCTTGACGATCCTAAGTGCTTAATAGAACGTATTTTTCTTATTGGTCTCCACGTGGCTGTAGTTCATCCACTTTATTATCCCACCAGGTTTAACTGCATATGTTATTGCTCAGTTTGTCTGGAGTTCAGATACTCTTCTGCTATTGAAGAAAATGCTTTGGCTCTCACAAAACTTCAAGACATACAAATCTGTCCTAGATGACACTCAAACAGTTGTTGGTTATTTTTGGTGTGCTGTTTCTCATGCAGTGATTGTCAAGTATCAAATACTTGTCTGTGAGCAAGATTCTCTTCCTTCTGAACTTGTGATTTTTATGGATTGTCAAAAGGCTCTTTCAGGCATTTATAAGATTAAGGAGAAGTACATTTCGTGGCATGCTCTTGAATTCAGTTTCAACTCTTTCACAAGTTGGCTTTATATTTGAATACTTAACTTTAGGATTGAAGGCCTGAAGGCATTTAGGCCTTAGTTTGTGTCATAACTGAGTATATGTTAAACTTGCACTAATTAGTTGAATTTCCCATGATGATGAAAACTTAAAATATACTCCTTTCTGGTTTTCACTGAAACTCTCTTCTTGACTTTATTACCCAGCTGATAAAATATTTACTTAGTAAACTATGCACTGTGTGTTATGCAGATCCTCAATAGAGATTTACTGGAATTTTGAGTGCCAGTAGTTTGAAGCCTTAGTTCATTATTGCCACCTACCGACTGCAGGTGTTCAGTTCATATAATAAAATTACCTAGGCTAAGTTTCAGAAACCRTTTTAAAAGTGTACTGGAATGCTAATTTTGGGTAATTTGTAAAGATGGAACAACCATCTATGATGTGCAAAGGTATGACTTGATATGCCTCAACACAGTTCGCTTAATGAAGTTACCATCTATGATGAGCTCTCCATGAGAGAGAGGTAACTCAAGATTTCAGTTGTAAAAACAACCAAGCATTGATGGTTTAGTAGTCTTGGCTCTGAGATAAATTTCTTGATTTCCACTAGATTCCATTTTATAGCATTTCTTTGGTTCTCTGATCAGTTCTAAAATTTTTCAAGAAATGGTCTAGGCAGCATTGGAGATGCACTCATTCTAAAGAAAGTTAGAATAATAAGTGGAGGAAAAGATGGTGGAATCAGACCTTCTTAGACATGTTTAGCAGTCTATATGAACTGTATAGCATTTTCTTGCATTAAAGGACTTGTTGACTGTGCTCATTTGCATGTTCACAATCTCTTCTTGTTACACTTCTTGTTGACACCTAAGCATGTCTTCCTGAGAGAAAGTGCAGGAGGGGAAGGAAGAAAGAGGGAATGCTGAAAGATGGAGACTTCCTTCCTATCACATTACTTTCCCAAAGCCTGGCTCCTGATGAAGAGGAGGGCGATCTTCTAATCTTGTAGTTTAAAAAAAAAAAAAACACTTTAAAATAGAGAAATGGATTGATGTGGAATCAGGGAGCAGAGAAATGGAAGAATATCTGCTAATAGGAATCAGATCAGAATGAAGACCTGTGTGGAGTGGAGATTAAAATGAGATCTCCCAATCTTTGCCCTACGAAAAGTAAGAAAAAGCAGAAGAGGGAAACAAAGGGTCTTCCCAAATGTGACTTATACAGGTCTGGCTAAGTGATTTGCATGATTCCGTTTCACATGAAGGGGTTACAGTTTAACATTGTTATTTGATTACTTTTAGGTACAAAACAGAAGAAACTCTTTTGCTTGAGTTTTAGGTGTCTCAGAACAGCGCTCTATGAAGTGTAACAAATGATAGTTTAGCCAAAGAATCACGCCTGACACTGTATGCACATATAAGTGTATATGTATGTAAAGGTGACTGGTTCTTTATTTTAAAGATTTGAAAAGGCTTTTGCATTAAACTCAGCTGTATTGGGCTTTACTCACCTGAGCAGTGGATTTGGGGATTGTCTGCAAAGGTATGTAGAGAGCCTTTGGTGTTTGCCGTGGTCTTGATTTCTACACTGTGCATAACCTTCTATTGCATCTGTAACTACTGCTAAACTGCATTTTGCTACACAAGATGAGGGCTAGAGAGTTGTGTGAGGCCAGGTTGCCATTTCATCACTGCAAAGCACAGGTTGTGATGCCTTCTCTTGATCACAATTATTCTTTACTATTAGTAGGAAAATAAAAGGCAGCAGAGAATAAAGAGGGCCCTGTAGCAATCTAAGAAACAAATGCTTATATCATCCTAAGAGCTTGTCTAGGCTAGCAAGTTACCTCTGACTCTTTAAGTTTGCATGTTCTGGATCCAGGTTTTATGATGAAAAATTGCATAGTTTTTTTCTTAGCAAATATCTCTTCATAGGTGCCTCTCCTTTCCTAATTATGTAGAAGAATATGATATATATTGCATATGAGTAAAGGATACTAAAACCACTAGTTGGTAACTAAGATTAAAATTATATAGGTCCTGTTTAGTGGAATAGCTTTTTCAATGATGTAGAGCTTTAACATGCTATTTACCTAGGTTGCTACCAAAAGAGAATCTGCTTCCTTCTTGTTTTGAAGAGGTCTGATTTTTTTTCTCAGTTTGAATGTAGACTGTGGTTTTAATTAC
The DNA here is from genome assembly GCF_003343035.1 of Apteryx rowi. Taxonomy (NCBI): domain Eukaryota; kingdom Metazoa; phylum Chordata; class Aves; order Apterygiformes; family Apterygidae; genus Apteryx; species Apteryx rowi. Next base: position 175,900 of record NW_020450993.1, read on the forward strand.
TTACCTCTAAAACTGTCTTGCCACAGTATTAAATTGACTAATGTCACAGTCTTGAAATAACTCATATAGGTGTTGGAGGTTCTTCTGTTGCTGTTCATCATGTGATAGCCTGGTTACTTATGGCTTTCATGATTAGAATTCCTTTCTTATTCTTGTTTATTGATTGCGATGAGCATTTTATTGCCAGGATTCTAAAATCAAATGGAAAAAAAATCTACTGTTTAAAGGGACAAATGTGTGCTTTTCTGGTCAGCAAGAGATAAGGTAATAATGTTAGAAGATGTCTTTTCTCTGTGGCTTTCAGAATTTGCATGGATATAGTGTAGGAAGCAATAAAAGTTTAATAAGCCAGCATGCCAGAGAGCAATGTAAGTTTTATCCGTTTGTGTGATTGTGTGATAAAATGTCCAAATATTAGTTAGGTTATATCTGTAGGCCTATAAAAATGTATGATATTCTTCACTAATTAAAGATCCTATCCAAAATCATAGCAGGCTTGGAGTTTGTTCCGTCTAATATAGTTCTGCAAATATGTATTGGAAATATATTCTTTTAATATTTCAAAGAATGTTTAGAGTGTAACAGAGTTGCACTATTCATGGAAACAAGCAGGAGTATAAACTTGATCTCTCAGAGAAAATAAAAAATGCTTTCACTGCTACGTTACTTTTTGAAATGTGACTTAAGGAGCTTTGTGCTAGGTAGTCTCTGTCCAAGCTCTAGAAACAGCTGTTGACACTCAGGTAACAGCAATGTAACTGACACCAGATGTGAATTCGTAGGTTCATTCTTGAAGTGAATTGACAGACCATTTTTGCAAGAATTTTTTTGTGGTTGGCATTGTTCTATATATACTTCTCATGTTAAATATTGAAATTGTCAGACTGCAGAACTCAAACTGTGGCTTACATAAGCACTGCCTTTACTTTAAAAAAGAACACAACTACATAACATGAAATCAAGACACCTACCCCTATTCTCATTAAAGTGAGTATTATCACATATTTTCCTAGTACATAATTGATGATGTATATTTGCTAAAGATGTATTAATTTGATCTAATTGTAATTAGTGGCTAATTATACCTAGATTAGAGAGGATTGAAAGACTGCTTTACAAGGATTATATGCATTAAATATGCATTGACTAATCAGTTGCCTGTACCTATATTAGATTAAATCCCGAACAAAGAAGATAGTTATTTAAGTGTAAGAAGAGGTATCTTGCTAGTTAAAATAATTCAAGTTTAAAAAGGTGTTCAGGCTAAGTATTAAAACATTCTTCTAGGTGAAGAATTAGCTGTGGGAAGTACTGACATCCATGTTTTGTGTATTTAAAATTAGAATCCCTAACAATTACAGAAGGAATCCTGTCCTGGGATGAAGATGACCAAAGTGACACTGTAGATAGTTTTACTTTTTGAATTCTGTATTTCTGTTATATTGGTTTTGGAAAGAGATCCTGAACTTACTGGGACAAGGGATAGATAAAAATCAGAAAACTGTTAATCTTGGACTCCAACTGAGTGCAATTTCTCATACAGTGTAATATTATATGTGCAACATATTTTGTGTACACAACCAGAATCAATAGAATGCTATATGATATATGGAGGAAATATACAGAAGCTAATTATACACTCAGCTATTTGACAGTAGAGGCTTTTTAGGCATGTGAGCAGTGCCGTTTTTATATCCACTATGTTAGTAACTGGGATCTCAGGATAAGTCTGTAGCTCCTCATCCATGCTTGTAATACAGAAATATAGTAAGGAAATTGTCCTACCTCCCCAACTTACAGTTGACATAGATAAACTAGAGAGAAAAAGAAAAATGAGGGAGAGAGATTCAACAGAGGCAAAGAGAGGTGAAGTAATGCACTCAGTGAACAGCAAGCGCTGGTTTCATTCCTCTTAGTGAATCATTGTTACAGCTATGTTCCACCTGTAATGATGGAGTATATGAGGAGGTTTCCAAAATCCAGTAGACAAGGCTGAAAAGTGCAGTGTGCAAAAGCCTTTCATTTAATGTCTTGTACTTGGTCTCAATGATGCCAAACATCCTCTGGGCAAGACTCCACAACTCCCTTACAAAACAGATGTTTATTCTATTACCTAAATAAGTAGAAAAGCATGAAGAAAAACTGTGAAAAGTATCTATGCTTTAAAAAACTAAATCAGAGCCCCATCTACACAAACAGGAAACCTATCCACATAAAATAAGTTAAATGAATATAAACACACATTTTCATAGTGTATAATTGATAATCTGTATTATTTCAGGATATATTTATTTTATGTAGTTGTAACTAGTGGCTCATTATATCTAGATTAGAGAGTACCACTTTACAGGGAGATTATTCATATTAAATGTGCACTACTCATGTAGCCCTATGTACTTTAGAAGAATTAGATATCTCACAAAGAAGTTAATTATCTGGCACGAAAAGAGAATGAAGATAAACTTGTGATTTGCTATAGGAGAAAAGGGTTTTTTTTAATGTTAAGATAGATTTGTTCTGAAGATATGCTTTACAGAGATTACAGATTATGCTAGTCATGAACTATTTTGGCTGATTCATATGACTAATGTAACTACTCTATATGAGGTTTGACATGTAGTATCTGATAGAACTATTGCATATTAATTTGCGACCTGCCTTTATGCTATAGGTTGCCAGCAGCTCACCAAGAGGAAGAATTCAGGTACTTGCATGTTATTATTTGTATTATTTCTCCTCCTGGAACATCACAAGAGAAAGCAGAACTAGAAGGAGCCTGTATCACGTTAGTGCTGTGGCTATCACCATGAAAAGGGAAAGCAGGTTTCCTGAAAACTTATACTGATTCACTTCTAGGTTACTGTGCTTTGATTACAAGCAGTGAAGGTGGTGGGGCTATTTTGTCCCCTCTTGCCTTGAATGTTCAAGGACAGGAGATTTATCAATTGACATGATATATTTGAGCAGTCACTGGCTCTCTTCTGAAACCTTGGATGCTCATCCCTGTCACATAGGCAATCATTCTTCTATTCCCTGTAAATTCTCACACTAGGCAACCTCCTTTTCCAGTAGCACTGCAGCTATTCCATCTTTTATCATCTACAAACTGCAATATAGTCTTAAAAAAATCATTCTGTGGGTCAGTCTTGATCATTCTTGTTACTGTTGCTTGACTGTGTTGATGGGCAGCAATGAAACCACAGCAAAAAAAGATTGAAGACCCTTTCTCTGGGAGAAAAGGGGATGTTTCTTGAAAATGAAGTTTATTGATAGACATACGTTAGCATCCTTACCAGTAAGAAGTAATATAGATAAAATAGTAGATGATGGTGTGTAGATTAACTTAATAATTGTACCTTAGAACATAGTGACCATAATTACAATGTAATCCTTGGCAACTACTGTAGAATAACACTGCCATTATGCTGATTGATACCAGTTATTACTATGTATTAGTCTAGCCAGAGGATTAATTAGGTGAGCCAGAATATTTTTAAGTAAAGTCAGTGTACTTCATGATCCTCAATTTTTAAAAAAATGAGTTGAAAAATGTGAAAGCAGCCAAGAAGACTAAGAGAGTCTCCAGGTCATGCAATTGGCCTGAAGATTGGGATTATTCATGGTAATTAATTATCATAAATTCTGTGAGAGGGTTGTTGCACTAATATGACAGTGAAATTAGAATGTCACCACAAACACTGTATTGTCATATGAGGAGTGATTAAACCATATAGGTTGCTGGATTTGAGCACAAGACTTTTCAAAAAGATACAGAATAATTGATTATGTAGATACGTATATTTCTTGCAGATTTTTGTTATAGATAACAGAGCTATTTAAAACCTACTGGTTTCAAAACACATGAGGGAGAGCCGAGTGGTTTCAGTCAGTGATCATCTACCTTTTTCAGGGAAGGTATGATCTCTTCTATAATAGTGACCTATCTATATTGCTGAATAAGATCAACTACCAGCTTTTCCTAGGCTTCTTTCATGGGTCTGTCAGAAGTTGTTCATGGAGTGGACCCCCAGCAGTCTGTAGACCACCAGCTGAAAAATAGTGGTAGAGCCTGACCACGTGACTGGAAATCAGTACTATTGATTTACAGTCCTGATCTAGTGTCTGGGATATCATTTAACCTGTTTGCCTTATAATTCTTAACTTGTTATATGTATCTGCAATGCTGCTGCTTTTCTTCCGTGGTGGGGACTTTATTAGATCAGATTTGCAAAGCATTTGAACATAAAATATGTTCTTTAAACCCGTAGGATTGCACTGTGGCTGCTGCTTGCACTAATTCCTGCTCTCTGTCATGTGACAAGTTCCATTAAACAAAAGAAAACTGTTTCTCCCACTTGAGGAAGTTAAATTTACAAAGTTATCTGTGATACCATGCAGCTTAAATATATGGTGGCATGCTTTCAAGGTGTACCTCTGTTGAGGAGGTAACTACTGATTTCATTAAAGTCTCTGTGATTATGGTAGACTAACATCAGACATCTGGGAGTCTTTTGCAGCTGCAGATTATGTATTCCTTCTGATGGCCTGGTGAGGAAGAAATTGTTTGCAGAGAAAGTTGTTTTCCAACATTATTTATATGTTGACATATCATATGYTCTGTGAGCATTGCTGTGAACTCAGAGGCCAGAGAGAAATCAGTCCTTTTGATTATTAAATTTAGGCTGTAACATTTCTGTACAATTTTAAAAAGTTTTTTTTTCCTTATCCAGCTGTTTTTCACAGTTTGTATTAAACTAAAACACTGATATTAAAAACTAGCAGGTAGCTTTAATAATGTGCATCAAACCATGTAAATATGAATGGATACCCTAGGGTGTGAGTTCTAAATCAATTCATCAGAGATCCCTAATAATGAAGAAGTTAATTTGAGATGGGAAAAGATGTCACTTGCCTTCCAGAGCTGACAAGTTGCATTTCAGTTCACTCCCCCTCAATTCTTCCTTCCCTCCTCTTGGCAAAGCTGAGTTTTTTACTCACAGCGCTGTGTGTCAGACTTGCCATCTGTCAGAGTACTAGTGGTGCCTGAAGAGACATTACACAAACACACACATCCAAGCAGATAAACTAGAACAGGTTGTGTGCCATGCACTGTTATAACTGTATTCAAACCTGTTTGCATTTTGTGTTGTACTTTTCCAAAGTAACAGTGACTTAAGGAAGTGGGGGACAGGGGGGAGCAAAACCCAAACCCCAATGAACAGTGTAGTTTCAAAATACATCACAGCTCTAAGTAAAGGCAACAAAAGTATGTAGGATTTAACAATATAATATAGGTGGTAATGATACCGTTGTTATTTCAAAGTTTACAGCATGATAACATAAATCCAGTGACTAAATCCTGCAAATAAGGTATGGTGAGTATAAAATGCGGTTGTGAAGAATTAATGCTAATCTTCTGGGGAAATAAGACTACCTCATGGAACTGCACATTACGTAGTCATTGCTAGTGAAAGTTTTGCTTGACTAGCATTTCCAAATTAGCCCCTGTTCTATTACCACTCCTTGATAATGTATCCTTCACTCAGGTGTCTTTTTCTTTTTTTAAAAGTTTCATTTTGTTCTTCTGTTGCTTCTAGTCTTCTAAGTGCAACAAGTGCTTCATATGCTGAATTGAAATTACCCTGACAGTGAAATGCAATATATGTTGTGCTAGGTAGGTTAATATCTTCGTTTGTACTAGTTTAAGAATGATGCAGAATGATTAGGATGATGCTGGATGATGCGACAGTGGGGTTTTATTTTTCACTTAAAGGGATGATGGTGACATGCTCCCTTCAGGAGTGTCTTCTAGGGATGTATGTTTTAATTGATCATCTCTCCATCCTGGTCCAACCTCCCTAATGATGGTTATGGAAATGTAGAGATTGTACTTGAGCAACATTTTAGTAACTGTCAGTTTACGTAGTCTTAACAGGTGCATCTCTGTGTAGGAGCAGTACCTTGCAGTTACTTGCTGGATTATTATGTTATTTAAAAAAATTGGTAGAGGGGAGATAGGTCCAAATAATACGTTTCCAGAAGCAATGTATTTTATAATGAGTAATGTATAAGGCATTAAGATTTGAAGTGTATAAATCCCTGTTTTCATTTGGGAATACATTACTTCCCCACCAAACTATATCCTGGAGTGTTTTACTTTTTCTCAGCCTGAAATGAAGCTATGAGCAAGAGGTAATTGAAAGTGCTTTTGCAAGATAGCCTCTGAATGTTCCCAGATCAATAGAAACAGCCCATCTCTAGCTGTAAGTAGAATAAAAAGGAACCTCTTCAGTGATGTTTGGTAAAACTAGGAGAAAAATGGCCAACAAGTTTACTTAATTAGTAATAATGGTGGGGGAAATCAATGGCAGTAAGAATTGTTCTGTAATTATACAAATCCACAAAGTGTGAGTACAGTTTAAGCCGTTTCCTCCATGGTGTTGGTAAATGTCTGCCCACATAACAGGGACTCCAGTCTATCATGCCCAATATCTTGAACAGATTTCCTGTTACAGGTTAGGAAGAGGTAAGGCAATGGCTCTCCTGTTTTTTCTGCTGCCTTAAAATTGGGCTAGCATATATTGTACCAGTTATCTGGGCCAGGTTACTGCTGCAGAAATGTCATCTTCCAGAAGTATCGGACCACTGCAGTGACCGGATCTTTAAGTGATGGCTTCTCTCCCAGTGCTCTTCTGGAGACTGTTTTTCCTCTGTGCACTGTTTTTGAGTGCAGAATTGCTTTTTTAGTCTTTTGAGCTAGCTCTTGGTACTGAAGTTGATTACATGATAGACCACAGATGATAAATAACTAAATAACCAAATAACCAAACTGTATCAGACTGAGTAGATTGTTGGGTGTCTTGAGAACTCAGTCATGCTTTCTGTAGGAACTTTGAGTTTCAGCACAGAGCTTAGTACTTGAAGGAGTTTCTTATCAGAATAGGTAAATATTTAAGATCAACTTTTCTGCAGGGTAATATTGTCTGCCTGCATTTGTCTCTTGACTATAATATTTTGTGTTTGGACCAGAGCTCCAGCCTTGCACTGAGGGCCTAACTTTCTCTTCCATGAATTTCTCCCAGTCAGTTGAGAAATATTTGTGTTCCAAGGGTTTTGTCTAGCCTATTACTGAGACAGTGATCTTACCAACCAGATTTACAGAACAGTGAGTGCCTCCTTTGCACCCATTAATTTTGTTACCTAAAAAAATGACTTTAAAAATTGAACTGGAATGTCTCTCTCTGTGTTTGGTGTTTTGTTTGTTTGGTTTTGGTTTTTAGTGTTTGGGGGGGGGGGTGTCATTTTTTGTTTGTTTGCTTGGGGGTTTTTTGCTATTAGCTTAACCAGAGGAGTGGGAATAAGGCTGGGTTCTTTCCACCTCCTGCCCTGTATCCTAGTTTCTCAGTTCTCCTCTCATATGTAGTTAACACTATTATTACCCTTAGAGGTTGCAAGAATGAGATGAATTACTGCATTAGGGTCATGCAGCTGTCTAGGTAGGTTTTAAATAAATCACAGTATGTCTGCACAAGGCTTTCTTATTGCTTATTTGAATCCTAGAAGTGCCATGGAGGGAGAAATAGAGGACAGCTGTCAGGAAGAAAAACACAGTTGACCAGATCTGTCTAAGAGATTAAGGTGAATTTGTTCAAGCAGAACAAGGTCAGTGGATCCAGAAATCTTAACATGGCATTTTCAGAATCAAAACATGATAAAGGCTTCTTTAGACCCAGGAAGAAACTTAATTTCTTTGGAAACATTGGATCAGTTCCAGTTGTTGTTGCTGGCCCACTTGACCTCCAGAGATGGCTTTTTAATATTTTAAAAAAAGATGCCACTACAATTTTTCTTCAGCAATTTGACCTTCAATAGAAACATATTGCTGTGGAAACAAACCTCCTTGCTTGGAAACCAATAAAAAAAACTAAAAAAAGAAAAAAGAAAAAAATCCAGCCATCAACCCTCTCAGAACTTCAGAGGATTTTCAGGTTTATACCAGTCTAATCGTAGCTGATTGCTGTTGTTTTTACAATATGTCAGTTTTTACAATATGCCTATTTCCAGCTTGGTATTAGAGAGGTTTCCACTCTTCTCAGTGTTCTGAACTTCATCAAATTCAAAGCCAAAGAAATTCAAAAATGAAATTCAACTTTGAGGAGGAGGGGAAAGACAAAACAGGGTTCATTCCACCACTGTGTTCAAGCACCACTTTACTGAGGAGAGAACTTTATTCTGTGCTAATCTGAACCTAGAGCAAAACTCTCATGTTCCCAGATAAAAATTCGGATCTACAGGCTACACAGCATTCCAAATCCTTACAGGCACTGCCTGACCTTGAGAAATGGTTGAGGAATTATTATTAAAAGTAGCAGGCTGGTAGGCAGAAGCACTGAGAGTGCACAATGTTGGATGGATAAAAAGGAATCAAAATTGAGTAGGCTGCTTACATTTCTCTCAGCAATGAAAGCGAAAGCAACTATATACAACGTGGGTTCCCTTGAGACAAGTATAAGAACACTGATGTTCAGTATCTTTATTAATGATTTGTGGGGGAAAACAGATAACAAAAGTGACAACATTACAGACGGAGTAAGGAAGAGAATTAAAAAGTGTTAGCTGAATCTAAGTGTAAATGGCAAATGAATTTTATGGTCACTTTCTTCTACCTGCTTTCCTAGTTCTTTTGCCCTGATGCAATACGCTTCAAAATCATCCTAAATCAGAGCGTTCTGGTTGAGTTCCCTAATGAAGTCAATACATTAGGACTCATAGCTGGGCAACAAAATTAAAAGGTATCTGCGGATAGTGCTGGGAGTTTTACCTCGATGTAGCAGGTCAACATTGCTCTGTGAATGACAGTGGATCCAACCTGAAGCTGGAAATACCATAGTCTCTCTTGTGACTGGGAAACTGAGAAGTAAAAACTGCATTGGTAATATAAGACAGGGCAGTATAACAGCATTTACCAATGGCAGAAAACTTACTTATCACACTCGGGAGGTGTCTGGGAACTGACAGCATCTCTGTCAGGTGAGGTATCTCACAGTCTGTATGTTTCCTTTTTCATGATGTTGCTCTGTACTTTGAAAAAATTGAACCATCTATTCCTTGAAGAAAACTAAAGGGCTTATATAATAGAGGTAAATAAAATGATAAAGGTCATGGGGAGGTAAAATAGGGAGTGCTTGCTCACTCTCTCTTCCCACAATTTTTTGAAAGCATTGGTAAGGAGCATTGGATGATTCAGGTGTAAGGTTCAAAACAAACTAAAGGAAGTGGTTCTTTAACTTGCACACAGCCTGTAATTAATGTGTACAACTCCTAATTTTTTGCAGATATTTAGGATCTGGGAAAAACACATAGATAATTTCCTAAAGAATTTCATCTGTACCTACATACACAGAATGTCTCTGGCTCAAGATTTTCCTGAGCTGCAGATTGTTAGAGGCTTGGAATGTATTCATAGGAAATAGCAATACATGCTTACTTTCTTTGTTGCCGAACTCTTTTGGGATCTACTACTTGCCACTGTTGGAGATTGGATATGGGGCCAGATGAATCTTTGGCTAGATTTTGTATGGCTACTCTTTGACAGCCACATTGCATCTGCTGGGCTCAGACGGGTCTGGCTGTTGGCCAGAGGGTTAGGATCCTTCAGTTATGTCTATGTCAGCATGTAATGCAGCACAGTAGGAGAGGATTGGTAGACTGAAGCAACTGTTGCTGAGGTCCCTACATCTATGATATATATTATTTAGGATTGTCCTTTGGAGTAGATTTATTCTGGTCTTCTGGACTGAGTAGTCCCCACCATGTATTTGATTCCCTGTTAGGGAACAGCTTGTGATTTGTAAAACCCAAAATAGAGCTTCCAGTGTAATTTCCTCCATAAGGAATCTAATTTGTGCTCACCCAAACCATTCAGTATGCTGAACCAATCCACAGTAAGTGGGGACAATAAAGGATTTGTTTCAAATCTACACTGTTGCTCTGAACCAAAACATGAGTACAGGTTCAGCTTTGTCTTCATGTTTCTTGGACACAGATTTTCCTTTCCATTTGCATAGCAGTGATGTTGGCCATGGCTGCTATTTCTGGGCAGTTCGTTTCTGCTGTATTGGATTGGTCTGATGCCCCAGTAAAACAAGTCCAGGTTTTAGTTCTGTTCGATTTATTAATTAGTATTATTAGCATGTGCGTTTAATAGGCATGTATTGCACATGCAGAAATAAGGGAAACAAGTATGTGGGATATTATTGTAGAGCAGGTTTGTATCAAATTTGCTGAAGTCCATCCTTTTGCTTGGCTACGTAAGGGAAAAAGTTTCAAGGCGACAAAAACCCTGACTCAATAGTCAAGGACAAATCCAGCAATGTGGCAATGTGAACATTTGCTGCTTGTATTTATGAATTAGATCTCTGTCACATAACAGAGGTACTAGTGTAACAATAGTGATGCAGATGCTGCAGAACAGATCCACTGAAGCTTGTTTACATTTAGATGGAATATTGCTGTTGTTCTGAGGAGCATAATCTGGGGCAGTGGCAAACAGAGGCAGGGCCTTCACGAAGACACCAGAAGGATGGGGAAAAAGCCTGAGGGCATGAACTCAGAGGGAGCCATGGATCAAAGCAAATTTCCTTTAGCTTCTGTGCAGGTGGAGGAGGTTGGGATTTCCTTCAGGCATTGCAGAACAGGCTGGTTTGGGAACTGCTACTTTGCACAGAAGCAAGAGACTGACAGCAACTGTGGCAGTAGGAGGAAGAGTGCAGGAGCTGCAGCTCGGAGGGGAAGAGCTGATCAGTTGTGTCTTGCCTGAGTTTTTGCAGGCACTGAGGCTGCAGTGATAGTACGGGGAGCTAGTGTGTGGGATGTCATCCTTCTGCAAATATTGACTTCATGCTTATGTGACTGAAAGGATCAAAGAGGGCAGAAATCTTGAAGACTGCCTGCGACTTCTGTTCTTTGTTTTTTCCTAGCTATTTCTCTCCTTCTGAAATAAGGTCCTGAGGAGATTTAATTCTGGAAATAATCAGAATTAGATGCAAACGTACTGAGTTTTTGAAAATCTACAGAGTATGGCTTGTATAATTACCTGGGTATGCAGGAGTGAGGTATTTTGTGTGTGGGGGGGGGGGGGTTGTGCACAAAATCACATAGCTGAGGCAGATGAGAGTAATTTTTGTCTTCATCAAAAAAAAGTCATTGCATTTGTTGGCCCTCCACCAATAAAAGAATAGGCACCATGTGATTCAAGCCAAAACAAATATTTTCAACTTGAATTTGAAAAACCACTATAAAATACGTCACTAAATGTCAGACAGATAGAAATAAAAACTCCATATTCAGAAATAGTTTCTTTTTTTGTTTTATAATGGAATGTTTTGTGCTGAATTTTGAGAGAATCACGGCTGATTTAAGAGAGGCATATTTAAGGGATTCCTCCTGTGTGACATGTTAGTCCTTGAAATCTTTGGCAGTATATTATCATCTATCGTATTACATCTTAGGTTGTTTGGGTAAAAAAATGTGAATTCTGACTTATAATGGTTGTTTTCAAGCCTTTTTTTGTAATACAAAAACACGCTAGATTCAACTGAAGGCTAAATATGTGAGACAGTAAGCCTCTGAAAAACACTTCATAGCCAAAATGAAAGAAAACCTTCAACACCCAATGAAGTCAGTGGGAGCTGAGAGTTTCCATTGAAGATATGGCAGGTAAATTGTAGGTTAAAACCATCTCTGCAGAATACATCCTACTCTGAGCCTGTGCTATAACCCTTTTTTACTCATCTCTCTTCTGATTAAGGAAAGATCTAGATCTGAGCTTAAATCTAATGAAGTTAGGAAGGTAGATCTTCATCCAGTTTACAGAAGTTTTGCATTCAGTTTAAGTTCTCCAGTTGTAGGGCCTTCATTTGGATGATGGGAGTATGAGCATTCAGGTACAGAATATATTTGTGTGTGGTAAATCCTGCCATGATTTATTCAACTGCACAGAAAGACTGTGCAGCAACGTACAGGATGTTGTCCTAGAATAACTTTGTGGGTTTTTTTAACATAAAAATGACACATATTGCTGGCTTAGTCTAAATAATACCGTGTTCCTAAGAGCTTTTCCACATTAGACTATTACACTGTAATGATTATAGCTGTACTTTACATACAAATATTGTCATAATTTAGCAGTGAAAGAATAAGTCATGCATACACAAGTTTGAGCTAATTCTAGCTTTTGAAAAACAACCATTTTCAAGCTTATTACCTCATTTGATGCAAGAATGAGTCATCTTTTGCAGTAGTGTCCCTTTGAATGAGGTAAGATAACTCCCATACAGTGTATTGGACAAACCCATCATTTAAATATTGGGGGTTTGCTGTGTGCTTTTGCATAGATTTTGACCATATGGTAGTCTTTCTTTTACACGAGGTGATAATCAGCTGAACATTTCATGCATAACAACATGGTGTGTCTGTGTAATGGAGCAGAATGAAATACTTTTGTTTAAATGGGTAATTTTGCCTTGTTATTGAAATCCACCTTGCTGTTAACACAGTCACACATTTTAGAAATGTTCTTGTGGATGTTTGGGCATGACAGAAGCTTTACAAATTCTGGGGTCAATTATGAGATAGGCAGTGTTGTGCGAGGAATGAAATTACTTTCCCTCAGCATTTCAATTATAAAAGAAAGGAAAACATAATCGAGAGACAGTAGCCTTGTTAAAGCTGCAGCAGTCCTTTCATGAAAGAATGAATTTTTAAATACTTCGTATTTTAGTTTTCTTTGTTAAATTTGGCTTATTTAGTCTATAAGTGTGAGGAAAATTTTGAGCCAAATCCCAGGGAAAACTTCAGAAGTTATTTCTAAAAAAAGGATATTAGGCAAAGGCAGAGGCAAATGCTTTTTACAAGTTATTAGGAATATTCTTTTTCCCCATTATGCCAGAAACAGTGATTGGACTGGAAATACCATCATCTCTTTTACTGTTCTAAAGAGATGATGTTAAGAAATACGGGAATACGCTTGGCTGAACTGGAGATATTGAAATGGCTAAATAGGTTTCACATGTTCCCATTCCCAGACAGACAGTGGAGTTCATCCAATATAACTTGTCAGAAGGCATGACAGCTGGCTTAAAATGACAGTTCCTTTTACGTAAATAAGAAAATGAACAGACTGATGCTCTTGCTACCCTCGATTTATAGGCGAATGTGGGACACAGTAGGCTGTTGTGAAGTAGAAGAAGGCTTTGTGGGAAGAAGGTAATAAAGGAAGCTGGAAGGAAGCTGCTGTGGGTATTTCGTGTTTAGTGAGGTTGGGAAGAATGAGTAAATAAGATGAGAGTGGTAGGGAAAAGGGAAGGAAAGAAAGAGGGGAAAAGGAGTATGGAGAAGTTGAACAGGGAAAGAGCGAGCAGAAAAAGTACGCAAATGCAAAAAGAAGACTATAACCCCAAGATATCACCTCTGGCCTATGAGAAACATGTTGCTGGAACATGAGTATACACAGGGATATGTATTGATACGTGCTAGATACTTACCCTGTTCTATCATTTTCTCACAGCATTTGGTCCTAGCCATCGCTGTGAGAGGACACCAGGTTAGCTGGCCCTGTGGGATGACTCAGAAAGGGCTTTCTTGTGTTCTTATTATATTTTGGAAGAGTAGCGAGGAGATGGAAGCCTGAAAATAAAAGAGACAGAGAAAAATGCTTCCTTACATTTAGATAACACATTTGCAGTCCTAGGAGATGATTTGGAATCTGGTCAAAAAAACAGGAATCCAGAATCTGAATTCCAACTATGCTGTAGCCTCAGGCAAATCATTTCATATTGCTACATGAACGATAGATTAAAAAAAGAAAAATACAGACTAGCTTCACCCAAGATACTGAGGGGATACATATGTCACTTGGTCACAGCAAGTGTATGTTACGTGATGTGTAAAAGCCAAATATTAATGTGATTTCTTTTTCTCAGCTGAACTCCTGATAAAACTGTGATATGCTGATGAGAGGGCTTCTGACAGTCCACTGTTAAGATTTTCCTGCCACCGAAGTGAAAGCAAGATACCACTGCCTCAAGTGGAGTTCAGCAGCCTCTGTGTGTAATCAGTCATACCTGCCCGAGGTTGAGTTTTTCCTGGCCTTCATAAAAATATTTTTGGAGTTCATTCCTCTTTGTTGTCAGAGTGGATCAAGTATCATTAAATGTAAGGAATTAAGAAAAAAAAGTTTCTTGAGGAGATGCAGCTATTCCTCCCCTGCCTTTTAGACATACCTCTTCATGCAGGCATAAACTCCTACATGTGYATTTTCTCCAGCCGTACATAGTGTAGCATAGTTTCAAATTATGCAATATATGTATCAATCTGTACACATATATGAGAATTAATAAATATCTGTTATTTAATGTATATGCATTCGTATGTACACTTATTGCATATATTTTAAACATATATACAAATTAGTAATAAATGCTATATACATGCATACAAATACACAGAAAAATATTTGTCTTTATTTATAGAAAACAGTAATTGTTTCCAGTTGTTTCCAGTATCCTACTGAGTTACTGATCATAGTAAGTCTATTTAAAAAACTTATGCCACACTCTTAAAGATCAGGTCCTCCATGATTTTTGAAAAGGTATATGCCTCAGACTAGAAAGGAACTTTTTTTTTTTTTGATCTTGTTTCAGTATTCAAATTTCTATCATTCTCTGTGTGCCATGTCTGACACTGAGAGCAAGGGAAGCTGCTATATTCAGGGTGCTGTTCAGTGGTGACCTGCAGTCAAAGGGAGTTGTGAGTGCTTTCCAGAACCTCCCAATCTTGGTTTGAAAAAAAGAGGCTGGCTATTCATATGACTTAGCAATCTTAGCCTGTGAATTCAGGACAGTATTATCTTCTGCAACAAGGATAATGGAGTAATTCTAGCAGTGTTTTCTGTGGGAGAACCAACATTTAACTAAGTAATGAAAAGAACGTATGTTAAAATAATAAGATTCCATTCACTTACAAATCATATTCCTATGGATAACAGTGTTTGACATGAAGAAGAATGGAAGAAATTTCCTTTCTTCAGCAGAATCCATCCTATGTTTTGGATGTTGCCAATCAGCTAGTCTTTCTTATTTGATTTGTGAAGATACTTTTGGAACTTGTTTTTGCTGCTTTGAGGATTTACAGGATACTTTTCTGTAATATCCTAAGACTCTACAATGAGAGCTTTGCCTATAGAAAAAGAAAGGGAAGAAGCTTTTATATGCTGCTCCATCTTTGCTCAAAAGTAATACTGAGATGTAATCTCATCGCTGACATACAGCCTTTTCTGTCCTTTGTGAAGACTCGGTATACATTTTACGAAGCCTAGAACTGTACTGTAGCAATGTGTAATACAATTGTATTGCATAGTGAATTGAGAACTAATGTGGATTACTCCTTCTGTGACGGTAGGTATGTGCATGTGGTAATAAGAACATGTTTCTGTGCTGGCGTGACCTGACTTATTGGTTTCCTCTGGAGCAGGGGGTTGGCAGGTGTACTTGTGCCCTACAATATGCCAGAAAATGCTGATGAACCAGGTAAGGAGTTATAGATTGCTAGTAGACTGAATCACCAGTAAATTACAAGTATATTGCTCATCCAAGGGTAGGCAAAAACTTAATTGCATCTTGATGCATCTTGAATGGCGTCTTATGTCACATTGCGTTGATGATTCATTGTGCTTCTCAAGGCACACCTGGATTTTTGTTCTGGATTTTGCCCAGAGGCATATTGTAGCTTCATTTTCTTTAGACCTTTTTCTATAGGACTGCTTTCTAAGTATGCTTTCTACATGGTTTCTCTTGTATATTTTTGCCCTGTATTTTATCAGTATTTACCTTGCTCTTGACTACTCCCAGGCTTCCCTCTCCTGTTTTGATACATGAAGCATTCACGTATGCAAAGTCATTTTGATTTTTTTTTTTCCCCAGGGGGAATTTTTGAGACTTTGTGCTGAAGAAGATGTTAATTTTTCATTCAGTGAGCAATGACTAAATAATGAAATCTGTCTAAAATGTAGTCTTCATTTGTGAGGTTTTAAATGCAGGAGGACAAGTTCTTGGACGTGACTCCAGCTGCTGATTTCCACCTCAGCCTCCGAAAGTGGTCAAAACAGAGCTGTCACTATTAACTCTCTGTTTCTTATCATATTGCAGGTGAATAGGGAGTAAGTGGATGATATGTCAGCAAAGATCAGGAGAGATCCTGTGGCACTTGGGTATATTGCTCATTGTGTATTGCTTTTGGTGATGGGGTTGTTTCAGCTGGTGTAGGCAGCTATAAAGTAGTATCCATTGGAGATGCTGGCTGCCCAGAAACGGAGAGAGTGGTTGGAGCCATGATTTCTACCTTCTTGTTCAGTTCTCTGCCACTGCACATCTTTTCATCTTTGCATGTGTCTGTCAGGTAGTCAGCACCGTCTCTTTGTGAGGAGCGGAGAAGAAGAATTCTACTTGCCTGTGTTTCCCTGAATGAATCTGTAGCTCAAGGTGCATCTAGTCGGATCTACACTGCAGAGAGGAAAATACTGTAGAGGTAGAATAGAGGTAGAATCTCTGTTCAGATCCTGGGAAGAGAAATTCTATTAGGAAGGAATTATATTTCCTAATGAGATAATAAGTAAAGCTTAAGTGCCCTGGTGAAAATTGTTTGATACTAAACTATTGTACAGCGAACAAACAGTGCATCCGTGGTTTTCTGTCTTCATTATATTTCAATTACTTCTGTTGATTTTTCATAGAGCATTATCTTGGACGAAAGTAACCCTTTGAGATTTAAATAGCAAGGAAATAGAGCACTGAGGTCAATTTTGTTCACTAAGAAGGGAATACACACCTGGCTAAACATAAAGGTAGTTAAGGAAAAGGGACTTCTTGCACTTGTCTCTGACACTGAGCAAGTTGCCTAGCAACAGAGTAGGTACGCCAAGTCAACTATGGCAAACAAATCCTGCTCGCCGCTTTCAGGTGAGGGAATCTTCCCTTACAGTGTCTTCTAGCAAATTCTTAGAAACACAAGTTCAGTAAGGAGCTGGGAGCACTGCATTGCTCCCCATTAATCTGCTATTAATGGGAAAAGAGCAGTTCTCCTGAATGAAAGCCGGACAAATAATAATATATCTGATATACTTTGTCTGTTTTATGTTGCTAGGTTTCCTACTTCTGTTTCTCTCTCTCTCTTTTTTTTTTTTTTTTAGAAAATACCCATCTGAAGGTATTTTCTTGATTTGTTGCAAGGCAAATCTAGAAGAGTTAGAAGGACCCAAACATTCAGAGAGACAGGAAGACAAAAAGGAACTGAGATTTTTTTTTTTTGGAGGTTTACCAGATACGGGTCTGACCAGGCCCATCTCTGCTATTATTTACTGATTGGCCTTTCGAGATAGGAAATGTGACTGAACTGTAGCACAAACTCTGGATTTCAAAATAGCTTAGAAAGACTGTAGATTGTGATTTTAGTTTACCAGCCAAGCTATCAAAACTTGTTCAAAGTGAAGGGAGTAAGAAGGGCAGACCTGCTGTCCTGGCACTTGGTACAGACCACAGCAAAAGTTATAAAAATGAATGTTGAAATTGCAGAGGGAAAACCAAATGGGAGCTTATATATAAATGCTGTTTACTGCTTCTATTGCTTCTAGACACGAAGCAACGCACAAGTGAATTTGGGGATGCAAGTGATATGAGCAGTATAACCAGTTTCTGTATGGGGCTCCCCTGCTGCAGGTCCTGAGTCTGTACAGTGCTGCACTGTGCATCGCAGTGTGCTCCCAGGAGGTCGGCGCCAGGCCAATTGAAACCTTGACTTTTGCCTAGCCATTTTTAATCTTTTCTTTCACCTTTATACCCTGAAAGGAACAGAAGTTCATTCTCATGTGATGGGTTCTTGCTGTTATCCTCAAAGGAACTTTTCAGGTTGTCCTGTGATATTAACTTAAGGCAAAACATTTGCACTTCTCTGTCAGTATCAGTTATTTTGGAAGGAAAAAGTGAGGTCTTCTGGGTTATTTAAAAGTAGTRTGTGTGTAGAATATGTTCCCAGAATGAAGCAATGGCAGCAGCTTAATCAGCATGTACAGTGTTTCAGGTGATTAATGGCATCTATAGATATGTTGGCTTCCACAGTATCTAAACACAATTAAGCATTTGTTGAAGCAGGGCACTCACTTGCAGTACCTGTGAAGGGGGATAGAAGAGAAGAAAAAGTTATATAGGCATCTGTTAAAAACTCTGTAACACATGAAAGTTACTTTGGTTTTGCTTTTGTTTTCTCCCTCTTTGAACCAAAACCAAAGCATACATGATCAAGCAGTGACTGAGACTCATACTTACTGAGAAAACTGGCATTGTGAATACACTCCAAGTGATGACATTTTCCCATTACATAGAAAAGGTTTAGGCATAGGGAGAACATGCTAGCAGACTGCACTACATTGGTTGAGGGTAAAGATCAGCCAGAGAAAGATCTGTGGGGCCACAGACGTGTGCATTTGAGCAATGTAGAGCAGTGGAAAGTTGCTCATGCATTGCTTGCGACTGCTCTGGACCTGACGATACCATATAGACTTCCAGTCACATACTGTAATCATGGTCTAATTGATCTTTTCAAAATCTTTTACCCTTTCTTTTTTTTAATCTTGTGACTTGTCACATTCCTTTTTTTCTCTTTCTCTTGATGTGTTCCAGAAAGAACAGCCATTAATATGTAGTTGTATTTCTTTCTCTGGGGACGCATTTGGGATTTACTCTATGCATAGGAAATTTAGGAGTAGCTATAATATTCTTGTGGACTGTATAGCTCTGAGTTCTGGTCAGTGACCAGGATCAGTGTTTCAGAAGAAGGGGGGAGCCTTAGATCAATTTTTCCTAATCCTTTCTAGAGATTGGCTTAATCCCTAGGGCATAAAGCTGCATCTTGCCTGCAAAACTTAGTTTAGTGTTAAATATTATAACTTGGAATATTACTAGGTATTTACACAAGTTGTCTTCTTTGGAGTCTTGCTAAATAACTGAGCTTGGCAATTCCCTTGACATGATTACATGTTTTGTGAAGGAAAGTTTTTGCTTAGTGCTTGCCACCATGAAATCAACTTGTTCTAGACTATGAGATGGGACAGAAGCACCTTGAGTGTCCGTCCTTATCATAAAAGCGTTACTGTAATCATGATCATCTAAGGAAGAGCTTTTGTGCCTGAAAACTTGCTTATTTTACCAACCACACCAGGTACTAATGAAATACATTGCATCTCCCTGAAAATGTTTTTGATCATTATATACTTTTTGCATTTGTGCTTATATCCATTTATTTTTAAAGCAAATACTCATCTGTTGCATGAGTTATCCACATGATTTATCTTCTCATGACTGGAAACTCAAGTTTTAAGTGTTAATAACCAGAGAGGTTTGAGGAATAGGTTAGTGCTTGGCTCTAGCTTCTCTAAGACTAGAAAGTACAGCTGAATCAGTAGAGACCCCAAAATGAGCAATCTTTGCGGCCCTTTGTTTTGAATTGTTTTGTAATTGTAGTGGCCTTGCAGGATGAATTTTAAACAGGAGTCCGAGTTAATTCAAATACGCTTTTTTTTTTTTTTTAACTTCTCTAAATGTGCAGGAGGATCTTCATGGCAGAAGATTTAGAACTGAGAGAGATAAAAGTGAAAGAGAAGGTTTGTAAAGTTGGGAGGAGGCTGTGGATAATACAGTGCAGTTAGAATGTATTTCCTCTCATTCAGTTTCTTCACAGGAGCTAATGAGAGATAGTATGATCTGTCATTTAGTTTTTTTCCCAAATGAGTACTTGTGGTGTTACTTCAGCATAACAGGGAAGGCTATGCTGCTGAACATGAAATGGAGACTCTTGGAATTGTGAGAGGCACTGGTAAG
Organism: Apteryx rowi; assembly: GCF_003343035.1. Lineage (NCBI taxonomy): Eukaryota > Metazoa > Chordata > Aves > Apterygiformes > Apterygidae > Apteryx > Apteryx rowi. Next base: position 195,828 of record NW_020450993.1, read on the forward strand.
AAATACCCCGGTTAGTCCAGGTGGCTACTAAACATCATTGTCCGTCTGTGCAGAAATATTTTGGCATGTTTAAATAGTGGAAAAAAGATGCCTGTTAATGAGAACAAGTTGACTGATTATTTAGAAGAGTCCTCATGTTTCCTCTGATCCCAGGAAAGGTACAAAGCAGTCATGCTCTCTCTCACTACTGTGGTACATCTGAACGTAAAGGAAATAACTTACAGTAGTTTACTGCGATAAAGATAAAAAACTGATTTTTATAAGGCTAAAGTGGCAATTTACTACGGTGGAAAAGAAGCAATGAAATCTTCTGTAAGCTTAATTCAAGGAGCTGAAAAGAATGCAGGTCATAAAATCAAATTTATTTTTGAACAGGTATAAAAATTCTATAGATGATTTTACATTTAAGGAAAATGAACCAGCCTGAAGACTCCTCATTAACTTTGAAGGGCCATTTGGCAGATAATGGAACTCATCCCCTAAAACATTTATTTTTCTTGCCTTACAGACACACATGCTTATCTCTGAACAACAAGATCCACTGTAGGAGGGAAAAGCTGCTTCTACTGCATAGATGCAGGTGCCAGGAGGAAAAGCAATAGAGAAATAAGATGAGAGAGGGATGAGGTTGGCTGTAGAGGGGAACTTATCAAATAAACTGAAAAACAAAAAAGTTGCATGCCACAATGAACAAAAAAAAAAAAAAAAAAGATGGAGAACTTCTGGAGGCTTGTATTCTTGTCCAGAAAAAAACCACTGAGATGTAAATTCAAACTGATAGCCTAGCTTTAGAAATCATTTATTTTATTGGAAACCCTGTGGTGACATTTAGGTAGTTTTTGTGCAGAGTTATGGAAAGCTTCAAAGTGTTCTCTCTCTCTTCTCCCTGCTTCCCCCACCCCCTCCAAGGCATCATTTCACTGTGGAAGGGGTAAGTCTATGGCTTACCAAGGTGACCTTTTACTGATTGAAAACTTCTCAATGCCGACCCTATTCCCTTCCTCAAACAACTTCTTCAGGCAGGAACTTCTAGTTGCAACTTCCCAGAATTCTCAGATTTCAATCAGTGGATATTTAGGGATCGATTCTTTCTTCAATACGGATATGCGACATCCAGTCATGTTAAAAGGGCTTGATGGAAAGAAACAGTACAATCCTTTTGAGTTTTGAAAATCTAAATAAAACAAATTTGGGAATCTGACTTGAAAAATCAAACCTGTACAGTAGCAAAACAAAATTGTTTATACTTTGGAAGTCAATACAGACTTAACATTTCCTTGCACAAAGGTGCTTTCTTCACCTATACAAAAAGATGAGAGGGCAAGAGCTTTCAGAAAAGGTGTTTTTTTTTTTTTAATTTGTAATACCTTTTATTACTTCGAAACAAATGGTGTGTAAGTTTTTACTCAATGAAAAGCTGTACAGTAAGTTAGTCTCTGTTGCATTCTTTCTGATGCCCCTAGTCCTGATTGCATCAACTACTTGTGCTGGGGAATAAACAACTCTCTGAGAAACCAGAAAAAATTGTAAGACCATGTAGGCCCAACTTTGGGGGAATTTTACTAACGTGAGCATTGTCTATTCAGAGAGGATAACTATGTACAGTGTCTTCTCCATTTCTGTGTCAGGACCTCTTCAAGAAGTACTATTTCTACTTAGTTTCCTTATTTTCCATCATCACCTGTGCATGCCTTTCTGCAGCCTGAGAATAGAATCTGCAGAACAATCAACAGGATTGGAAATTGTTCTTGGTATCAATTTGTTTGTGCTGTAATTCATTTATGTAGACATTATGTAGGCATGGAAAGTAGAAACCATCAGTCAGTCTACACTCAGTGAGCGCTCTTAAGTGCCTGTGCTTGACTTCAAGTTTTTCTCCACAGATTCTGTTTTCTTTGGTGCACTGATCTAGGGAGTCCCAGCCTTTCCTAATGAAGGAATTAAAAAATACAAGGAGCATTCCACACTACTGGAATTCCACCTTTCTCTCCCATTGTTGCTGGACATTGATTGTGTAGGAGCGGCTGCTGTGTAAGGCCATACACAGAATAGCATTTTTTTTCTTGACGATTCTCCCAAATACTCAGTCTACAAGGAGTACATTGCATTGAAGTGAAAAGAGGATCATGCAATGAGAAAGGTTTGATAAGTTTAAGTAAATACAGATCTTGTCTCTCTCACATTTTCTGCTGTGAGTACCCTTGCCCTTCCTCCCCAGGAACAGGAAGAAGCAGACTATTTCTTCCTGTTACCCATCCCACAATAGGGATTTAGCTGAGATGAGGAAAATTAGTGGAATTTAGATGATTCTAATCCACTAGACGATTAAAACCTTGTCTGTATCTCCAGTGTGCTGTCCAGAGGAGTTAAAGTAATCTACAGTCAAGGCAGAAGTTAAAGACCTGTTGTGCAAGGGCTTAGCAAGGAGGTGTCATTCTGCATAATTGGATTCTCATTTCTGGAGTCAGGTGTCAGAGGTGTCAGAAATTAAAGGTCTTTTCCTAAGCCAATAATCAAGTATAGACAATTCCTGGTTTTGGAAGGGAACCAGGAACTTCTGTCTTCCATTCTTATGCTTTCACATAGAAATAAAGGTGGGGGATGTTTCTTGGTAGGTCTGAAGAGACTCTGTTTAAAGACAAAGATAAATTCAGTAGTTTATGATTTAGTTCAATTATATGGAATATTCAGAATTATTACAAAATTCAGTCCTCTAAAAAAAAAATCTGTTGAGCATGTTAGAGATGGAGATTCTAACTTTCTATGTTAAGACCCACCACATCTCTTTTTAGAAAATATGACTGAATATGACTGAATAAACCTAGAATGTTTTCAACGTAAGTAAAAAGTAATCCAACTGGTTAATTTTTAGGTGTTCAGAAGATTTATTCAAATTACTGACATCAAAAGTTACATGATTCAGAATTCTATGTCTTTAAAAGCCTTCATGCACTTTTTTCTCTCAGAGAATAGAATTTGCACCATGAATGCAGAATGTACATCAGAACTGCGGGAATTTCATGATGTCTCATTTCTGTTTGAGGAAACTATGTTTAAGTCACATTCTTCAACTGTGTCCAATCAGTATTCTGCCAGGCACCAATTCACTGATAATAAACAATTACAGTACTTACCAAGCAGTAGGCAATACTTTAGCTTTGCTCATTTATTTTAAATTCTATAAATCATTGCTTCTGATTCCCTCATGAATTTTAAACTGAAACAGCATGTGATATTTTCCCTCTTTTCTAGTTTTTCTTATATATAATACCCCGACTTTCTCAGAAATTTTACATTTATACTGCTTCAAAAATGTGTTCATTCTGAATGTGTTGGACTACTTCAATAACAGCTAAATGAACCCAATCCTGCCTGTGTAAGCCTAGATGAGCCTTTTGACAAGTGCTTTTGTGACTCTGCATTCATTCAGTGTTGTGACTAATAGTCCAGCTTAACTGCCTTAGATTTCCTAGTCCAGCTGATCTGATATCCATTTAAAACTAGGTCAACAGTTTTAGAGGAGAAGCAATACTTAAAATTATAGAGCACGCATTGTTATTGCTGTTGGAAGCGTATGTATGGTCATTTCCATGAACAATTTCTTTCTCTTAGGAGTGTTTTTTTTAAGGAAGTGGGAATCAAAATGTATTATTTATGTCATCATTGTTATTTAATAATTCTTTTATGAAACTGTAGTCTTCGTAAGCTCCAGTTTCCATGTTTCATACTGTGTTGCCTTATATAATAAATTAAATTCCAATCTTGAACCTATTGAATTTTGTTTCTTACATGCTTCTTAAATGGGTGTTGGACCAGGTCTCTGATGTGTAAAGCCTCAGTTATGCAAACAGGTACGTTTTCATAGTCTTACATAGAGTAATTCAGCACATTACCACAATGCATGCTTTTTAATAAATGAGCATGACCTTCTTTCCATTTGACAGACTGCACCAGGGACAGGTGACAGGAGTAAAGAAGCATGTTGTGTGGGGATATTTCTATCTTTGTTAACTGTAATAGGCCAAATTCTGTCTGCGGTTGTCTATGCAATGCAGGTATATTACTTCTTGACATGTACAATAAGGAGAACGAAAGAAATATTTTAGATCAGCTGCTTTCTTCCTGGTGACACAACTTCTGAGTGTATAGACATTGCAAATTCATCACGTTCAGTGGAGCTATCAAATGGATCAAGGTGGGCTTGGCATGAGTAGCTAGCTAGGCATCGGGCTCTCTGCCAGGCTCCTTCCAGCAGGATTCATGCCAGCACTGCTCCATTTCTGTTTTCTTCCATGTGTGTTTTTTTTTTTTTTAACTGTTATATAACATTCTCTCTTTTCAAAGTCATGATTGTTTTCTCTGCTTTTGTTATGCCCTCTTGCTAGCTTTTTTGCTATTAATAGTTATTTTTTGAACTACTTTGTCCTCAGCTGTCCTCCTGTCTTCCTCTGCCTTGCTGCTTATTCTTCCTCTGGATGCTATTAATAATGGTTTGTTGTCATGGCTTGATGAGACCATACGTAAGATGACAGGTATTTTAGACTGTAGGACAACAGGAGAGGAAGAGGAAAGTTGGTTTTTTTGGTTTTTTGTTTTTGTTTTTTAACAGGTTGTTAACTCATAGGCTATACACCCTTTATGATTTTACGTAGAAATTTACACATGCACAAAAATATCCATCAGTTCCATGCAGGAAGAGACACTCCTATGAGATCTGTGGAAAATCATAATATGTTCACTGTAAACAAATACATAATTGTGAAAATACTCTTTTATGTAAAGATACGTATAGTTTGAACTTTCTGGATCTTCTCAGATGCTGTCTGCTCCCCCTCCCCTTGGGACAGTCAATTCCTGTACGATAACATAAGCACATATATGACCCCATTGATGCTTTTTTAGATATTTCCAAAATTACCGAACTGTTAAAATACCTGAGGAGTATGCTAGGGAGTTGTTTTTTCTTAAATTTGCATGCAGTGTCTGACCTCTAAAGAGGAGGGGTGGGCAGGCCATTTTTTTCAATGGTGKATTGAAAATTAAGCTGCAAACTGAAAAGCTTTGGGTTTTTTATTTATGACAGAAAATTGATCTTTTCCTTGTAAAAACTCTTCCAGTGCTTTCTGAGTAATTCTGTTCTTGGCCATTTTCAAAACCATATTTTAGTATCTTAAATTTCAGAAAGTGCTGACTCCTAGAAAACATTGAAATTTAGGCCCTCAGTACTGAGGTTTTCAGAAGTAGATATCTGTCTGTAATTGATCTATGATTTATACCAACTTTCTTGTGGAAAGACTATCTTCAGTGCTTGCCCTCCACTCCAAGTTCTGATGAGATTGCTTTTTAGTGCTAGCTTCAATGATAACTTCATTGTATGGGCACCTGCACTTTCATGCGTTATCAAATGAGTTGAGACAACCGACTGAATTTGCAAATGCCAGTGGCCAGCCATCAAATACAAATTTTACTGATACGGGTTTTTATATTGTGTGTGTAAACAAAGTATACAAGCAACTCTGCTGATATTGGTAATAGCTCCAAAGCTTATTACCAGTCCAATAAAGAGTGGCTTTGGTCTACTGGGTTGTAATAAATATTTCTATTCATTTTTGCCTTCCCAGATGGTTTCATGGTTTTGTGCTCATGTGCTTTGTGATAGTTCGTGCTTTCTGAATTTATGGAGATGTCAGTTGAACTGGTTAGACTATCCCTATGCCTTTTGTTTAAAAGGAGAACACAGAAGAATACGTTCTTTCATTGCTCTAAAAGCTGATGTGAAAGGAGGGGAAGGACCCCCCTGTGTTCCATAAGGACAATGATATAGTTAGACCATAGTGTGTGGGAAGGAAGTGTGGCATTTACTGCATTTATTTAGTAGTAATACAGAACAGAAGTTGAAATACATGCTATCTCTTGTGTCTTGGAAGTATTACTGCCCCAGCTGTATATTGGTAGGATTGGGTGGGATTGTGTTTAATTTTCAGTGTCTACATTTTCATTTTTCTTATTAATAAATCCTTCTGAGAGCTGTGCTTGATGTTTCAGTTTTTCCTTGCTGCTCCTAGTTACTGTTATTTTCTCCTCTTTCCACTTACCCTTTGTGATGGAGGATTTTGCCTGTCCTAGGAACATCTTGGAAAAAAAAATAATGTATTCCTAAGGTTACAGTTTAGCTGTCATTTTTTCCTTGATCTTGTGTATTTAAATTCAAATTATCTCAGTCTGCCATGGACATGACAGGGTATGAATTATGATGCAGTAGAATACTTATTCTTATGAAGTTTAAGGCTCTAAGTCAAGTACCATTAAATGCAGAAAAGTGTGAATGGCTATGTCATAAGTCACATATTGAAATGCCTTGTGATTGTAAATTGGCCTAGTGCAATTCTTCAGTCAAAAAAAAAAAAAATAGTGAGAGAAAGTTCTGAAATAATTTATTTAGAAATTATTTTAAAATTGCTTTATAATTCCAGGTAGTTCATTGCTTTAAATTGAATTAGATGAAATGGCTTAAAATGATGAAATATATGTTCTCTATTTTAAGTTAGCATTGAAAGATCTATAAATGGTTTTAGATGAAAAGCAGTGTAGGTGTGCATTTTCAAAGCTAATAGGAGCACCGTATTCTGTAAGATGAGGGTCCCTAAATTCTTTCTAAATCGATACCTTTTTCTCATAGGCAAACACCTGAAAAAGTGTCTAAGGACATCCAGTATGATAGAAGTAGTAAAGAGGGTTAGTCTTGCAGCCTCATGTTATGATTTCTTCTTGCACTGGAGGCTTTAGAAGATGATGAAAGTGACTTTGCAGTAGATAATCTGCTAGTAGAAGTGTTGTTCTAATACCCAATATTTAGAGCTGTTTAAGATCTAAAACCTAAGGCTTTTAATTGCAGTCCTCAAACTCTTTGGGTGTTTTTGTTGCCCTTGTAAACTCCCAGTCCCCCTTTGTATTCTAAGAACTTGGTAGAAGTGCTCCATACCAGTGTGTCCAGAGCTCAGTTTTGCAGCTTTGCAGATGATGAACAACACTTTTTTTAATAAAAAATTGTCTGCATTTTCTGATGTTCAGAGGTTCTGTCAGAGAAAAATATTGGACAGCTCTAATTGACGGCAAGGTTTAAATCGGGCAATGGTTAAAAAGATCTTTTTTGATTCTGTATCATGAGTAAGGGAGATAGGACTTTAACAGGGCTTAATTTTTCCTCCTTTTTTAATACCTTGAAAGAGTATGGCTTACTGTACCCATTTCCTCTCTCCCCCTTGCCCGCCCCCCCCCCCCAAAAAAAAGTGTGTTGCCTCACATGAAATGAAACTCTGACTACTTTAAAGTCTTGAGTTTGAAATATGGTAAATTCTATGAGTTGCAGTTTCATCATCCATCAAAGAAGTTTTACCAATAACTTCTCAGAGTAGAGAAAATGATGCTGAGATAGTGGATGAGTGATTGGTGATGGGGATGATCAAAGGAGCTCTGGGGCTGGGAGTTAGAACCTTCAGCCTTACTGGAAGTTACGGATGAGGATTTTTGTGTTAAAACTTTGCAGTTCTATGCAACCTTAATTTAATGTAGGAAATGCTCCAAAGAGTTAGGATAGCATTATAAGTTCCATTTGCTATGTGTGGAAATGGCAACATAGAAAGATGAAGGAGGAAAAATGTGCCCAAGACTCATATTTAAAAAGTGACCTCTAAAAGAAACTTCAGTAATACTGACATTTCTGAGCAAGTGCATGCCTTAAAAATGTGCTTTAAAAATGAAGTGTCTGTCCTGAAAATGTGCAATAAATGGAGTTTCAGGAGCAGTAATTCTCTCAGACCTGTCTTACTGCAAGGACATCCAAACCCCCTCTGGGTTTTCTGCTGCAGCAGTACCTTGCAAACATCTTGGCCAGAGTCAGACTTCCTCTCTTGCTTGGCATTTTACTATCAATAAATACCCAGAGACAGATAACAAATCATGGGCTTCATCATTCCCAGGCTTCCCAAGTCAAACAACTTGTGACTTCGCTGCCTCCAAATGAAGGTCCCGCTGTAAGGTAGCTTGTCATTGGAACCTACTTCATTCCTTTCTAGTGAGCTCTAAGCAGATAGTTATGGTTTATTAATATCTCTGGTCACATACCCTACAATCTAATTAATGCACTACAAATTTTCTGCTCACTTTATGGCTACTAAAGTGTTTCAGAGAACTATGGATGCCAACTGTGTAGGTGGCTCTTAGGGGTAGAAAGATACAGGAATGGGGGAGGTGAAACTGAAACAAGTGCTAAATTTAGTAATTTATTTTTTATCATCAATTTTATCTACTCCTTTCTTACATAATTCCTTACATATTTAAAAATAAAAACAAACAAAACATGTTGACTTATGCTGTTTTTTGAATGGGAGCACTCTTAAGCTCACAGTCAATGTCTTCCAGACATTAAATAGGTGGTGGAAGCACAATTAAGGGTCAAAGTACAGTTTCTCTGTGTGTCTGAAGTAGAGAAATCTCTGTTTTGATCTTTTCTCCTTCACCTCAGGAAACAAGCAACCAAAGCTTATTAAGCTCCCTTTGGAAGAGTGATACCCAAGATTCATTTTTGTGAAGCTGCTCCCTGAATTTGAAATGTTTAAGTTCCTTTTAAATAGTGTCATTATTTTACTGACGTTTGGATTTGGATGAAAATGCTTCCAAAGCTCATCCTACAGCAGCTAGTCAAGTGCTCAGACTATGGAAGTAAGGGAGTCTTGTCACATTACATCTAATTGTTCTGTTTTTGCCTGCCAGTTTGTGACAAGGTCAAAGCACAACACAAAACTCTGAGTTACAGATAAAAACAGGATATTATAAATTTCTCAGTACAGTTGCCTGGATTTGAAACAAATGTAGAGAGGGGACTTTTGTCACAGCCCTGGCAATGGAGACAATAGTACATTGTCCCCTCAATGGGGCCAAGTCCTGAGAAATGTCGAGCAAAACAGTGTTCCAAGGTAAATTAGTGGGCATTGGAAATTTTGACCAACAGTTGTCCTATGGAAGTATTTGCTAGGCAATAGATTTCAGCTAAGCACTGAATGATGCCCGTATTATTTCTTATAACAGTCTATCAAAGTATTCAGTCCTATGTCTATTGTTGCTAATCACTATATTATAATACTGCCTTCAGTGTTGAGGATATAATGCATATGTGGGGCTGTTTTTATTCTTTCCTTTGCCTTTTTCTCTGCATTTCCTAGCTGCATTATTACATGCAAGTGAATTTTCACTGACTACTCCTTGTGTGTATAAATGTGATTGTATTGCCAGCTCTTAACTGAGCCTCAGGAAAAAGTACAAAGTTCAAGACGGTCAGAGGTATCACATGCCTAGAGATGAAGGTAGGTACGTGATGGAATTTTCAAAAGGGGATGAATTAGTTCATGCCTCAGTGGGGGGGGGTTAAAGGGAGTTAGGCAACTAGTCTGTTTATTAGGAGATCAGCTATTTTAACACCTTCAGAGTATATTTTACCACGTATGACTGGGTGTGACTGTGGCTATTGCCCCCCTTATCACTGCAAAACATGATGGAATATGCTAGTGAAGGATGTTCTTTTTTAGTATAACTTTGACATGAAAACAGACTTCTGCAGTGGAACACATAGCATTTAGATTAATTACAAAATAAACAGGAAAACTGCTTCAATCAATTGTGGGTGTGAGGAATAGAAATGCTACATATTTTTACTAAAAAAAACCCCACCCTTGTACCTTTATGCCTTCTCATGCAGATAACAACAGGAAAAACAGTCTTAGAGGTGGACATATGTTCTGTATTATTCAGGTACTAAATTAATAATTTATGTATCCTGTGTGTAATGGAATTGCTAGTAGAAATGAACAAATAATTCAACCAGTTCCTTTGTGGTACTAAACTTAAACTAAACAGTTCCTCCCACCAAAACTTATTTCCCTCTTTCCCCCTCTCCAAATCCCAAAGATTTTTGTGAGCTGCAGAGTAAATGAAACCTAATTTCCTATGGCATTCTATTGACTGCATAGATTCAGTCTTTTATTCTATGTCTGATACGCTACATGGCCCAACTGAAGATTCTGTTCAGGTATTCATACTGTTTTTCTCCCATGTCGATTTTCTGCTGTCTAGTAAGAGTTCAATTCACAGTATAGTCTTTTTTCACGGTGGCACATACTCCTTAGCCAGTCTGCCTAGATTCACAAGAGCTGCAGGGACTTAATGTCATCAGAATATCTATTCTACTTTTTATTAGAAAAGTGTTGACAGCAGACAAGAGGATAGGTGTGTGCACATACAGACAGTAGAACTATGTCAGATTTGTTTCCATAAAGGCAAAGTTAGAGAGCAAACTTCTGAACGCAGTCTTCAGTTCTCTAATGGCTGTTCTTGCCCCATAGACAAATAACCAGCTGGCCGACTGTACAGATGGTGACTGCAACTGCACATTTGGCTCTGCTCTCTGCATGTGCAGATTAGATTCATGGGATGGTCAGAGTATTAGCTTGCCTGTTTCATGGGATAAATCAGTAAGGTTATTGATTCCTATCTATTGGAAAAAGTGCTGATCCTGTAAGCTCAATTTTATTCATGTGAAAAGGCTACTTACTTCCATGGAGATATTCATTAGGGACATCTGTCCTTCCCTCTCTCTTTATAGGGCTCGGTAGGGAATGGTTTGGCATTGAAAATAGGCCTGTTTGTGATTCGGACATTAAAATCATTATCCTAAAGTTACTAGTTTTTATGTGAATATGTTTTTTATGAGGGGGCCAAATAGACAAATTAATGAACCCAGTTATAGGAGTGTTATGAATAAAAAGTTATTTAATCCACCAAAAAGCTGTAAACTGTGTTTTTAATCTTTCAAAGGAACTGCAGATAATTCTTTCTTGCTTGCTTTCCTCATCTTCATACTTTCCCACCCACCTCCTAACAGTTCAGAGCACAATTTGGCTCTTCATGTCTAGTTGAGGCAGTGCAGAATAAAACAAGCCAGTGGAATCCTGAACTGATTTACAGCCTGTACAAGCCTACTGTAATAAATTGTGGTGCATCAGTCAACTCCAAATCTAATCTTTCAGCTTTTAGCAGAAACAGATCATGGTAAAACTTATTGTGTGCAGGCTAAGGCAAACTGGAAGAGTGCGTTCATCTATTTCTTCAAAACAGATTCCTCAGTGTAAGGCTTCTGTTGCTTGCCAGTAAGCAAGGAGTTGGCTTGAAGCTTTTCAATGCATTCATCTAGCTAATTCTCTACCACTAAAGTTAGTGAGCATATTGCTGGTAATATCTAAGAAAATAAAGTTAGTTGAAATGCTAAGAACATTTGAAATTCCTACTTTCAGATTGTTCTAGTTTCCTTTTAAATTAAGGTGATAGTATATAAAAAAAAAAAAATCAGGAGGTCAAAAATGTCTTGCTGTGGTTATTCCAGAGCTAAATTTGCAGTGCTTTCTTCTGGAGGCTCCTGTTCTTTGGAGCCAATTGGAATGGCAGAAGTAAATCACTGGAGAGAAATATATGAAGATGGATATTATGTGCTCTCCTTCCCTACAGATCTGTTGTTACACCTATGTACTGGTCCACCTGCTGCTTGTCTAATCCAGTTTCTCTTGGCTGCCCAGAAAGGGTTACAGTTATTATTTAATACTGTTTGCTGGAATTGCCAAATCAACACTCACAGAATAAAATATATTGGTCTTGGATAATTCCAGAATCCAAAGGAACTTGAAGTGTATATGACACATGTACAGTTAAAACTTCAAAATGTTTAGGTTACTAGCATTAGCTACAAGGGTTGAATGATGTAATATACCAATTATTTCAGGTTTTTATGAAGCAAACCCATTGTGGTGAACTAATTAACAATATTGCATGCTATCCATATGCACTTCATGCTACATTTCCATTTATAGTCTAATAAGGACTTCTTCTGAAACAGATTTTATCTTGGTCTCTCTTTCCTGTATAGTGAAAGTATGAATTAATTAGAGTGCTAAAATATTTTTATCGCATGTTAAGAAGACCCTGCTTTAGCTGCTTGGAATAGGAGGTAACTCCAGCAACTACTCGTGATGTTCTAGCAAATGTTGGTACTTTCATCCTAACTTTAAAGTGGGGTTCTGTTTCAAAAACAGACCCTAAAGTGTCCCTGTCTTTCTTAACAGATCTGGTGTGTTTGTGCATGTGCGTGTCCTTTATGTTTAGAACTGTATCTGCTTCTTTGGTGCCAAAATGTAGTTTACTGTTCTTTTTCTTCAGCTGCAGATGAGGGATGTTTAAATACAATACTCTGAATTAGAGCAATGGGCAGATACTATTATTAAACATGTTATTAAATAGAATCATTTGAGTGTTCCTTAGCTTAGTGCCTATTTTCATGTTTGAATTGATGTGATAAATGATTTATCATGGGGGAAAAAAATGAATAACAATTTTTACCTGAGTAGATTCCTAACTATCTTTGTTGCGATTGTTCTGTAGAGGTCAAATTGTAGCACTGGCGTATTTCACATCTCATTACTCAGAAGTCTTGTTGTGAGGCCTGTTGTTGATATCACCTAGCCTAGATTGCTTGAATGCTATTGCTAGCTGGACCACTAAGTTGCTGGAAAGCCACTTCATCTTTATTTCTACATATGGAACATACCATGTGATGTATTTCCTGTAGAGAGTTATGATTGTGAGGCTTTGTCTGGAATACTGTATAAAAACCTAACCAGTTGTGTTCATGAAGGATGACTTCAAATTGGAATAGATGCTAAGCTGAGCAGGAGAATGGAGCACCTGTGTTACTATGGAAGGAGGTGAGAAAAACCTGGCTTACACCTAGCAGAACAAAGATTGAGAAGACTGATGTTGAATTCTCTAAATTCGTCAGTGCGCCAAATATTGAGGAGGATAAATGGTTTAAGCAAAAGGACAAACTTGGCAGATAAATAGGCATAAATCAAGCATTAACATATTTTAAACTGGAAATTAGAAAGTTTCTAATGAGGAAAGGAGAATGGTCCTGAAACAAGAATAATGTTTGTGGAAAACTGAATTAAGCTGAAATACCTGGCATGATCTGTGCAGTTTCAGTGGAACTGGCTCTGGTGACCCTTTTCTGTCCTGAGTGTTTGTGATTTATAAGCTTCCCTGAGCAGCACCTATGTGTCTGTCTTGATCTTGTACAGAACTTAGCACAGTAGGGCACCAGTCTCTCTGGAGACTTCAAGGTACTCCAGTAATGAAAATAATAAGGCAGGCATAATTGCAGTGGTATATACAATTCCAATAGTGAATCAAACACATTTTCTATCTTGTTTTGTAACAACTGATATATAGCATCTAGAAACAAATACAGCAATAAACAAGGAAAAGCATGAAAAAATCAGTATAAAGGAGCAAAATGTCATGGAAAGAATGTTCAGCTAAATGAATGGATAAGCAAAAACATTTTGCTGTGGGGTGAGAGATCTAGATTGTGAAGTTGCAAATAAAGTTTTCAAGGAGACCTGTCCCATTGCTTAGGCAGTGGTTAATTGCTTTTTATCAAAGCAACAAATTTACAGCCTGGATTTACCTGAATATTGATGTGGATTCCCTGCAAAGGAAATTTGTCTTAGATTAGATGAATAGCACAGACTGAAAATGGGCTCTTAGAAGTAGTATTCAAGTCATTTAAGAATGATTGCATATTTTGTCTTGTGTGGACAGGCAGAAGCAAGGACTGTGGTGAGGCTTATTGATCGCTACAGGAATGAGTGCTTCCTAAATAGCTATATCAATTAAATTGATATAAAAAGAGTTGAGAATTCTAAAAGAAAAAATAGAATTTCTTAGTCAAAGTATCAGCAAGTTTTGTCAGTTTGAAAAATAGTACTTGCGCATACAGGTATTGCTGTCAATGTTGAGGATTTGGAGTATTATGGCTAGTTCTAGTTGTAGGCCTAAATAATAACATGTATTACTGAGTTGTTAACTATTCCTAATTACTTTCTTTCACAAATGCTTTTTTTAAACTAAAAATATAAAGAAAAAAAAGTAAAATAGTCTTTTCCTAAGTCGACTTCTTGTGCTCTTGCTTTTAAATGCATAGTTTTTGGTACAGTCTACTAATTGCAACCATTAACTTTATATTGAAAGCCGATTACATGACTTGAAACCCTGGTTCTGCTGAGAACATGATTTTATTTCAAATTCAGCTGACTCCCTTTTATGTTTCATTTTCTTCTCTTACCTTAGACTTACTTCTCTTCTTCCTTTTGGCTTTCAGCTTGTACTTTTACATTTTTCTTCTTCTTGTCTCTAGACTGGGGTTTTTTTGATTAGCTGTTATACTTGGCTCTTTTTGGCCTTTGTTTTGCATATATGCTTCATTATTTTTAATCTTCCTCTGTGTTCCTTTTGACTTCAGTCTGCACTATTCTTTTTTGGGGGGGAAGGGGGGCTCTTTTTTTATAAGCTTCCTGACACATCCCCTTTTGTAGGATTTCCCTTTTTGGCTGATTCATCATATCCTAACAAGGTTGAATATATTTTTTCCCCTAGCGAGTAGTTTTAGTCAGTGAAAACTGCTGTTCTAGTCAACCTAAAACCTTTTGTGACTGAGGTAAATTTTGGTGAATACTTTTAGACCTGTAATTTAAAAAGCAGTTCCACAATATCATTTGCTTACACATATCTGAAATATTTTTCAGTCTGGCTTCAGCAGGACACTTAGCAGTATTTGTAAAATCACTTGGGAGGAGGTTTCTGGTCTTTGTCAGAATCTCAATGTAGTTACAAAATTTATTAAGTAGTCTACCGCATCTGAGGGTGGTATGATAAACAGTGACCAAGGAAGAATTTGAATGGCTATTTTTTGGTCTTTCCTGATGAAGCAGTCCATTTTAAGAACCATATTGTCAAAGTCTAGGACAGAAAGTGAGAGTGGCTGCCTGTGTAATCAGCAAGATCTGGGTCCCAGTTCCTGTCCCAATGATTGTTTAGGTAGATGCCATAAAGAGAAGTTGTTTCAGCAGAAGAGATGGAGAGAAGTCTGCTTCAAGACAGCTTACAGTTTAAAGTTTTGGGGATATGCTCTGAAGGAGCATGGGTATTTGAATCTGGCTTTCTAGGGGAGTCGTCTAACCAGACGTTCATCAAGTAGAAAGAGCAATATAATTCTCTTTGGAAGTTTTGGATACAGCTTTTAAGTCCACAGATGTATCTCTTTGTTAACCTAGCCCTTAGCTTTAATGAAAAATGTTGAAAACATGATGAAGTAATTTTGCTTTATCAAAATGTGTGATTTCAGTAGCAGAGTATTGTGTCAAATCTCACTTTTGGCTTGGCCTGTAGCACATTTTCACTATTTTGGTCACTGAACTGAAAAATTCAGTCATCTATTGAGCTCTAATTTAGACCAAAAAGACCAGACCAACCATCTTTGTCAAATTCATCAAGCAATGTGTCAGCAGCAGCTCTATTGCCTTCATTAGAGCTTTAGCCATGTAGTATAGTAAATGCGGGTGTTTGGAAAGAAAATTAATTTCCTTCAACAACAGCACTTGGTTATCTCTTGACTTTTAAATCTGTACCTGAGTCCAGTATCTTGGCTGATAGACGCCAGTGTGCATCCAGTAAATCTAGCCAGATAATTTGTTTAGTGCTTAATTCCTTATTTTTACAAAAGAGCAACTTTGGAAATTTTGACGTTGTCATTAAACTTGATGATAATACTATGATATTTTCTTTTCTCCTCTCTTATGAATATATGAAATCGACTTCTATAAGGTGCAAATGCTTTTAAAGTCTTTTTCTTCCACTGAAAAAAGAAAAAATGAGTTAGATTTATTCAAACAAATAACTCGGAAGAGCCCAGACTTTTAGCCAGTTTGTTGATGGTATGAGCCATAAACTATTGAGCTACGTTCATGGGTCAGTGAGCACTTCATGACTGGAGGTGTGGGGGAAGTCTGCTGAGAGAGTGCATCATGACCCGCTCTAGTTCTAACATCATTCTGTTGATTTCAAGAGGTGAGAGATTTCAGTTTCCCATACCATCCTTTTTTGTTATTTTTAACACCAGCTTTCTGAACATCCTTTCTGCCTCCCCACCCTTTGTCCTTGTTCTTTTCTCTTTGCAGGAATAGGTGATGGTGTAAAAGGAAAAAATACCAAAAATATGATAGTGACACACAGATTTTAATATAGGAAGTAGTTTGGATAGTGAGCTGCTCTCACAGTCTCTGCTCCTGTCTCCAAATTCAGGCAACATTTTAAATATTCTACAGATTTTGTATTTTCAAATAAAAGGATTTGAACAAACTGAGAGACTGTAAGTTAGAAGAAAGGAATTGTATTTTTAGTTTAGCTAGAGATTTTGTACTGAAAAACAGTTCTTTATCCCATACATTGAAAATCTTGTTTTGTTGTGTGTTTAGGTAGCAATGTGTTGAGCACATAATTGTACACCTTTCCTCGGACATGGGATTGTATGTACCTCTTGTGCTCGCTCTCGCTCACTTTCAGCAAAGCTCAGGGAATTTTTCTCCCAATCCTGTGACAGGAAGACCTTTCTTTGTACAGTCTGATGAAGCGCAATAACTGCCTGTATTCCAATATATTTAATTTGTTAACCAGAATATCATATCGTATTTGAATCCACTTATGTCTTACGGCATCCTGCTAATTTACACTGGAAGCTGCTTGAATTTTCCGGCCACAAAAAATGCTAATTTAGGTTGCTTCTGTTTTTTACTGTACCATTTGAACAACTACAGAAAATGGGTTTTAACTTCTTTCTGTTTCACTGTAGTAATATGTCCCTGAACCACACAGGGTCCATGGGGTTATGTTAACTATATTTATGAAAGTCAAAGTTACTAATGTCCTCAAAAATAAAATACAAAGTAGTTGACATTGTTAGTATAACGATGGACTTTTGTTTAGACCTATATCGATCACAAAAGAAACGTGATCTATGTTTAAATCTTTAGTCTGAGATGAGCAGAGCACTAATCACTTGCTGTTATTTATGTTAATTATTCTTGTCAACTCTTCTAGTGAGGAAACAAAACAGATAAGCTTATTTTTCTAAGTGGATGATACCTTTTATCTAAGTCTGATTGACTCAATTTTATGTGGCTGGTTTTATAGCATTAAAAATTTGCAGATTTTGAATTTTAAAACCAAATGGTGTTTTCCTGATTTTCCATATTGTTATCCTATTAAATTTAAAGTATTTGCTCAGTTACTGTAGT
The DNA here is from genome assembly GCF_003343035.1 of Apteryx rowi. NCBI lineage: Eukaryota > Metazoa > Chordata > Aves > Apterygiformes > Apterygidae > Apteryx > Apteryx rowi. The sequence goes on from NW_020450993.1 coordinate 213,059, forward strand.
TAGCTTGGTTAGGCAAACTCTGCCTTACTCCAGAAGAACTGTGAGAGAGGTTCTTTTTAGAAGTAATTTGAAGTGAAGTACAACTAATTATTGAAAGTTATGCATTAGTTATTTTTCTTCAGCTGATTATTCATCATCATACACATGCACAATTATTGGATAGAATGCTTGTGCGCATTGTCAACTAGGTCATTAGACATAGATAGGATGATACAGAATTTTTGGCGTTAGTGGTTATTTTTAATTGTGAATAGTTAAGCCTGTAAATACAATATATCTAAAATATTTTAAAGATTTTTTTTCATATTCTGAATATCAGTATCATCTTCAAATTACTGCCTCTGGTAGCATCTGGTTCTACATAAACTAAGTCAACTTAAAAACTGCTCCAACAGCTGCTTTGTCGTCATATAATTGACAGTGATTCTGCTGAAACATCTGTTGCCATGTTGCTAAGCTTTCCTTATTTACTATTTATGTATAGTCTCTGTTCACAGACAGAGGTTGTCAAATTATGGAAGCATGGAGGTAGAGTACTAAGTAATTAGCAAAATAATACTTTTTTTTTATTTGGTTATGGATGCCTTTATACTGTACACTCACTCTTCTTTCTTCTTGCAAGTTATGCATTCATCCTCAGCTCATTTCCCTCCTTCCTTTTTTCTGCCCCCTCCTTTCTGAAGTCCCATTCCTCTAAGTGGAATTTCACTCAATTCTCCCTGCCTTAGGAGGATTTTGGATCAAAGCTTCACCTGACAGTATTATTTCATAGAAGGGACACCTGAACTGACACGCTGAATTTGAGTGTCCCATTTGAACCATCCCATAGAGGCCTGAATTTCACAGAATAATTGAGGCTGGAAGGGACCAGCTTTTTTAAATTCTGGCTTGTAAGTGCTTTGGGAATTGGTTTCTTCTCAAATGTGTCTCGCTCAACAAGGTCTACCTCAACAAGGTATACTTCAAAACCTAAAGTAATGCATTTAAAGACTACTATCCTGTACACTCTGTTCTGTACTCTGAATCTTTTACTCTTCATGCGTACGCATGATAGTGTCGCATATGTGCATTCAGCTTTCATTCTGGAGAATAAGGTCCTAATTTTTGAGCTAATTGGGTGCAGGCCTATATTAATCCAGGCCAGATCCAATTGATATAAGATCTTAAATTAAGGATTTCTGTTTTGATGGACTTTATGTCAAGTCCCTTAACTTTTGATGATTGCAACTTTATCTGATTCTGTGTATCTGTAGTTTTTTAATATAGTAAAAACAGTTGGAGCATCCTGAAACTTCCTGTGAAGTTAATGGTCATGGCTTTTAGTTTCAGATTTTACAATATGTTGAATTTATGTATTTAACAAAGTCATTTGGATCTTGCACAAAGATCTGGTTTTAAATAAGATATAAAAGAGCTCTTTTGAAAGGGAACCATTTGTTTAGAAAGGAATGACAGAGGAAAAGCAGGAAGAGATGTTGCCTTCTATTCAGGTTGCTCCGAGTTCCTGGGAGAGAGAGTTTCCTTCCTCTGGGGTAGGGAAAAAGAGAAAAGAGGGCATTGTTGGAGTTGCTCATGGAGCACCAGGCAAGGAAGATCATAGGATGTTATTTCTCTGCAATCAACCAACAGGACTTTGTAGTGTTCAGGGGAGAAGGGGGGACTTTGGCTGGAGAGGTATCTGTTGGGATGGAGCTGTTGTAGGGCACAACCTACAGCAAATTTTTGAAAGACACTGGGGACAATTTTCTCATACAGAAGTTGAGGAAAGTCACTAGATACCCTTCTTTGGTTAATTGCTAATTTTATGCTTACTCTTATATTCTCAAGCTGTTAAAATCCATTCTTAAAAAAGGCAGATGGAAGAACATTAAAAAAAAAAATAGCCAAAACCAGCGGACTGCAAGAAGACAACTTCAGCAAACTCAAAAAAAATGATAAATTTCATTCTCTGGGAAATAAGCACATGGGAAAAAGGAGTTCAGAAGAGCTGGCACTTCCTTAAAATATACTAAGGATGCTAATTCAAGCTCTCACACTTCAGAAGAAAGCAAGCTAGGAGAACTCTTAAGAGATCAACTGAAAAAATCATGAGTTTCTTCACTGATTTCAAGTTCCAAAAGGAAGTACACAGCAAAGGGAAACTAGGTCAAATTGTTAACTACACATAGGAAAGAAGAACACAGAGACAAAGTCTGAACAACAGAGGCATAAAAAGGAAATGTGGCTATCAAGGGTAAAAGCATTCTGGAGGTTCACTGACAAATTGCAGGGATATATTCTGCTCCACAGAGGCCTTTCCTGGGTCTAGAACTACTTAATATTTTATTTACAAGTTGGATGATGGAAAAGAGAGTATACTTATTAAATTCCCTGGAAGAAAATTTGCAGGAAGGGAGCATTACAGTTCAAGATGACTTTGACAGTTTACAGAAATGTGCAGAAAATATGGTGAAATTCAGTGAGATCAGCACAAATTTTCTTGCTTAAGTAGGACTGATTGTTTAAATGAATGGTGGATAGCAGTTCTTCAAAAGCAGGTGTAGAAAATAATCACAAGCTGAAGTATGATTGAGGTGTTGAAGAAAGAAAAGAAAGCAATACTATATTGGAAAATGTTAATAAGATTATTGTTTTCAGATATGTGAATTCATCCATCTACTGTTTTTGCTGTCCACAAAGTCTCAGTAGCAGAACTGCTCTTAGTTTTGGGCATTTCTATGCAAGAAAAGCTTGATGCTGTTAGGTTACGTGATTAAAGGCTCATCTCCACACACGAAGGAGCATGGGGAGGCACAGTGGCAGGTGGGGGAACCCCAATAACCCTGGAGAGAAACGGAGCCCCCAGCCCAGCTCCTGCCAGGGCTGTCATGGGAGCGCCATCAGCCCCTTGTTGAGGGTGACACCCATCACCATGACTCAAGGGGAGAGGCTCTCTGGAGCACCCCACAGTCTGACCCTGGGAGTGGGGGACTCATTGTGGGATGCAGGGGAAGAGCATCTTGGGATTGTAGAAAACTTGTTATGGGATGTTTAGGGGAGGAAAAAAAGACAGTGAAAGGAAGGAATGAAAGTGGTTTGGGGAAGAACAAGCTTGGGAAAATTGATAAGGGAGCTGGTCTCATGTAAACAGATTTCTGGTCAGTATGCTTGTCTGAGCATGCCCTGCACTTGATCACCAAAGTGTGTCCTGTCCTCTGATTATATGCTGTTTCTAAATATTTTCTGGTAAGAGAGCCCTCTATTTTGTGTGCATCTCTGTTTATGAAGGTCTAAGTGCCAGCCACTGGAGTTGGACCATGGGTCATAGGAGACTTGTGTCTGTGGTGCCAGCAACAGGAGAGACCGGGGTGTGTCCATGTTGTATGGGTGTGTATGTCAGTGGGCAATTGCTAGGAAACATTGAGCTGGGCTAGGTGGCAAGTAGGATAGAGGCTTGGGAGTCAGGTATTGAGTGGGCATAAGTCTGGGCCTGGAGAGACTAGAGTGGTCTGGGAGTTGGCTACTGGGGGAACCTCGAGGTCCAGGCCCATTTTGGAGAGACCATGGGGCCTGGGATTTGGCTTCTGGTAAGGTAGTAAGTCTAGACCGATTTGCATATGTGTGTGTCTGTGAGTGAGGCAACTGGGAGACCAGAGGATCGAGGGGCCAGCTATTGGGTAGACTGAGTGTTTACATTGCTGGAGAGATCCCTGCTATGTGTGTGTGTGCAAGGGGGTCTGAGTACCAGTAGCTGGAGTGGAACTGGGCTTCTGGGGTTTGCATGCCCGGGTGCCAGCAACTAGGGAGACCAAGGATCCAAAGGCCAGTTCCTGGATAGACTGAGTGTCTAAGGCTAGCTACTGGAGGGATCCATTGTGTGTGTGTGTGTGTGTGTATTTTTTTTTTTCTTTCTGTTAATAGGCTTTCATCCTGCTCAGCCAGAGAGGGAATAAGACGAAGCTGTTGGTGCTGTTTGTGTTTGAGTGCTGTGTTTTCTGTCTGTGTTGATATGTGTGTATATGTATATATGTGTTATGTGTATGCGAGCATGTGTGCCTATGAGGAATACATGTTCCACCTCGCTGTTGGCTGGACCTGGGGACATGGAGGCAGCCTTGCCTCTGTTGGGCTACCGTATTTGGCAACTCACAACAGATATATTTGGAGAAGGCTCAGAGACACATAATGTCTCTGAATGAGAATTGTGAAGAAATGACAAGATGAAGGTTTTAGAGTCTGAAAAGAGAAGTAAAAGAGAAGACAGTGCTGTTCAGTATATAAGAGGAAAAATTACAGAGGAGGGGAATAATCAGTTCTCCAGATTCAAGTACTTGCAGTGAAGGAGATTAAGGTTAAATACTATGTCAAACTGCCTAATACACAGGAGAGTCAATGCTGGTGTAGTTTGCCTGGATAAGCTGTAGGACTTCTGTCCTTGGAGGTGTTTTCAGGAGTAGGTCCTACAAACTTCTGTTAGGAATGTTGTACCTGATCCTGCTTTTAATTGGGGAATAATTATGATTCCCTCTCTGCTTACATGCTTTGATCTTATTTAATTTTCAACAAAATTTTTGAATTCCTGTATAAATTTCTCACTTCATTTTCATATGGTGTGGGCAAATTCATGTTTTATGATGCAGGGCATGTACCTGCTGATAGGAAGTTGAGGGATTTGTGCTGTTGGACTTCTGATCTCCTGCAGCAAGTGGGTGAATTGTATGTCCTCTGCAGAAAGAGCTGGAAGGCTCAGCCTTGGACCCAAGCATACAGGGAAATTTTTGGGATCACAGTGGACTCTTAAGATCTAATGGGTAAGAAGGCTACCAATGGGCCTGAGGGACTTTTGTATGAAAAGCTGACAAGACAGATTTTAAAGTTGACCTGTTCTCTGTGTGGACATAGCCTTTTTTGTGTGTGTTAAGATAACTCTTGCTATGCATTTTTCTGTATATCTTTCCTTGGATGAACTTATATTGATTTGCAAGGTGCCCTGGTTGCGTGTGACTGGGTTTGAAGCAGCAGACAGATTCATCTTGCTCTTTGGTGACAGAAATTTAGCAAGCTGAGGACTATCAAGGCAGGATTCTTCCAGCATCATAGGTACTTATCTGTTTCATCTGTGTAGCTGTGCTGCTGGTTCATGGTGCTACCACTATATGAAGCAGTAATTATTTATTGATTTATTTTACTGCAGAAAGCCTGCCTGCCTTTCACCTTCATTCTGAGAGATGAAAAACGCATCTTTAAAGCAGATRTTAGAGAAAATATCTTACGATACCTCTAGGATTAGCCACAGTAAACTTGGACCCCAATTCTAGCAGTGGACCAAAGACTGAGGTACCAGGCTACCCTGAACCAGCATCTCTCAGTGGGCCACTCTAGGGAGGGAGGAAAAGAAGGGTAGTTCTGATTCATGTGGAAGAGAAATAGCTGTTAAGCCTTTACGGCATGAGGGCCAGGAAGTGAAGTGAAGGAAATCTGAATAAGGAAGAGTGAGCATAATCAACCTTGTTTGATGCTGATAGTTCTGCTGAAAGAAATACGCCGCTGGAGACACAGCTGGTCAGGGCTGCAGGAGGGGAGACGGGTGTGAGGAGGAAAGCAAGGAATTAGCCTGTTGTCAGTTGCCATAGCACTGTGTTTTAGAATGCCACTTATGTAAGTACTGGCCACTGGTGACTTAGTTTTTCCTAATGTGTTGTTTTGCTACAGCTGTCAGTCTGGAAAGGATTTGATAGTGACTGCCCTTGTGCTGGGCCTGTGTGCCTAACGGGATTTGCTTCTTTCATCTCTGCTTCCATATCTGGAGGAACGCTGTGCATATTTCTGCACTGCATTTCTATCAAGGCAGTCATTGCTCCCATTTCCATCCTATGATGGCACTGAGTATATTCCCTCCCAGAGATGGAGTCATTTTCAATTTGGTAATGGAGGACAGTATGTAAATTGAGTAGTACATATGAATGAACAACCTCTGCTTCAGCCCAGCAAGCCGGAAAAAAAATGACTAGTCAGAATTCAGAGAATGGTTTTAATTGCGAGAAGGAAGAGGAGGAGGCTGGGCTTGAGAGCATACTGGGTGACACTGAGAAGAGTCACAGGAGCTGTATGAAGCTTTAGTTAAGGTGGGAAACAGAAGGTACCTAAGGTGTTACAGGCTGCTAAAGAGCAGAAATTAATCCTGCCTGTGCTCTATAATTGTGTTTCCAAATCCATATCGAGTGTATCTGGAGGGGAAAACATCATGATCACACATAGGTTAAGGCTGTGGCATTGTCTGCAAAATACACAAGGATGGAGGCTTTGTATTCCCTCCTTTTTGAGAAGTGTTTCCTTTCTGCCATATGGGAAGTGATGACTTCAGACAACTTGCTGCTTTATTTTACTATGTGGGAGTATCATATCTGTGTGCTTCTTTGAGAATAGCAGCATGGCCTTGCTGGAATACTTGGAAGGTGGGCAAGGAAAGCTGGAAATTTGAGGTTAAATAATACTCTAAAACAGCCACAGGCAAGATGCTGTATCTTTTGCTGAGAAAACATTCTGCATACATGGCTTAAAGGAACTATGCATTTTAGAAAAATATGCTGTTGAAGAGGAGTGACTTTTCAATTGCTGCACCCTTACACCACCACACACTTCAACCGCTTAAGTGATGTGCTGTGACACTGAGGATTCAAAGGTGATCAGAGAAGTTGATACGGGAATCATTTAAGCAACCTTTTTGGGGTCTGGTAGGAAGAAAGCTGGCACACAGTGAGCTTCTTCCAACAACCGTGCTGCACTGAGAAAGCCACAGCACTGAAGAAATTCCCGGGGAAAGTTATAGTGAGTGCTTTTCTGGAGAGCTTCACATGAGAGTCCTCAGTGGAAGGACTGCTGCTTGATGTCAACTAACTCCCTAACTCTACCTGGGTTTTTTTGTTCAGCAAGGAACAAGGAGGCAGGTGTACTTCTGCAGAGCAAGAGGCATCAGTGTTAGTTATTGCTCATGATTACTCAAGATGCCATCATTATCAGGTGTGGGTACTATTGCAGGTGCTGCAGCAACAGAGAGCGGAAGATCTCTTTGGTACTGAATAGGGGTACTTGTTTGATCTTTGGGAGGAGACCCTGTATTGCTGCTGCAGTATTATGGGGAATAGTGAAGGAACAATAACAAAGACAGTGTGGGGCAAGGGTCCAGTTGTTCAAACCCTCTTTGTTCACGTGCACTGGAAGAGACTCTTCTCCCAGCATTGCATCAGGTGGGCTCTTAGTGTGTTTCTGGCCCATTGTCCAGTGCATATTTGGACTGTCTCTTATAACACTGCAAACTGCTATGGGTTGGTTGGCAAAAGTGTCTACTGCCAGGGAGTGCCACACTCAGAGAGGTGCAGTGTGAGGAACTCCCTGTCCTTTGTCTTTTAAACTAGGTTCCAAATAATGTGAAAATAAATAAAATGGTTTTGGGAAGGGCTGCTGAAAAAGGCTGCAGGCCCATTAGGTTTGTTAAAATTTCTGTGTATGTTCTCAGGATTTCGCTTGCATTTTATCTGGCATAGATTTCCGTATGAATATTTGGGTTGGGGTATTGGAAGTTTATATCATGTATACTGTAACTATATGCTCACCCACAAATAATGAGTAATAGTTACCATTTTGGCATTATTTTACTTTTTTGGAAAATGTATGTTGCTGAAAGCAAATATATGTTTGCTGAAAGTGACTTCAAGAAAAAAAACCTTCTTAGATTGTGTTTGTCAGCTGAAGAAAGAAAGGAGAGAGAACTGGGAACAAACCTTCCCTGGAAGGGAAGAAGAGTTGACAGGAGAAGGAGGAGATGCTAAGCATGAACAAGTGTCATGTTCTGATAGGTGTCAGTAATGCAACATGTGGCTGTGAGAACTCTAGATTCCTAATGTCTTGCTACATCTATGCTTTTTTAGTGTGTGTAAAACTAACCAACTGAATTCTAATTTTTATGATCTTCTATGGACAGCAGGTTGATCTCCAGAGCTGGACTTAGCTTTGGAGCTGGGTAGTAGCTTGGGCATATCACTTGGGGAGCATATTCAGGATCTTCCACTGGCCCTGAAAGCACTCTTTAGTCCTTATCTGAGTGATCCATTGAGCAATCCAGGTTGAGCCCTTACCTCATGAGCAACTCCTAAACAGCGCTTCATACCTCTCTTCTCTCTGTCCTGGCATGCTTAGTTGCACTAACTCACTGCACCAGGGCAGGATCTCTGGGAGGGCTGGAGAAGTTGGCCTGGGGAGCAAACAGAGCACTAGAATACACAGCACTAAGGAATACGGGATCAATAACCCCAAACTGGCTCCTTGGAGACTGTATGGGTGAGTCCTGAAAAGGCTGGGCTTGGATTCTGTCTTCTTGTATACTAGATCTCCCTTTTTAGCAATACCAGGCCAAAAGTAACATTCTAAAATGGTTAAAATGATTCATTTTGTTCTGTCTAAAGCTTCTTTGTGTTTGTTTTGTGGAAAAAGATACTGGGGGGGGGATGAGGGAATTCTGTTTTTCTCCCTCCCCTCCCCCCAAAACTGTAGAGTTTTTTTCCAAATCAGGATGCAAACTAGACTTTGAAATTCTTTGTGAAAGAGGCATTACCATTCTTCATTCAGGTCTATAAATAGAGTTTTAATAGTTTGCACAGCCTGCATTTAGGGGGCATGCCTTCTTTCATCTACAGTCTACTCACTTGTCTTTATTGTTAATGCTAGGGAAAAATTATATGTATTGAAAAGATTTTGCTTTTTCTTCTCTGAAGTACCCACTCTCTTGAAAATATTTAACTTCAAGAGATGTCTAACTGGCACCCCAAAATCTTCAACTTCATAAGCAGAAAAAGAGAAAACAAAGGTATAATAAAATCTATCATCTGGTTATCCTTAATGACCCACTTAAAGAGCAGTCATGCTGTTTTTGCTCTGATTGTTACATTAGCCATCTCTGGCCAAAGGAGCCAACTGGGAATTCAGTAAAACATAATGCCATACTGACTGAGAAGAGGCTTTAAGTTCATGTGAGGAGTTAAAATTTTTGTTTTGAATGCTTTATTTTTATTCTTTCCTCTCCCTTTCAAAAGTGAGTTTTGAAACCATACAAAGTCAGTCAGTTACTTAGCAGTGCTTCTGTTCTGTTAACACTCATTTAATTACTTTAATTAGAAATAAATTAGCACTCTGATAAAGACACGTCTGGTTTGGATTCACCGTTTAGGGAACATATGACCAGAATGGTACTTTAGATCAAATCTCACACATAGTATTAGTACTTTCCTATTTTTATTGGAAATATCTCTGTTGATGTACTTCTGTTGTCTTATTTTCCTCTTTCATGGTAGCATCACACTGGTGGGCTAAAGTCATTGACGACTGATGGATTAATAAATTTAGGTCTTGATACATCTCTCTGATTTCCAGCCATTTCCGTGAGTTGCCAATTTGAAGTAGAAGTTCTTAGAATTGTGAAACTCTGGAATACTTTTACAGTATTGCCGTTCCTCTTCTTACTACCTGGTGATGCCACATAACTTAGTGGTAAGGGGTATCACATATCTACTGTTTGGTCTAATGTCATTAATGAAAGTATAGAGCAAAATCTGTTGCAAGATTGATTCTTTGAGTACTCAACTAATAGCTTTTTCCTTGTTTTAATTGCCTAAATATAGTCTCATTTGGTCTGATTTTCGGATGTTTTAATTACCTTCTTGCCTTTTCTGATGTCTTATTTAGAGCTTTCCTTGATGATCATTCTCATTTTCTATTCCATTTCCATTCTTTTACATTTGGAGCTCTGATTATTACAAATACCCTTTTAAGGTGGTTATTCATCCTGAGTTTAAACTCTAGGGGAAGTTTCCTTCCTTTTCCTTGGACTTCAAGCTTCAGATAACTTCTGCAGCTTTGGCTTAAAAAGAATTCCCCTGAAGTCCTTCAGCTTTTTAACTAACTAGCACTCTTAATTTCGTGGCTTAACAGTGTGGTGCTACGTGTGAAGAAAATCAGACATTCTGAAAAATTAAACAAGTTGCAGTTTTGTATATGACCTTCACAGAAGCCCTGGTAGATAACCGTTTCCCTGATCCAGCAGTGTGTAACATGTGAGTAGCCCACTGGGAAATTTGTGATGTTATTAAAGCGATTGTTCATCCTTTTTCCAGCATTGTTGTTCCTGTTATGTTAAACTAATTCATTCAGCATAACTTTATACAGTGAAAAGAAACACTCTTTTCCTCTCAGGGATTATGTTTATATTCTGTTTTAAATGCAAGTTTATAAATGATCTGCAGATTTCTTAATGCCAGAAAGGCACTGTTACAAATGCATAATTTCTTAGGTGACAAAGTCTGTGGATTTTTATTCAGGGAAACACTTAATAAAATGCTTACTGAAGAGCTTTCCAGTTTGTGCAGCAGCTTTGTAAAAGGAAGTCAACAGACTTCTCTAGAATAACATGAAAATTCAAGGCAGAATCCAATGTACATCTCTGTCTAGATTTTCTTGTGATACGAGTGAAATAACCACCTTTTTAATAAGATTTTTGTAACAATAAAGTGAACTCTTGTAGACTAGGCTGCTCAAGACAGGAGTATGTACAAATTCTTTAATCAAAACTATAAAGTAATGCATTCAACTGGCATCAAAGCCACATACCTACCTCAATGTGCAATGCAAGTTTATATAAGTTGAAGATTTTATGCAGTATATCCTCACAGTAGCTTCACTGTTATTAAGATTGAAAGTTTGACAATTCAGTCTTTGATCTAAACGCACTGAAGGTCAATGTGGCATGAGAGAAGAAAGCTGACAGAAATGCAGTGGGCTGCCTGGAAAGTGTGTGTGCTTTTGGTCTACTACTAAAGAAAAATGCATGTCTGGTGTGACTAACACTGTTGTTGGCAATCTCAAGGGAAAAGGGAAGGTCTGATTTACATTTTCTTCCTTGAAGAATATCTCTTTGGATAAAAGTAATGTCAAGCTGGCAGAGCAGTGTGCAGAAGCCTGTCCTGACATGGCTTGCACTATAGTTATTCTGGGGAGAGAATAGATGGGTTCATTCTTCAGGTCCGTTCATCTTGCGCTAAGGAACAGCTCTCCAGCCTTGGGTAGCACTCCCCCTGAGCTCCCTAGCAGTGCTGCTCACCTGAAGACTGGTATGTCTACATGCATATTGAAAATTTAATAGTATATTGTGGGGATTTAAAAATAATTATGCAGTGTTGCAAGGCCTCAACATGTCAAGTTAATTCACATCACATTACTGTCATATAGTATGTGATGAGACAGCAACATAATAGGATTGATAGAATTCATCTTGACAAGGCATGAATGGAGAGGTCACATAAAGATATTTTTCCCCCCTCATTTACTGTTAAAGTTGTTGTCCCTTTCTGACTGGAGGGAAGGGGGCTGACTTTAGATAAAAATCAAATGAAGAAAAGCAGGATTGAAACTCTGGTAAACAATTTGGAGTATAGGAAAGATGATCTTGGTTTTGTTTTGATACGTGATGTGAATGAGTCCATTAAAAGAAGTCTTATACTCTCAGCAGTGTGTAAGTGTATGTTGTGCATGCTGTCTGTCTCATTATTAAAATGGCTCAGTTTCTGTGCTGAAAAAGCTTGAGGTTGGCTAGCTGTTCTTCTGCACCAAGTCACCCTTTCCCTGTTGCCTAAGGAAGAAATAAACGCTGCTTGGTCACCTAATGAACAATAATTACATTGAAATCTTTGTAAATCCCTGATAAGATAGAATTCAAATAGACTTTGTGAAAAGAATAAACCAAGATAAATAATGCACTAGAAATTCCTGGAGCTTTCTGCTGATTTTGCATAAAGTTCGTTGGTGTTGTTTTTAATCCCAGGAATACTGCATCTTGTTGATACACATTATTTAATAACCAGCTGTAGTTCTTTTAGAATGGTTATAATTGTCTGAATAGTCTGTATGATTGCTTTTTATTATTTCTGTGTAGAGTTGCATGCATTTTTAGTGTCCATCACAAAATCTGAACTATGAATTGCTGAATAAAATACTTCTGCAAACATAGAATGACTATTTCAAATAAAACCAGATAATTACCTTTTCTTGTTTTTACAATCCTTTTTACCTGTGGTCATTCAGAAGAGTAAGTTTTTCTTTTTTCCAGCTCTTATTTGTGGAAATCAGAAGCTTTGCCACTATGTATAAACACATTTTGGTAGGCACTTTAACATCAGAAATGCTCTAGAGGCTTCTTGTAAGTAGTCATGCAACATTTTAACATCAGCTTCATTTTAAGCAGAAATTCAGAGATGAAAGGGCTTATTCTCAGAGATTTGAAGTTAAATACAAATTTTAGTGCTTTGTTGGATTGCCAATGTGGAAGCATCAGGAAATTGAAACTCTGAAGGATAACAGACATGGTGACTATCCTACTGATATTTTGTTTGGTACTGGCTTGAACTACTTAAGCAGAAAAAAAAAMCACATTATTTTATAACTGAAACAAAAGAATTGATCTGAAAAAATACATATTTTTAGCATCATCTTACTTATGATCTGGAGGTATGTATTCATAAATATTTTCAAGACTCCATTTCAGAAATTTTCATATGAATCTTTACTTTTCAGTGATTAGTAGATGTTCCTTATTTAGGTAGTCATTTTCCTCCTGCCAGAAAAGTAGTCATGCACTGAGTAGTAACACAGCTATGTCAGTTGAAAGGCCAGTAGCACAACACAAACAAAGGGAAAACAGTCATTTTACAAATAAACATGAGCTGAACATTACATGAAAACTAAGAAATTAACTTCCAGAAATAAATACTGACTTAAGAATGGTGACATCCACTTTGACTTTTTTCTTCAGAGCAATAGTGTGGTTTTGAAGTGAATCTCCTGATTATTCCCGCTTCCCATGTATTCTTCAAGTTTGCCAAGTAGTTTTGATACACGTGAACTAGATTCCTTCTGGAGAAAACGGATCTGCAAGCTTGGGAATAAAACTCCCCAATGGCATGTACTGTACATATAGGGGGCCACTGTATCAGCTGCTTGGTTTATTAGCATGTGTCTATTGCCCTGAACTGTCTGCTATGTAGACATAGCCATTGAAAATGTAATTAAAAAAGTTGTATGATAGAATTTGAAAAATGTTATGTGATAATCTTTGCCAGATGCAGAATTACTCCCTCATATTTCTCAAGTATATGTATAATACACTTTCGTCTTGTTTGTGGCACCTGGAAATGACACCGTGACCATGTAATGAGGTACTTTATTGCAATGTGTGTGTTGAAGAGGACAGTGCATTAACTTTTTCATTACCTGACTTCTGAGTTGTTTGGTTTGCAATATTCATGTTCTTTTAATGTATTTTGAATCTTAACATTTAATTATCCTTTAAATTTTCAGTATTCTCAGTCTGTCTTTCCTCCTTTCATATTTCCTAATTCTTTTTTTTTAAATCTAATTATACTTTTTATTTGGATTCTTTTTTTCCCCTTTTCCTCTCTTTCTCTGCTTTGACACCATTGTGGCTTTCCAGAAAGGGGGAACGCTTGGCTATCTTATCAGCCTCATTTTGCGTATAAGACAAAATCCACCAAAGTCAGTGAAAAGCTTTCTGCTGAATTCTCTAGGTACTGATCAGACCTCTAATTCTCTGAAGAGTATTACATCGTGAGTAAATAATTTTGTACTGAGAACAAAAGATACATATCGCATGATATTGTTATATTTTCAGTAAAAATTAATTTCATGTTCATCATAAAATCTCTGGCTTAATTAATTGTAGAACAGTAAAGTGTGATTACATTATTATTCTATCCAGCTAAAAGTCATAAGTTTAGATCTGTTTTTTCCTGCTAAGAATGTTAAAAGTAATAAATAAAGCAGTAGAGTTTTGTGAGCTGAGTTGATGGTATGAAAAGAAATAGTTTACTGCAACAGCTTGCATTGTTTTATGGGTGAAGCTAACAAGTTTTTAAAGGCTAATATCTTGAAATGTACTCAGTTATTTTATTGAGCACTGCGTGTTTGTAAAGACTTTAGAGTGAAAGCCTCCTTTAACTGATACATCATAACCATGAAAGCTGCTGTGCATGCAGCTACCAAGAGATGATTTGGAAAAGTATAGCTTGAGCTTTTTCGGTCAAAGCCCTCCCTGAAGTTATTTGATTATCTTTGAGAAATAAATGTGATTCTGGGCACTAATGGGTTTGGTCTTGAAGAGTAATGCATGTTCAGTGGTTGATAAATTAAGCCACTGTTTAGAAAATTTATCTTGTTTACTCCCAGGTTTCCAAATAAGCACAGGATTTTGGGAACAACTTGACAGAACCTCCTGAGTGACAAGTCACAGGTTGATTAAGGGATGAATTAAAATGCAGGAGGCCAAACTGTGCTCCTGATTAGTCCTATGGGTACATGCAAAGGCATCTTTGTGCAGTTTTTTGTGGGTAGATGCAGATTTGCTCTATCTGTGTTGTCGGACATATTCAAGCTGGTTCTGCACTGAAAGCTGTGAGACCATGGGTTTAAGATCAGGTCTTAAGCCTGAGATGAAGTCTGTTGATGTTTGATACTTCAGAAGTTTGTATTTCTGTTGTTGATGTTTGAAATGTCTACATTTGGTCAAGACCAAAGTATTAAAAATATAGCCTTCTCTCCCCCAGTGGTATTTCCACTTCTAATTTTTTGGTACAGCCTGGAAAGACAGCATAGAATGAAAAAGGACAAAAATGAAACCCAGGTCTTTCTGAATTTCACTCTTGTCTACGGCTAACAGAAATGTGCGTGCTTGTTCTTTTATATATATTTGCGCGCACACACACACACACACACACACACACACAAACATCACAGAATCACAGAACGGTTGAGGTTGGAAAGGACCTCTGAAGATCATCCAGGCCAACCCTCCCTGCTCAGGCAGGGTCACATAGAGCACGTTGCCCAGGACCCTATCCAGATGACTTTTGAGCGTCTCCAAGGATGGAGACTCTACAACCTTTCAGGGCAACCTGTTCCAGTGCTCAGTCTCACAGTACAGAAGTTTTTCCTCATGTTCAGATGGACCTTCCTGTGCTTCAGTTTGTGCCCATTGCCTCTTGTCCTGTCACTGGGCACCACTGAAAAGAGTCTGGTCCCATCCTCTTGACACCCTCCCTTCAGATATTTAAACGCATTGCTAAGATCTCCCCTCACTCAGTCTTCTCTTCTCCAGGCTGAACAGGTCCAGCTCTCAGCGTTTCCTTGTATGAGAGATGCTCCAGTCTCTTCATTGTCTTAGTAGCTGTTCACTGGACTCACTCCAGTAGCTCCACATCTCTCTTGTACTGGGGAGCCCAGAACTGGACACGGCAGTCCAGATGCGGCCTCACCAGGGCTGAGTAGAGGGGCAAGATTATTTCCCTCGACTTGCTGGCAATGTTCTTCCTAATGCAGCCCAGAACACCGTTGGCCTTGGCCACAAGGGCACATTGCAGGCTCATGGTCAGCTTGTTCACCAGGTTCTTCTTTGCAGGGCTGCCTTCCAGCAGGTCAGCCCCCAGCCTGTACTGGTGCATTCCCATTATTCCTCCTTAGGTGCAGGAGTCTGCACTTCCCCTTACTGAACTTCAGGAGGTTCCTCTCCACTCAGCTCTCCAGCCTGTCCAGGTCTCTCTGAATGGCAGCACAGCCCTCTGGTGTTTAGCCACTCCTCACAGTTTTGTATCATCAGCAAACTTGCTGAGGAGACACTCTGTCCCTTCATCCAGGTATATGCATCCATATATGTGCATGTTTTGTCTACCTTTGTTTCTAACTTCTGCAGGCGCTATTACAATATGAACACTAAGGAAGAAGTGCTCATGTTTCCTTCTGACTTATGCTCAGAAAGGTACGTTCCTAGGAGAGTTGCAGTATGTGTATGTGTAAAATACAACAATCAGTGGATTATTCCCTAGCTTGGTTTTCACATTATTTTTACTGCAAATTCTGAAATGCTTATTCCAGGCTTACATGGGGATGTTGAGTAAAGTCAAGTACCTAAACTTTGCTGTTAGTGCAGTCTGTTGCTTCTTCTGTGGTTATTTTCCAGAGAATCTGAGAACTGTGTGGCCTTGACAGATACTGTCTTCGACAATTTCTTTAACTGAGGCAGGTGGTGATAGGTTTAATAAGAGCAAAATGGAACAAAATCCCTGAACAGCTGCACACTGTCATTTATTAAGTGGTTATTTAAAAACTAAACTTTAGTTTTGACCTGTTGGTAAGTTTCTGTGAACTTTAAGCAGTGCAATCTCAAAGCTAAAACTCCATAATCTCAAAATAAGGGTGGTGCCTGGCTTTGAGGAAGGAGTTTGCAGAATACTGGGGGTGAGGGAAAAACAATTCTCAACTTCAGTTTGTATTTTAGGGCTTTCCAGTCCTGCATGCTTCCAGGTGAGAAGAGGTAACACAGAGATTTGTGTATTCAACTCCCAGTTTCCTGCAGAGAGAGGGTTTCATTATTGTGCTTTGAGGATGTGGAGAGACAAGATGAAAGTGAAAAATAGGAAAGAATCACAGAATCACAGAATCGCTGAGGTTGGAAGGGACCTCTGGAGATCATCTAGTCCAACCCCCCTGCTCAAGCAGGGTCACCTAGAGCACATTGCACAGGATTGCATCCAGGCGCGTTTTGAATATCTCCAGAGAAGGAGACTCCACCACCTCTCGGGGCAACCTGTTCCAGTGCTCTGTCACCCTCACAGTGAAAAAGTTTTTCCTCATGTTCAGATGGAAGTGTCTGTGTTTCAGTTTGTGCCCGTTGCCTCGCGTCCTGTCGCTCGGCACCACTGAAAAGAGTCTGGCCCCATCCTCTCGACACCCTCCCTTCAGATACTTGTACACATTGATAAGATCTCCTCTCAGCCTTCTCTTCTTGAGGCTAAACAGGCCCAGCTCTCTCAGCCTTTCCTCATAAGAGAGATGCTCCAGTCCCCTAATCATCTTTGTAGCCCTTCGCTGGACTTGCTCCAGTAGTGCCACATCCCTCTTGTGCTGGGGAGCCCAGAACTGGACGCAGTACTCCAGATGTGGCCTCAGCAGGGCTGAGTAGAGGGGGAGAATCACCTCCCTCGACCTGCTGGCAACACTCTTCCTGATGCACCCCAGGATACCATTGGCCTTCTTGGCCACAAGGGCGCATTGCTGCCTCATGCTTAACTTGGTGTCCACCAGCACTCCCAGGTCCTTCTCCGCAGAGCTGCTTTCCAGCAGGTCAACCCCCAACCTGTACTGGTGCATGGGGTTATTCCTCCCCAGGTRCAGGACCCTGCACTTGCCTTTGTTGAACTTCAGGAGGTTCCTCTCCACCCACCTCTCCAGCCTGTCCAAGTCTCTCTGAATGGCAGCACAGCCCTCTGGTGTATCAGCCACTCCTCCCAGTTTTGTATCATCAGCAAACTTGCTGAGGGTGCACTCTGTKCCTTCAYCCAGGTCATTGATGAAGAAGTTGAACAAGACTGGAGCCAGTACTGACCCCTGGGGGACACCGCTAGCTACAGGCCTCCAACTAGACTCTGTGCCACTGATCACAACTCTCTGAGCTCTGCCATTCAGCCAGTTCTCAATCCACCTCACTGTCCACTCATCTAGCCCACACTTCCTGAGCTTGTCTATGAGGATGCTATGGGAGACAGTGTCGAAAGCCTTGCTGAAGTCTAGGTAGACAACATCCACTGCTCTCCCCTCATCTACCCAGCCAGTCATTCCATCAGAGAAGGCTATCAGATTGGTTAGGCATGATTTCCCCTTGGTGAAGCCATGCTGACTACTCCTGATCACCTTCTTGTCCTCCACATGCTTGGAGATGGCTTCCAGGATGAGCTGCTCCATCACCTTTCCAGGGATGGMGGTGAGGCTGACTGGCGTGTAGTTCCCTGGGTCCTCCTTCTTGCCCTTTTTGAAGACTGGGGTGACACTGGCTTTCTTCCAGTCCTCAGGCACCTCTCCTGTTCTCCATGACCTTTCAAAGATGATGGAGAGTGGCTTAGCAATGACATCCGCCAGCTCCCTCAGCACTCGTGGGTGCATCCCATCAGGGCCCATGGATTTGTGGGTGTCAGGTTTGCTTAAATGATCTCTAACCCACTCCTCCTCCACCAAGGGAAAGTCTTCCTCTCTCCAGACTTTCTGTCTTGCCTCCAGGGTCTGGGGTTCCTGAGGGCTGGCCTGAGCAATAAAGACTGAAGCAAAGAAGGCATTCAGGAACTCTGCCTTCTCTGCATCCTTCATCACCAGGCCACCCACCCCGTTCAGCAAAGGGCCCACATTTTCCCTAGTCTTCCTCTTGCTACTGATGTATTTGAAGAAGCCCTTCTTGCTGTCCTTGACATCTCTTGCCAGATTTAATTCCAAACGGGCCTTAGCCTTCCTCGTCGCATCCCTGCATACTCTGACAACGTTCCTATATTCCTCCCAAGTGGCCTGTCCCCCTTTCCACTTTCTGTATACTTCCTTCTTCTGGTTGAGTTTTGCCAGAAGCTCCTTGCTCATCCATGCAGGTCTCCTCCCTCCTTTGCTTGACTTCCTACTTATAGGGATGCACCGCTCTTGAGCCTGGAGGAAGTGATGTTTGAATATTAACCAGCTCTCTTGAACACCCCTTCCTTCTAGGGCCCTCACCCATGGGATTCCTCCAAGTAGGTCCCTGAAGAGGCCAAAGTTTGCTCTCCTGAAGTCCAGGGTTGCGATCCTACTTGGTGCCCTGCTGCCTCCTCGCAGGATCCTGAACTCCACCATCTCATGGTCACTGCAGCCAAGGCAGCCCCCGACCTTCATATCTCCCACCAGTCCTTCTTTGTTTGTTAGTACGAGGTCCAGCAGCACACCTCTTCTGGAAGAATGTGTAGCGGAAGTCAACAATTGTGCAAAATATTGATGCCAAGTCTGACCTTACTGCTTAATGGTACGATGGAAATTAATTTTGTTATGCTTGAAAGGACTGTTATATAGATGAACTAGCTGGAATCAGGGGCTGCATAGTCTTGAAATGCTTCCCTACCTTAAAACTCTCTACAGCATAAATTCCAATCTTACGCTTATCATGGTTTATCATGTAACTAACAGATAAATAATTAGCCAACACAAAATCTAAAGAAGGCCATTTCTGTGATTTTTGTTTGTTTGAAGGACCCCCACATATTCTTGGTTTCGTACTGAAGAGGACACCCTTGCTTAGGAGTTTTCCTCTGTCCTTTTTCTTTCTTCTACCTGGAGCTTTTCAGATTTGACAGTATTAAAGCTGTTTGCAGACCAGACCAGAAGTCCCTTTTTTCTTTTTCAAGATTTGTCTGCTTCTTCACAGGGGCCTATTTATGTGGTAACTTTTTGCGTCCCTGTCCAAATTTCTGTTCCTGCAATCCGTTGCTGCTTATGGATCTGTTCTAGCCCCATCATGTAGCTGTTTGGAGTACAGCCTGTTCTGTCTGTCATTGAATTAGACGTTTCTACTAGCATCCAGTTTCAATGCTCTTATATGAGATAACACTTCTTACAGAAAGAGTTACTGGCAGTAATATAAAATACATAGGAAGACTGCAAAAGCTTTCTCTCTGAGCTGACTAGCATTTACACTGCACTCTCAGATCTTTTTTTAAACTAGTTCTGGTACTACATTTTGGTAAACATTTATATGTAATGACATTAACAGCATGATGAAGATGGGTCTGAGTGTCTGGTAAATTTAGGCAAACAGTTCTCCACCACTACATTTAAATCATTTTGACTTGGCAGACAGATCTTACAGTTGACTCTGTGTTGCTTTTAGAACAATTTTTTTCCTCTTTGCTTATAGAGTGGATGTTGAGGTCCATATTTTTACATGAGTAGTCTCTGACTAACATCTGTGCTTGCAAAGTATAGAGTATTGGAGCTGAGATATGCCATACAAAAGGAAAGAGAAATCTGGGCCAAAATCGTAAAACAGTGATAAATGTAGTCATTCAGCCCATGTTCCAGAAAAAAATATTGTGGAAGAAAAACCTTGTTTTCATTTCCACTGTTTTTTTCTATTTTTTTTTATCTCATGCATTAATGAAGTGTTGACAATTACAGTGCAAAGATATAAACCAACCATCTGTAGATTTACTACCTGTGTTCACTCCTTTAGATAATTCATTTAGAGCATTCATAGAGCATGCACTTAATTGCTTCAATATCAGATTTAATATGAAACAAATGATGCATGCGTGAATGCAAGTCTCTGCATTAGGTCTTCATGCCCTTGTAGGTAAGTATGGAAGTACAATTATTACTAAGAAATCAATTTGCCTGCAACTGCATGGAGTTGGCTTTTAGCAAAGTTTTCAAGACTGCTTTAAAGAAAGGTAGTGTGTTCGTTGACAATAATGGATTTAATTTTACATTTTCTTAAGCTTCTCTTCAGGCAATTGCCTGCCAGTTTAATAACGATGGGATATTATTTCATGTTCTGCATTAATATTTTTAGCATCAACATTTCTAGTGGTTGTCTCTTGTAATCACCCTGTGAAGAGTTTTCCTGAAGTATCTGCCAACTAAAGTTTGTTCTTTTCTTTCTTTATTTTTTTAAATAGATTTTGTTCTTTCTTTTGCTGTTCAGAATAATTCACGCAAATTAAAAAGTTATTTTTAACTTTGAAAACAGCAGGTGCATTTCAGGAATGCTATTGCTTGTTAGTCAAACAATCGGTTTTTTATTCAACAACCACAAGAAAAAGAAGTTTATTTTGCTTTACCCTATTAATATTATTTTTGGAGAGACAATGGAGGGTTTATTTTCGCCTTAAAGATCAGTCCATTTTTTTCTTAAATCTGAGGAGGGCCTTGTTTAAGTTCGTAAGTATTTTCCCTATTTCTTCGGAATTATTCTTATGTGCAAAACAGCACTAAACGTTTGTTTGCTGCCTTCACAACCAGGACTTCATGCACACATATATGCACATATTCTCTAGCCTTACTTCACTTTCGGACATGTGCTGGAGGACCTGGTATGGCTGATAAATTGTTAAGGCCTTTGGCAAAGGGCATTAGTGCCAGACAGCAAGGGATTCACATGAGGAGCCTAGACAAAAGCATAGATCCTCTGTATTGTAGTTCCAGTCCTGTCTTGAAGATATGAAAACTCCATGCCGAGTTACAATCCAGAGCTAGCAAGAAGCCTATTTTCAGTGTGTGGAATGGATATTTAAGCTGTGCAAGTCTCATTAGTGTTAATGGAAATAGTGCATCTGAATCTATATGCATTTTCCTAAAACCTTGTCCCCAACTGTCTGTTATCTAACAGACGATGATAAGAAAAAAACATCTGTGATCAACAACTTCCGTGCTCTCAAGTCTGCTTGCTGGGCTGTCCCCTTGCAGCATGTCTTGCATGTCTGTGAAAACTCACACTGGAAAGAATTGTTATTTCCACAGGTAGTTCTTATTTTTTCTAGGAGAGTTGAATCCCTCATGTTTTATATTTATCCATCCTCCATGTGACCCAGACAAGGCTGCTGTTTGGATGTGCTTGTACTGAAGAAAACAAAGATGTGAAAGAAGGAGGCATGCTTATGGTAGCTTTAATCCAATTTATATTGGTACAAAAGCACAGATGAGGTTGCTACCAGTGAGCTGCATCTACAGCATTCTGCACTCTTTTACTTGTAGAGGCTTGCCTTCTGAGATCTGTCTCACCCATCATATTCAGATTATGCCAGAATTTTGCACTTCTGTCTCTGTAACTTCTGTTCCCTTCCTTTTTTTTTTTTTTCCCTCCTGCTTGGCCTCCTGTTGTGAGTTCAGAAGGCATGGGAACTCCCATAGGTCCTGTGTCGTATTGGATGGCCCCATGTTGATACCTAGGATAACCTACAGTGTCTCAAACGGCAGTAGAGACCTATGTCCATGGTGCCCTGTTTCTGAGATTGCCATGCTTCTCTTTACCCAGCAGGTAAGTGCGGTCTTGCAGGTTGCTTCCCAAAATAGGAGAAATCAGTGATGTTAAGATTTATTATATTCTGAGTTTAACATGTTTTATTTATTGGAATAGAGATAGTTACATAGAGTTGCTTACTAGGCCGTTTCCAAGTGAGCATCTCTATCATAAGAACTGAACTGAATTAGACACAAGGCAGAGAGCATTTTTTCCTGCTTCTGGCATAATGTTTTTTATAAGGACCACAAACTACTACTGTGTAGCTTAACCCTGAAAATATCTCATAGCAACTTAGATCATTTTCCCATCTGAGGAAAAATGCCTATACACTAGCCTTTGGTGGTGCCTATCATACTAAAAATCTTCCTCATCTCTTGTTGTGAACTGTTTTCCAGCCCTCTTTGGTATGTTTTCATTGGTCAGGCATCGTCTGCAACATGACATTTGACCTTCCTGGGTTTGCATTAAGCTCCTTATATAATAATGCTTCCATATATTTATCTGACCTTATTTCTCTTCATGTTCTGTTAATGATACAGGTCTAGAGATTTGCTCTTACACTATACTTCTCTTAATATCTTACATTATTTTCATGTTGCTTCTTCCTCACAGAATATTTTTTCTTATACAGGCTAACCTTCATCTAAGTCTACCTTTTAATCCATTATACATAGTACCACAAGAATTGAAAAAAATTCTCTTGTTTATAAATCACTATGAGTTAGTTATGTGGTATTAAATAGACTTATTAAAAGAAAAACATCAAATTGAATGTTACTGAGCAGTCTTCTCAGGTTTTTGTCAAAACTGATATTTCAACAATCTCAATAATATTGAAACAAGTGAATATTTGTCATGGAGTGTTTTGTTATCGCTCATTCTGTAAGTAGTAATTATAATTCTGCTATTCTCCCTGGCTATGTTTGTAGTGTATGGAGGCACTTGCATCAGGGAGCAGCACATTCCTGTTGACACCTAGAGGGCATGTGAGATTCAGTCTTTGAACAGCGACATGCTGTAATGGCAGCCCAAGTTCAGGTTTCCCACAGATCCCATCTGCCTTTGCAAAATGTGCTGCTGGGATCCCTCTAGTGAGGGCCCTGGACTTTTCTGTTGCCTGGTCGCAGGATGTCACAGCATGAGAAATCAGGGGGATGGTGGTGGTTCCTTTGCAGGTGGTGTGTGCTCAGGTCTGTGCAAAGGTTGTGTAGACCCCCATCTGCACTGCACTGGTCTACTGCTTCCAGCATGCCTTGATACTTTGTTCATCCGTAATCATGGACCTATGTAAACTCAGCATGGACACCTGGTGAGTTTAGACTAAACTGTGCACTCAGAACAGTATTTGCTAGGCAGCAATATATATCCTTATGTTCATACATTCAATAGTTATGTCATCTGATGACTTATCAGTGAATTGTGTATGGTGTTTTTATAGGTCATAAAAGTGAGGGGAAAATAATGCAAAAGTAGAACTTTACAGCTGATTTTCAAACTTCTGACATACTTGAGAGTTCAGAAGAAAAATTATCTGACCCTGGGTGGTGTTTCTTTTTTTGAGAAGTTGTTTCTTGGAAAATTTAGATTTTTTTTTGTTTTAATTTGTTAAAAAATTAAGCTGAAAACAGTAGCATGTGTTATGAAACAAATTCTGTGTTTTATGCAGCTCTTTATTCCCACAATATACAGCAATGTAATTGCAAGAAATTTATGAAAACATTAAGTTTATGAATAGTAAGTGCAAAATCTCAGGGGGGCAGAAAATACTTTTCTCTTTTAAAAAAGAACTTAGTAGGGACAGAATAAGCTGTCTCCTTGAAGGCAGCTTGTCTCATTATTCTATGTCTAGGTGAAGACATCTCAGACTAGACTTTACGTGAACACGTTTTACTTGCAGAAAAAATTAATAGACCCATGCAAGTTACAATTGGAACACTTGTACTATACTGACAGCTTTTAAAATAGTATTTGAATAAACTTCCTTGCATTAATTTAGCTGCAAATCAGGTGCTAGTCTTCACAGTCCTAGTCCTTGTACAACTTCCTGAGCTGGGATTTGGACTATTTTAATCATGTGCTGCAAAGAGTTTAAGTAGGGGTAAATGTCATATTTATTTCTGGAGCTCTCACTAGTGTGCTAGCTATACCCAAAACGCATTTAAAAGGAATTAATGTACTCAAATTTCAGTTTGATTGAAGCTATCACTAGAACGTCAAAAATGTTATCAGTTTTTCAGCCTGCATCATCTTACTCTGTTTTTAAGTAGTCTGGGCCTTTCTGAGTAGACCAGACCAAGTTGCTTCAAAAAAAGATCTGCATTGTGGCGCAGATTTAGTGATCATAGAATCACAGAATAGTTGAGGTTGGAAGGGAGTTCTGGAGATCACCCAGACCAACCCCACCTACTCAAAGCAGGTTGCTAAAGCAGGTTGCTCAGGACAGTGTCCAAGTGGGTTTTGAATATCTCCAAGGATGGAGCCTGCACAATCTCTCTGGGCAACCTGTTTCAGTGCTCAGTCACCCTTACAGCAAAATAATTATTTTCTTATATTTAAATGGATTTTTGTGTATTTCATCTCATGCCCGTTGCCTCTTGTCCTATCACCAGACACCACTGAGAAGTCTCTCTCCATCTTCTTTTCTCCTCCCCTCCCCCCATGAGGTACCTATACGTATTGATAATATTCCCCAGGCCTTCTCTTCTCCAGGATTAAACAGTCCCAGCTCTCTCAGCCTCTCATAGTATGTCAGAAGCTCCAATCCCTTAATCATCTTTGTGGACTTTTCTGGACTCACTCCAATATGTCCATGTCTTTCTTTTACTGGAGGATACAGATCTGGGCACAGTCCTCCAGATATGGCCTCACCAGTACTGAGTAGAAGGGAAGGATCACCTCCCTCAACCAGCTGGCGATGCTCTTCCTAATGCAACCCAGGATATTGCTGGCCTTCTTTGCTGCAAGGCTGCATTGCTAGCTGATGTCCACCAGGATCCCCAGGTCCTTTTATGACAAGCTGCTTTCCAACTGATTGGCCGACAGCCTGTACTGGTGCATGGAGTTATTCCTTCCCAGATGCAGGATTTTGCACTTCGCTTTGCTGAACTTCATGAGATCTCTATCAGCCCATCTCTCTAGGCTGTTGAGGTCCTTCTGAATGGCAGCCCAATCATCTAGTGTATCAGCTGCTCTTCCCCATTTTGTATCATGTGAAAACTTGCTGAGAATGCATTCTGTTTCATCATCTAAGTCATTAATGAAGATGCTAAGCAGCATTGGCTCCAGTATTAACCCTTGGGGTACACCACGAGTGACTGGCCTCCAGCTGAACTTCACGCTGCTGATCACAACCCTTTGAGCACGGCAGTTCAGCCAGTTTTCAGTCCACCCTACTGTCCACTTACCGAGCCCATACTTCTTCAGCTTGTCTGTGAGGGTGTTACGTGAGACGGTGTCAAAAGCCTTACTAAAGTTGAGATAAACAACATCCACTGTGCTCCCCTCATCCACCAAGCCAGTAATTCCATCATAAAAGGCTATCAGGTTGGTTAAGCATGATTTCTTCTTCATAAAACCATGTTGACTACTCCCAATCACCTTCTTGTCTTTCATTGCCTGGAAATTATATGCAGGATGAGCTGTTCCATCACCTTTCCAGGGATTGAGGTACATCTGACCGGCCTGTGGTTCCTCAGATCCTCCTTCTTGCCCTTCTTGAAGACAGGGATGTTTGCTGTCTTGCAGTCCTCAGGCACCTCTCCCGATTGCTGTGATCTTTCAAAGATAATCCAGAGTGGCCTTGCAGTGACATCAACCAGTTCCCTCAGCACCTGTGGATGCATCTTATCAGCTCCCAAGGGTAAGTCTTCCTTGCTCCAGACTTTCCCATTGGTCTCAGGGGCCTGGGATTCCTGAAGGCAAATCTTACCAGTAAAGACTGAGGGGAAGAATGAGTACCTTGGCCTTTTCCATGTCCTTTGTCACAAGGGCTCCTGCCTCATTCAGCAGCAGGTCCAAATTTTTCCTAATCTTCCTTTTGCTGCTGCTATACGTTTGTAGCATTAAAAATAATATCTTGTCCATTTCTGGATTTGATTTGGAGATCTTACCAGTCAGTTTTCCAAGTTGTTTTTTTTGTGTCTCACATTCATCTCTACTGGTGTTAGACTAATGGCTTAACTCCACCTGGACCATATTGCTTGTTACACTACTTTTTGTCTTTTTGGTAGCTTAAAAGGCCCTTCTACCAGTGTGGAACTGGAAGTATAAGTCTCAAAAATTATGTGAATCTTACTGGAGAGAGAAGAGTTTTGTCTGCATTATGAATATAGATATGACAGTTTTATTATAATTATGATGTGTTTGGATATCATTTTCTTGATGGAGAGAATATTCTGGTAGTGCTTTCTTTTTTATCCTATCAACTCTTTCTTATCTTGCAGAACTGGTCTTCTCTGGAATCTGTTGAACACATTACATACAGCTCAGTGTTTTCAGAAGCAAAACTTTTAATCAGATGGTGCTGCAGTTTCATTTGCTTGATTTTGATAACCATCTTCCAGTCTGTCACCTGCATAAAGGTGTTACCTGCAATATATTMCTAGAAACAAAGATATTAGACAAATACAGGTAGTCTTCACAACTGATTAAGGTTTAGAGTTGTTCTATGCCATGTGACCTCCATGCCCAGAGTGCCAGTTTTGTATTGCTTATACTGAAGTGTGAGATCCTCTGTTAAAAAAATATTTTACCAATTTTAAATAAGAGCGTGGAGAATCTCAGCATTAGCACCTAAGGCTTGTGCGTGCACTCTGCTGGTTATGGTGTAAATATGAGTCTTACCCTTTTGGGGACTTGATTTTTTATTTTTTTTAAATTTAACTGATGTTCTTCCAGTTCTCACTTCTTCATATGTTTCCTGCCTGCATTTTCAGTGCTAGACAACTCTCTCTGTGCCTATGGAACCAGCTGGCAACAGCACACTTGCAGGTCTGTAAAATGTAGTGTTGCCTAACTTAGCAAGTTAGGGCTCTGTTATACAAGTTCTTTTGGCCCTAGCTGCCTTCATTGAATGTGAGTGAGAACCTTTAATGTAGCACCGGAACGAGTATTCTTGTCATCCTTGTGTTTCTTACCTCAGTGTAGTGGATGGAGTACATTTAGGGGAGATACTATGCCATATTGACCAGAAAGCATAGAGCCAAAATTGTGCAGCTCGTCCTCATAAAATATAAAAACAAATGTCCCTCACTGTCAGTAGTCTACTTTGTTCACACTTCAGGGAAAACAAGAAGAGAAACACTAATAGAATGACATGGCATTTAGACAATTCTCCTGTAGTGGGATAATTCTCCTGCCTTGTTTACCTTTTGAAAGTGTAGAAAACATGAAGGAAATAACTCTAAAAGAACACTGTGCTGTTAAAGGAAAAAGTAACCTGCCAGAACAGGTCCTGTGTTGCTACTGTAACTAAATATCAGTCACTGATCATAGTTAAACTGTTGGATGAAGCTGACCATGTCATAAGCCACTCACCCATCCTGCCCCCATTATACTAGTCATTTACCAAGGTTTAGATCCTGCCAAGACCTTTCACCTGTTTGTGCATCTGGGTACTTGCTTTATAAGCAGATGCGCTATTGTTGCATGTGATGATCTATGCCCGAAAACCTTTTCAATGTGGACAGAATAAATGAAACCTTGACATTTTTAAAGTCAATAGCAAAAGTCTTACTGGACTGAGTATAACCAAGATTTTCCAAACAGAATCAGTGAAGCTGTGTAAGAATAAAATATAGCTTTAATATTATAAATATTTTAAAATACAAATATTCTTTTTTACAGCCTTTTTCATACTCTTATATAGAAACGAATAATTTTACTTGCCCTCAGCATCTCAGATCCTTTTCCCTGATGCTGCCATTTCTAACGTTGACTATGAAATAAGCATTTAAATTATATATCCACACTCACAGGACAACTTTCCCATCTTAAAAGAAACATATATTGCTGATTGAAAGGTTTTTAGAGATTATACAATTTATCCTCTGATTCTTCAGTTTTATCACCCCATCTTTCCATGACACTGTCTCACAGCTTCCTTCATGTTCACCATTTCAGTAGCTCAGCTCTAAGTATGGCTTTGTCTGGAGTTCCAGACTCGAGTTCCACCATCTCAACCATCCTGGGACAATGTGTCTGCTTTTGTTTTGTCTGTTGAGCATAGGTATCACACAGCTTCTTCCTCCACACGCTGTGTGTACTGGCAAGATTGGAAGGTCGTTGTCAACACAAGACTATGGCTAATCTGGAGCAGCTACAGAAGTCAAATTCCAACTTTATTCCTACAAGATTTATTTGAAGCATATTTAGTTGCACTGTGATGATAATTCATACATGGTGCCTTGACATGACCATAGAGTGATTAATATCTGCTTAGGTGGCAAGACAGAGCAGAGAAAGTTTAATTTGCATGATTGAAAGATAAAAAGCTTGTTCAACTTGTGGGCATAATGCATGGAGAAGCTCTTTGCATGCTCAGGTT
Organism: Apteryx rowi; assembly: GCF_003343035.1. NCBI lineage: Eukaryota > Metazoa > Chordata > Aves > Apterygiformes > Apterygidae > Apteryx > Apteryx rowi. The sequence goes on from NW_020450993.1 coordinate 241,498, forward strand.
GTCTGGTTGTGATCACCTATTTGTAATGAGCAGAAGTGGATGACACAAGAAAATTACAATAATACTTGCTGCTATCAGCTTCATCTGTAATGATTTGAGACTATCCAAATGCAGGACACCGTTGTAAATGCTTCCTTTCAGGGCCAATAAAGAAGACCTTTTAATATTTTTCTTGAATAATGTTTACCAGTGAATAGATATGACTGAAAATCATGCTATTTATAATAAGTGGAAAAAGCACCTACTTTCATCAAAAAATTGATTTTTTTTTTCTTATAAGTAGGTATTCTTCATACTGGACTGAAAATTCATGTTTTAGAGTCTAGTTCCCTCTATTTTATTGCCTATATCCTATGTAATATTGTGCCAGATAACTACATAAATACTTACACTGCCATGGCATAACCAAAAGCTGAATCATGAATTTCTTGGGAGGAACTGAGCCTCTTTATCACTGGAGCGTTAAAAAAAAAAAAAAAAAAGTAATTGGCTTCCGATGAAGATGGACTGATAATTTTGTTATGGTAATTTTAAATTATTCTTGGCATTTTAATTTTTATTATTGCATATATAGTATATTTTTAGGAAATCTTCATAAAAAAATTTAGCATGAAGTTCATATTTTGCAGTGTGGACATTTGCTGTCCTGTGAATTTTTTGAAGAGTATTCTATCCAGAATTCTGTTTAACCACATTCACTCTTCAGAGTAACTGATTTCAAAAATACAAAAATATAATTCCTTATTGCATTTATTCAGACACTTTAATTTCTTAATTTGGTGTTTGCTCAGTAGCCTTACAGTTGACAGACATACAATATCTAGGTAATTTATTATGATCAATACCATCATCAATAATTACTGTAAATTGATAATGGGCCATATTAAGCATTTCTCATTTGGGTTCATTTTACAGGGTGATCAGATCTTGTCAGGAGGAGGTAACAGAGCAGATAAGACATAACTAATACGGAATGGCCTTGCATCAACTTTTAGATAATAAAAAGGAAAATTTCATATTTTCATGCCAAGAACCTGTTAAGTGCAGTCCAAACATCTGTATTTTGTAAACAATACTAGATAATCTACTTAGCTTAATTATTACCAGTAATATGAGAGAATTTGGCTGAAGTACATTATTAGCTTTCAAGAGAAAAAACAGGCAGCATAACTTGCAGTTGCTTTCTGCACGGTTAGTTTTTTTAATTTGCCCTTAAGAATACACTTGAATGTAAAATTAAGCTTGCAGAGTATAGCTTGACCATCCATGTGATAGTCAGTCTGATATTCTAAAACCAGTTCTTCACCTAATTTATATGATGATGGGATTTTTTTTTAACCTTAATCTGTAAACAGAAAACCACCTTTTAAATTAGCAGGCTTGTCTTCTGGCTGTCCTTCCAGCCTAACTCCTGCTATTTTGTTGGATCTTAAGATTTTATTCTCTTTTCTCAGTGCTTGTTAAGAGAGCGAAGGACAGAGAGTTAAAAGGTTTGTGTTGTATTTGTAACCTGCTTCTGGAGTCTTAAGTATTCCAGAGATGGAAAGTTTATTTTTAGATTAAGTTTCTTGCAGATTAGTGAAATCCAGAATCTTGGTACTGAATCAGACCAGATTTGAAAGCGGGATAAAGACATATTTAAATTTAAAACAAAAAAGTCTCTGATTTTTGTTCTGGAATAGACCAAAAACACAGCAAAATCCTATTTGAAATGTTGCTGCAAGATACTAGGCAAAAAAAATCTCAGGAGCTGTAAATTACTTTGTATTAATTAAGCCACTATTTCATTTTTTTTCCCAGCTATTTCCAGTCTTTCTGTTCTCACAGTACGGACTTTTTGGTCTCCCCATCTCTTCTCTCTACTTTATGGAACTAGCTATTTTCAATAGCTATTTGAAGCACTCTTACTTCCTTTCACTTCTCTGACTCTCCATTTATATGTAAAATTTTATATTCTTTTTTTTTTCCCCAAAAAAAGTCATCTAGGAAAAGCTTCTGGGCAATTGTTATTACTGTTAGCTATTATCATCACTGATCTATCAGGTCCCTCTTAATCTGTTGTGAATCACTATCACCCCAGACTTGTGCCACTGGAGTTTCTGTTCCGTAGATAGGAAACAGGGTGGAAATATGTGTCCCTTCCCAGAATATGCCCAGATGGGAGCTTGGTAACTGGAGAACTCATTCAGCTCAGCATCAGAGCTGTTTAGCTTCACAGCTAGGGAGTTGGAGAAATGTAAAGCATCAGGAAACCATTTGTCTTATTTATATCAAAGCTTTTTATGGAGTCAGCATTGTCCTGTGGAGTGTTCAGATATTGTAGAGTCAGCTTTCCAATGTAGGACTCTCCTAGTAAAAGGATTTTCAGCTGACTCTACCACCTGATTGCATTGAGATAGAATTATTACTGTAGTGTATTTCATGAACTGCGCAGTTTACGAGCAATGAATTTTTAATCCAGCTGCATGGTAATTTTGAGAACTGCGAGAATGTCTTCTTAACTTGAAGTCCCTGCCACCTTAAAACCTGGCATATGCCTATGGAGAGAGACAAATTAGATTTAGAAGTAGCTGGGGGAAGCAGGGGAAGATGTGAGAGTAAGAGGAACAAAGTTAGGGAAGTTTAGGGATTAAACTAAACCTTTCCAATGTTCTCATCCATTACTCAGAGAAAGAGAAAAGAACATATGGTATATTGTGCACACAGCTTGATTACACTAATCAGCAGTTTACTGGGTGAGAATTACACTAATGAAAATATATTTCAGGTGACGTGATCTGGAAGCATCACTGTATGTGTTTAAACCAGACAGATTCATTCTCAGTTTAAGGAAGCATTTTTTTCAACATCAGCTGTATCTATAGCCATGCATAAATAACTAAACAAATGAAATGCCTGATGAAAGTTCCCAAGTTGTCTGTGAACATCATCTACTTTGATTCAAAGAGGTGGCTTTCAAGGTCTGACGAGTCACGATGTTCTTCAGATGACTTACCTAGTACCCAGTAAGTGCATCCTCAGTGCTCGTGGTTGCACTGCCACAGACAGAATGACCCTTCTAAACACTCAGTAGTTTTTAAGATGGATGTGGAAATCTGCCCAAATAATACATCTGTCTGGGTACCTTGTACCTCAGAGGGAAAGCAGAGACTGACAAAAGGCTTTTAAAACTTTTATACCTTTTTTGTTTTCTTGAGCATATATAATTGTAAGGAATAATTATGATTTTCTTCCTAGGTCTCCTCTTCCCACCTCCACACATCCACCCCTCCACCTCCTTTACCCTACAAAAAAAATCAGTTACTAAGCTGACTTACACACATGTACATGAGTGAAAGGTGTAAGCTGTCCATGTACTGATGAAGGGAGGGCATGCCACTGCTGATGCAGCTTGTGAATCAGATGCTTGCCATAGGTTGGCTAGGGGCAGGGAGGAAAGCCCAGATTTAGCTTCTCAGTTAATACATTGCTGCTTAATTATATTGCCTGGCTTACCTATTTCATTGCTACTGATGTATCTGCTGTTTCAAGTCTATCAGATATTTCTTCCTGCTCTCACTCTTCTCTCTTCCATTTTGCTTCTCCTCTGGTTTCTTTTTTCTCCTTTTTATTTTTTTTCTTGTGAGCTCTGAATTCTAAGGCAAGGTTAATACCTTTTGCCCAAGCCATTTTCACATTCATGTCTTGAACCTAGAGATGCCGGGATGGTTTTTAGTTGTGCTGTAGACATTTACCCAGAAAATATAAGCATTCAAGTAGGTCTGCTTGTTGCTGYGTTGCTGCTCTTAGACTGCTCCTGATGAGGGGAATGCATTGTGCAGATCCTATCTCTTCCCTAAGTACCTCCATATCTGTAAAAGATAGTTTTTAAAAGACCAATTTGAGATCCTGCATTCCTTTCAATTCTAGGCACAAATGCTGCTACTTTTCGTGTTTGTAGGGAGTTTGTGAGATAAGCGGTAGACTTGCTGGAGGAAGGGGTTGCTGATGGTCCTTCCCCAGGTAGCACCCATTTTCCAAATGTTCTGTTTGGACAGTTTATACGGAACCAGGCATTTTTATCCTAGCGTCATAATTCTTCTCTATAATAAGCTTTATGTATGCAAGAATGCTCCTGTGATTGCAGGTTCATGTGCATGTGTATGTGTATAAGACACATCCTAGACACTGTGTATTTGGGCTTCTGCTTAATTGCCTAAAATAGACTTACTGGGTTAAGCTGTGGGTCAGATCCAAAAGAATGGGGGCAGTGGCTTTATTTTTGTAAGCACTGTAGAAGGCTGTGTTGTGTCTTTGCTCTATATGCAACAAACCAGTTAGAAGAAACCATCTGTAGCTGCATATGCAGCTGCATATGCAGAAGAACGTATAAATCCTAAATACTGCTGTTCTGAATGATTCTGGGAGCTTCTAACTCCCAACATAGTAAGCATAAATGAAAGGCTCAGACACTGTTTAAAAGATTGCATGATACAATTTCTGTTCTTGACAAGATCCTTTAAAATTTTGGGGAAGTTACACCTATAGCCTTCAAACGTATAGGCCCACCTTTGCTTTGAAGAAGACAGTTTCTCTCTCTCTGACTCAAGAGCCTGCATTGTGGCAAAGTAGGAAGCTGTATCATAACACTATAGAAACAGCCACATTATGTCTGACCAAAGGTCTAACTTGTCCTGTCTCCTGCCTGGGTCAGGGCCAGTGTAGGTGGGCTGTAGGGAAAGAGGCATGTTGCTTTGGGCCATACCCTCTCTGGCTCTCATAATCAACAAGGACTCTCTTGAGTTACAGGTTGTGGCTGGGGCATCTTGTTTAATAACACCGATTACCTGGTCTTCTGGGGATTTATCTAAGTCCTTTTTGAACTCACTTGTGTGTTTGGCCTCCACAACCTGTAGCAGTGTGTATTGCAGTTTAACTGTCCATTCAGTGAACAATAACTTCTTTGTACTTGTTTTAAACTTGCTACTTGATGATTTCATTGGACATTCACAGGTGCTTGTCTTGTCTTCGAAACAGTGAAAATCATTCCCTACTTAACTTCTCTATATCTTTTAACACTATAGATTTCTAACATATTCCCCTTTGCTTTTATTTTTTTAAGATGTTTTTGCTGTTTACTGTACCTTTTCTAAGGTGCATCATTTTAAGGTGCATTGTTTTTTTTATATGAGCTGATCAAAACTTGGATTTCAAAATGCATCATGGCTTAAACAGTGTCAAAATGACACTGGTGATTGCTATGCCTTTTCAACTAATTGCGAATGTTTTATTTGCCCTTCTCTTGGTGGAGCACTGAGTTTTCGAAGGGCTTAAAAAGTCAAGGTACCTTTCGCAGTTGATATCAGTAGAGTCCATCACTGTAGATGCAATGTTAAGTTTATTTTTTCACATGTGCATTACTGTGCACTTTTTATGTTGAATTTCCTATGCTCTTGCTTTTATCACTGTTTTTTTCTCTTAGCCCCATCAGTATTGCAAGTATCTTTCCAGTTCTTGCAGTCAGCTTATATTTTGATGATCTTGAATAATTTGTATCTTCACTTCACAAGTCAGCCCTTTTTCCAGATCATCTATAAAGATGTTGAGGCAAGCAGGTTCGTATGTGATCCTCCTGGTAACTGGCCTTCTTCCTCCACTGAGAACTGGCCATTTAATTCTACCCTACGTTTTCTTTCTTTTAGTAAATTAAAAGATAAGAGGCCTTTCCTTTATCCCAAGACTGTTAGTTCCTTAAGGTTTTTGGAAATCTGAGTACAATGTATTGACTGATTTTATATAAAAGGGGCTTACTGAAGATTTCTCAACACCCTACTTCTAATCAGGCTTGCAAAAATCAGATAAATTCAAAGGAGGTAAATTGAGTGTGCCTAGAATACATTTGGCAAGTCCAGTTCTGGGAACCTGGACATGCTGTGCCCTAAGGAATTTGGGAACACTGGTTTTTTGAAGAATCTCAATTTTAAAATATTTCTGAAGACTGAATCATTAGTCCTTAATTAATGCAACCCCCCACAAACTTCCAGTGGATTGCATTGGTGTAACTGAGATTTTAATCTAGAGAATACCTGTCCTATTGAGATGCGGTAGAAAGTGTAATTTTTTCTACCATTTATTGATTATATGGTCCTCTGCTGCAAGTCTAGTGCAATGCCCATCTTTTTACTTGAAGGTGGAAAACACTTTAATCATTGAGGGATAACAAAAGCTATGCGACTTTAACAGGAACAGTTTTTGGAGTAGAGCTGGGCCTCAAAGTCCCAAGTTCAAAGTTAAGCAAGGCTTGTTGTTAAATGCAGAATGTTTCTTGTGTATGGTGACATTCTTGGGGAAGCAGGGGGGACCCCATTTTGGCATATGTGACAGGATGGTTATACTGCTTAATGCATGATCAGGCCAAGGTCAGACGCTGGTGAGAGTGTGCTCTTGAAGCTGTTAACACCTGCTGAAGGTGATGGTATTTTGCAGCCAGAGGTTTCTGTTCTGTTGGCATTAGGTTACTCAAATAATAACAACAATATATTTAACTCAATTAAAAATCAATGCACTTAATACTCTGATACTAACATAAGCAAAATACAGATTGGACACTCCTCAGGAACTCTGCAGCCTGTTTACCTCTTAGGGAAGGAATAAGGCTTTTTGCTCTGTAGGATGCTTTGTTGCTGATTAACATACAATGAGAAAAAATGGCGCGCAATTGGTACTTGTTTTTACTTCACTGAGCATCACAACTGTCCTGCAGTGCTAAGGTGCAAAGCATATGGCGGTCAACTACTAATTAAAGGAAACCCATGGGTTGATATATATATCTTTTCGAATATGTTGCACAACTTCCCTGATTTGTTGTGACTGAAACAGCAAAGTTTATTCTGAAGCCTGATTTTTTCACCGTCAGCTTTGCAACCTTTCAGCCTGTTTCATGCACTGCCAATTTCCTTCAGGGGTGGCAATTCCTTAGAGACACCTGAGGTTGAAAGGTGCTATCTTTCCTCTGTATAAATCCTTCTTAAAACTTGATTTAAAGTATGAATCCTCAAGATCTTTCTGGTGGACAGGTAAGGAATTTACAGAGATATACACAACCTTCAGTATAAATGAGTCTGTCCATAAAATCGACCTTGGAGGCAAAGGAGGGCTCAACCCCTTTAGATTTGACTCATCTTATTTTTAACACTTCATGGAAACATCCAAGTTAGAAGCCTGTTTACCATACTCAACCTGTGCTTGGTTAGAGGGAGAATTGCCTTGCAGCATTTCAGAAGTTAATTAGGCTAAATCAACCTTTGATGGTGTCCATCCCAAATGTAAATGAGTATGCAGTGGTCCTGATCTGCCTTTCTTTGTAGAGCCAAAAAGTTGTTTGAAATTAGCATTGAAATGGAGTTTGCAAGGGATTCTGACTTCTAATCCGTGAATTGCTGTCATGTACATAATCTTAAATTTAGTTGTAATATTGATTTCAGAAGCCTGCAGTTTTAAGGCCTGATGACTAAGCTAAAACCCACTGAAGTCAGTAGAGGCCTCTATTCACTTTTAGTTGATTTTGATCACACTTGCCAAGCTGCAAATTATGTATTTCTCATGTGGAACATTTTGTCTAAACTTCTAGAGCTTCATTATTGAAGGTGTGCATTTCAGTTATAAATTTCTTACACATTATCATCAGTTCCAGTGTTTTGTCTTTCAGCAAACAGTCTCTTCCTTTAAAAAGAAATAAGTTGCTCTAAGAAATTTTACCTCCATTTGTCATTAGAAAAATGCATTGCCTTTAGTAAAAGCACTTTTGGTAGTCCACTACTAAGAAAAAGGAATACCGAACCAGATACACTCAAAATGAATATTTGTATTAAAATTATAGTTTTATTGTATTGTCAATTTTGATTATTTTACCTATGGAAAAATCTGAAGAATACTTTAACTGCACTTATTACCTATACCTGCAAAAATGAACAAAAATGGGGAAAAAAACAAGCAATGTCACACTGAGTAAGGCTGTGAATAGTGTTAAAAAGGCAATTTCAGCTGGGCAGCAGGCGTGCTGACAAACATTACACCTCCTCTGAAATAAATAGACAATCCTGATGTGTTATTGTCTAGCTTTGTTGAATTGGATTAAAAAAAAATAAACTACATGAAAAAAATTAGTGCAAGTAACAGAGTTTGGTTTAATTGAGGTAGGTGTCAAAAATATATGACCATGAAAGAAGCTTTTTAAACATCCAGGCTTAAAACAACATGAATGGATATGAAAGCATATGGCAATATTCATTAATAATGAAGCTTAAGAGTCAGTAGGGATCCCATTTTGCATGGAGCTGAGTACTTGTGTTTGCGTGTGTCAAGTGTCCTTCATTTTGTGGACAGCAATTTTTTTGTTCCCAGTTTTACTGAATGTCATCCTGCTTTGATGACTCTGGATTATTGATACTAAACACTATTCCAAATAAAGAGAGTGTGTGTTGGGGTGGGGGGGGGTAGTGGCAGAACAGGTTAAAGCCATGATTTTAATTTTCCTTGAGGAAATGGGACTCGTACAGTAACCCCAGCTGGAATAATCTTTTGATCTCTTCTCTGGCTTGTCTCATATTTGGTATTATACATTGGAATGACAGTCTACTGAAAGAAATGCTCCCCTGTACAAGAGCCCTTTAGAACATGGTATAAGGAATAAGAAAATTTGATGTTTTTCTTTTATCTCTAAAACATTATTAAAAGTAAAAGGAATACAGTGTTTGCCATTTGTGTTTGAAGTTTTTTTCTTCTGTTGAACGCCCTGATGTTGTCGAATGTTAGGTGCTGGGAGGTTGGTGGGGGGAAAGTGGGTGATTACATTATACCAGAAACTCATTTTTTCTGCCTCTCAGGACTGTTAAGGATAGTTTGCATATGTCGAATGTATAGTCTGGATTTCATTCGACGTTAGTATTAATCGTACTAAGGCAAACTGAATACATTTGGGCATGTTCTGAAGACAGCTGATTGACAGATCATTTTCCATGTATCTCAGGAAATCTGTTTGTTGCTTGAAGCTGGGGACTCTCAAAATGAAAGCCAATCAAAGAGAGGATACTTTTTTTTCCTGCTTGCAGGAGGCAAAGCTATCTGCATTTCATCACATTAAGCTACAGTCATTTTAAAAGTGTTGCTGTCAAGGTCTTGAAGAATTCTTCTAAATAAGAACCTCTTGATAGCATCACATAGCAAGTACTTTTTAGTTTCATGTCATTTTAAAGGTATGTGCTTGTTCAACTTAGATTTATGATTCCTTCCTGTAGGTAGGGATGAGACTAGCTTATAATAACTCTTTCTGCCTTTAAATATAGAAAAATATTAATCCCTTTATGCTGTAGTCATAGATGAGCTAGGATTGCTGACTGAATGGAAATTAAGTGCTCTTAACACAACCAGATATGTTATGGAAGATTTGAAGGGAAATGAGGAATCTCAGCAGAAGATGTCAAGGAACTTTTTTTGGCTTTGCTGCCAGAATATTGAATTTGAGGAGCATCTGTGCTTCTTATGAGCACACTCTAAATCTACTAGGATTTCAGCAAACTGCTTGGCCGTGGGTTTCCACTTAGACCCATTACCTCTGAAATATGTCCTTTCTGGAGTCAGTGCAGTATATGGCAGTGTGCTGGCAGCCATGAGTTCTGGAGATACGTTGTCAGGCACTTTTGGTGTTCTGAAAACTTTTGCAAGATCTGCAAGTTCCATACTGAGTTTTCAAAGGGCTTTTAGAGTCCTTTCTAATCACTTTGCCGAAGCTCAAATTCAGATCAGCCGTGGGTGTGCATGTCTGTACCCTGATGAAGGCAGGACCAGCTATGCCCAAATCATTTCAAGAAGAGGACAGACAGACTTTTCATAAAAGAACAACCCCCCTAGGCGCTCTGTTTCTGTGCCTGTCTTTGCCCCAGAACCTCCTTCTTGTGTGTAACATGACTCTGTCTTGCTGCAGTTTAAATCCATCATTTGTTGTTCCTGGGCATGGGGAAGAGATTGTTCTCTGCAGCAGCCTTCTGTATTTGGAGCTGCTATCATGTCCCCCCTTTTCTTTTCTTTAAGCTAGGCTATTCTTTCAGACTTTCCTTCTAGGTCATATTTTGTAGAACTATTACTATTCCCCCTGCTGTCCAGCATAGGTTCTTCAGTCAGCCCATGCTTTTAATGAAGTGTTATGTCTAGGAGTGAACACAGGAGTCACTGCTAAGGCCTTACCAATGCTAAGTAAAACAAAAGAAATAACTTGTTGACTTGGGTTCTAGTTGCAATCCACTCTCTGTCTTGACTTTTTTACTGAAGGGTTGCTATGAAACTAGCTGATCCTAGTCCTGTAGCTGTGCAGTTGGTTATTCCTCCCTCGGTTTAGTAGTCATCATCCCTCATCCTAAGGTAAATCTAGAAAATCTACACACTACGTCTTTACATTTTCATAGACAAGCAACCACCTGGGTATCGTTATCCACAGTTTTGCACCTATCCTATAGTAGTTTCACTGAGACCATATCTGCCTAATTAACTTATGAGAATGTCAGCCAAGAACAGCAGCAAACAAAAACCCTTAACTAGGTCAGTGACTGTGCTTCTCTCTTATCCAGGAGTCCTTTTACTTTGTTGTAAAAAGACTTTTTTTTGTTGTTGTAGCCACTGCTGTTTCAGATGTAAAATGCCTTGCAAAGCAGGAATACAAAAGGAAAAAGAAAAAAAACAGAAAAGATGGGGGGAGGACTGGTTTGATATTTTAAGGAAATGCGAAAGTATCACATTCCTGCTTTGCTTCCAAAGTGAAGAAAGATTATGGCACTGGCATGAATTTGTAGGCACGTTGCTGTCTCTTATTGCATTCTCTTAATTATAAAGCAAATGTTTGTATGTGAATCACTTACTTGCCATTAGAGGGTTTTTTCATATCTTATTATTAGCAAATTGCCTTTGCAGCATTCTCTGGATATGTTTTTTAATGTAATGTATGCACCTTGTTGACATTTGTCATTTTCTTCCAAATGTCACTGTAAGTATGTCGCATGAAAGGGAGGGACGGAAGGCCCTTCCTTATCTTTATAATTTACGTTTGCCTGCCAGAGCCCCCCTGTTTGAGGACTTTCCCTGGGTCAGTTTCGCAAAGTAAAAAGAATAAGATTTTATTAAAGCGACAGATACAACAGGTTCGGAATTGCCGTTGATAAATGCACTTGCTGCTACAAATTTTCTTTCTATGAGCTCAAACTAACAATTAAGCGCTTTCAATAATAATATATTTTCCCGGGTAACGTCCGACATTTGTCGCAGGCGCAAGTCTTACCGAAGAGGTGTCCCTGTTTGGGGGAGGGAGAAGGAGGCTCGCTCGTCAGCAATCTCCAGTGAACAGGTCAGCGGTTCARTTTTCTYCCCTTCCAAAAACTTTAGTGAGCTATCCTCTGTTTTATAGTTGCTGAAGGTGGGATGTGGAAGTGCGGCAGACATACTTCATTGGCCAGATTGCCATTTGCRCGGTTGTTGGGGGTRTGYYCCCCTTATTTACATATCATTATGCAGCAAAGGGYGTGATTTTTAATATGGTAAGCAGGGATAATGAGGCTAGGGGTACTATAGGTCAACAGTGAGCAGCAATTATTTTTTGGGATGCAACCCTGTGTGGTCAGGGGCGGACCGTGATATCTCCATATCGCTCCCTCCTCCGCTGTGCAGCTGGAACAAACTGTCTGGCCTTCACCAGCTAGTTCGTTACTCATGTTGCAAAAGGGTGATGTGCTTTGGCTGCCACGTACTGTTTTTCCCGTGTGCCCCCTTATCTTTCTCCCTGAATTCTCTCTTGTTCCCACAAAGTAATAGGCCACTTAGTAGTTCTCTAGTTTGCTTCCTACGCCATCATAACAAATAAACAGCACACAGTGTAGTTTATTTCAACCTGGCATGAGATTTCCCAGCACATTATGTCATCATAAAGTGGATTACATCACCGTGCTCTGTGCTACTTGTTGGTTAAAATAGTTTTTATACTTCTGTAAAGAAAAGAAGACGGTAAACCAGGACAGCCCTAGCAAAATAAATTTTAATACTAGCTTGAATGCATGCTTTAACACACTTTTTTTCATATCCAAAGAATCGTGGATCATTTTAGGAAGCAATGGATTGAATATTTTTAATGCAGTGATTGAGTAGAAAGTGATTATTTTAGTTTTGTCCTCAGTGACACGTTAACTCACTCATCACTGAGAGATGGAATAGCTTGGCCAGTACAGAACAGCATATGAAGAATAAGGTGGTAAAAGTATGACTTTCCATGGTATTGCTTCTTGCTTATTTACACGTTAATTAAGCACACAGCATTAATCCTGAGATCTACTGCATCAACTGAAATTAAGAAATTCTAAATTGTTTCCTCTAGAAACTTTGGCTCTGTGAACACATAGTAATTTAAAAGCTGAGATCAGACTTTGTTGCTTTTGTTGACATAGCTTTTGCTAGAAATTTGTACTGTGTTCCAAAACATGCTCATGCAGACAATATGCATGTTTTGAAGCTGCGTGTTGCCCTGACTCCCTTTGACCTCAGAGGGCATTTGATTTGGGCATTTTCAGAATAGGTTTAAAAACTCTGAAAGCTGTTTCTATCTCATAATGTTTCAAATAAATCCAGTATGGCTACATTGCTTACTCAAGTGAAACACTAAAGTGGCTTTTGAGTGTCATATAAATGAGACAGTAGATATTTCAGTGGTTTCCACTGAGATTCAAAATAATGTGAACAAAGTTCTTCCACATAGGCTTAAACGAGTACTCATCTCATTTTCTTGAGTGGATGACCAAGTGAGCCAAACATCTTTTGACGCTGTCAGACTCCACATGAAAGGGCAACATATAGCTCGTTACAGCTGCAGTATCAACACTGAGCCTTAGTTATACCAGAAATTCATGAAGGGCAGGATTGGGTCTTCTGTGTACGTTGTGCGTATTATGCATCACACACTGCCTATTTCTTTACCTGCTGGGGCAACAGTCAAATTAAAAAGAAGTATTTGCTGGCACACAATGTATGGGAATACAGAGCATAATTGCAATGATTAAAGGAGGAAAAGACTGTTAACAGCTGTATTCCACAGGAATTGGGAAGTGTTAATTATAACAATAGTTCTTTTTCCAACATGATATTTAACAATTTAACAAAATAACTCTCATAAACATACTTGCATATTCATATTCATATTCTTACATATTCTATGCTGATTTGAAACTTTCTTCTGTAATGCAAATGTGTAAAACTCTCAGGACAGATTTTAATTTTACTACATAGCCAAGAGAATTTAAAATCATTTTATGAACAGTTTAATGGGAAAAATATGCTGGAAATTTATTGCAAGGATTTAGTTAGAAGTCATGTCAGGTTTAACTAATACTACATTCTCTAATTTCCTTGTCAGGTACTGTACTTGCCTTCTGCTTCTTGTCAGTTGTTTGTAATCAAGGTCACTTAAGTACCTGTTATTGCCCCTGTTAAGCTGACAGGATGGAATACTTAATGCAATAATCAGTGCATTTCTTTTAAGATACTATGTCTTGCAAGAAATGAAGCATTGTTGTGCTGATCTGCAATGTTGATTCCTGCTTGGCTTTTTAAAACAATACCATTCATGTATAGATTTTGTTGCACCTCAGATTTCTTTTAAGGAGAAAGATCAACTTTATTATTATTGCTATTCTAATTCATCTCTGGGTGTTTGAGTCTTTTGTAGCTAATACTAATCCTCTGAAGCTGGGAATGACATTTTCTTAATGTGACATACTAACGCCAATATAATATAGCGCAAACAGTAGGGAGCCTAGATTCATGTTCTCATAGAGATTAACAAGGACTTGAAGTACTTTCTCTTGAGAGAGATAATTATTACTATTTTCAATGTTATTTTGTATCTTAATTGTTTACTGAAGGACCTTATTTACCACGGAGGCACCTCATACTGTTAGCAGTAAAAGTTTAGCAAAGGTCCTGAATAAGTCAGTCTTGATCCATAAAGTTTCTAACCTCAAAAGAAACACACTGAAATATATTTCAACACTAGTAACCAGCTCTTCACATCTCCCTGGTAGATAAGCTAGGAAGTTAATATCGTAAACAAATCTGATGCTGACCAATATAAGTACCTACTACATTTTAGCCCTGTGTGTGCTGGCTCAGCCTTGTGTTTTTAGTGCACTGAGAAGGTTCCTGTGACAGTAAATGCCTCTTTTCCAGGTGGATGTGTAACTCATGCTTATATCCATCAAATAAATCTTTTCCCTCTGTCATCTTACACAATAGAGTTGCATTTTGGATAGGAGCTTTTTCCACTTAAAAAAAGGAGGGTTGTTTTCCTCTCTTAGTGAAGGGCTTTTTACATGTATTCATACCTGTCGAGGCTTTGCTGTTTGAAAGCTCTTTGTCAGGGTATATGTTCTGTATACTTAAAAGCTGCAACATGAAAAATGACCAATTTCCTGCATATCCCTATTTATGCAAGTTGTAATGGTGCACATGGGATTCGTATTTTAATCTGTTATAAATATGCATGTATTTACGTAGTATGAATGAGACTTATTTCTCATCAAAAYTTCTTTTACTCCATTCACGTATGTTTCCATGAAAATGGCTATAGCTCTTTTGTTTATGAAAAACTTATTAATTTTCATGGCTCACAGAGGTCCAAAATGTTTTTAGGGGGAAGCAGAGAACTCCACAAAGAGCATGGGGACGGACACACACGGGAGTGGGAAAACATCTGTGTTTGCTGGAGGAAGGCTGTTGTGTTTTATTCTAGATGAGAATGTGTTTCACTTTAAGTCTTTCTGAACCCAAAGAGATTTCTTGTTCAACCACCAAGAAAGTACTGAAATACTTTGCTGAGTGTGGTGTTGCCTGCATTGCTGAGTGCGGCATGTCACTTCAGCAGGCTTGCATTTGCTAAGAGGAAGAATATTCCTCCTGCACTGGCTTTATTGCCTTCTTTGGAGTGGCAGGCACCACAGAAACGCATGAAGACAATTCTTGTATTTCCTAAGCCCCAAATTGTAGGAGATATATGCTTTCTTTTTCTTATAAACCTTCACCTGCAGTTTTTCACCTACTGATTGAGCACTGATTTATTTCCCACATATGACTAATTTTTGAAATGCATTGAAGTACTCGTAAGGAATCTCCATTTTAAACTACTCCTCAGAAATAAGATACATGATACTGCAGCTGCTAAACCCAGGAGCTCAAAAATGATGAGTAAGACTTAATCCCTCCTGCCCGAGCTTTGAGATTCTTACAGTAGCAAGATAGACAGATTGCTACTGTTGATTTTTATTTCTGAAGTTTTTACAGGACACTAACTGCATGCCTTAAGTTTTTTTTTTTTAGTAGCAAATTTAAGCTCTAGAAACTTTAAGTTGTAACAAAAGCTGAAATTTTCAGACAGCCTAATTATTTCAGCTTTTGGGACTTAAAAACAACCCCCAAATATTGGAATAAACCTATGAGAATGGGGTATATGGAATGTATAATATTGACAGGAGTTTAGATTATCAGTTGGGTTTTTATTCATTCATTTGTGTTCATTCATTTCCTTTTTGATCTTAAACAAAGTTTTGGTTTTGATTTGACTGGATTTAAATCTGTAGAATTTTTCTAGTCAAGAAGGCATGAAATACTATTTTTTAATATTTATCCTTCTTCTAAGAATCTTGCATAGTATATTAAAATAGCAGAAAACTCAAGAAACAGAGACAGAGAATTAAATCGTTCATACAATTTTAACAAGAAATTGAACATGTAATTGACTGTACAATAACTCCAGTTCTGCATTAGTGATAGAAGCTAACCAGTATGTGCATGCTGTCCTGAATATTGCTATAGTATTTGAAAGCTAAGCCCTTGAACAAATCAAACATATAGAGGAGGATTTCTCCCACTCCAGTTTGAAAATTCAGCATCAGGCTGACTTATGCTCTTCTGTCCATTTAAAGAATTCAAGAAAATAATTTTGGAATAATTCTGGTTCTTAAATCTTTTTTTTACCCTGTCATCTGTTAGTTCTTACTGCTGGGTGGGCAAGCAGTCCTATAGACTTTCAAAAGTACCTTATTTCGGTTAAAAAAAAATACCAAAGGCCATCAAAATTTGCAGTTTTCATCTTTCTTTACTGTCATATGACTTAACGCAAGGAAATTATTGTACCATAACACCATTCCAAAAAATAAGGGTACAGCCTGTTTTTAAATTTCAGTCAGAACATCTGGACCACAACCTTGGAATACAGCATGATGCTGGAAACGTCTACCCTGGATCAGAGTCTTTTAAGTCATGTTTTTTAGGCAAGATAAATGAAAGCAAAAAAAAAAAAAAAAAGTTTTTTGGGGCAAATATATACCACAATTCCAATACACAACACTTAAGGGAGTTATTTTACACAGCTCAGAAACTACTCCTTTGTGAGCAACCAAGAAGGACTGATTTCTAGGAAATAGCTCAATAAGCTTCAGCTTTGTAAATAGGAAGTCATAAAACTGCCAGCATCTAAATATGCAAGAGCTTTATAAAAAAGCCTTTTGAGATAGGGAGGGGGGGTTGTATGTTTTCTAATATGACATCAAGGGATGGAAAAAATGTGTAGCCTCTGTATGGTCATAGTTGCAGCTGTTTTCAAATCCACATCATCATCTTCTACTGCCTTGGGTATTCTTTCTTTTTTTGCAGCCTGTCCTTGTAGTAAGATGGGCCTGCTATGAATGATAGGTGGAAACTCACCCTTTTTTCTCCTTAGAAAAATAAATCTGAGGCTATTCATGGTATCTAGCAGCATTCAAAATTTGTTGGGTCATAATTCAAAAAGTTTTTATCTTAAATTTGTTTCCAATTGTTTTCTCCTACAAAATGAATGTGTAGCCCATTCTGGTTAGAGGGGACATTAATTTCCTTTAGCCCATGTAAAAGTTCCTCTTGCAGGGATTCTCATTTAAGGAGCAAAGGGAACATAATGCTTTCAAAGGAGATTTTTCTCTTGGCACTGGTGAGCTTGTCCCAGTTTTTAGTGGAGTTGCTTTTCTCTATAAAACAATAAGTACATTGCAGTAGGTCATTTATTAGTTATATGGATGCATGTAACTATTGTTATATGTTTCTGAATACCTCTAATTCGAAGAGACTGAATCTTGTGTTATTTGATGATTCTTTGTTCAGAGCACTAGTTGTTGATTTAAGCTTGCAAATAGTTAGCTGTTTTACAGAGAACTGCTTCTATTTGATGAGGAAATTTTAATATGTTCCCAGGTTTTGTAAARCATATGTCACAATATTTTAAGATTCTATATTTTGCACTCTGTTTATAATTTTAAAAGATTAATTAACTGTGAAGTGAATGATCTTTTTAATCTTGCATTAGCTTGCTCTGTCCTGTCAAAAGGTGTATGCTCTTTTGTCCATTTAAAACCTTATTGAACACTCCATTAGTAACAAATGAAAACATCTGTATTATCACTGAGTTTTGTTTAAAAAAAAAAGTGGCTGGAGTGATTAATTGATATTATTTATGCTTGATTTGATGTGTACTTCAGCACTTCATTTTAGGATTGTAGTCATCTCCTGACAGCAAACTAGGAAACACCTGCAAATACCTGCCACTAAGCAGAAAGCAATGCTTAGTAATATATCACAACTGTCTAGCAAGGACTCTTTTGAAACTTTATAGGGGAAAACTGGTAGCATTTACTGTACATGGCTATACAACAGGCACATCTTAAAGGAAGCCTATCTCACTCTGCTTTGGGCTATTACCTTGTCTGTGGATTTTCTTTAGTAACATGTTACATCTTAAATTGTATATAGCCGGATCCAGCTCCTAAAATCCCTTTACCTGACTCATACCCCATGTGAATGGCACGGTCTATGTGTTTCTCCTGTTACAAGTCTGTACTTTCACAGGAGCATGCAAGTATCTTCACATTATGCCTTCTATAGACTTGTAATAAAAGCAGATCACTTGGACAGCATGGATACAGTCCCTGCAGCTTGTCTGACTTCTGAGAAACTTCTGAGCAGAGTATTTTTTGAAGGCAGAGGTTTCAGATGCCATATTGTATAGAGAGCATGTGTACTTGGTGTTACTCAGCACAGATGAATATAAATCACTAATTTTATAAAGATACCAGATATTTTGGGGATATTTTTTGACGAGCATTTTGTAAAGCACATGAGAGGTTACTGAGTATTGGCTATTTACATGTGACTATATATACATAGGTTATCTACTGTTTGTTAATATTGTTATAGGATTCGTATCCAGAATATACGGAAGTTCAGTCTTACTGATGATATTAAGGTTTCTTATAATTGTAGCAGAACAGGTAGAAAGACCTCTCAATGATGCAGTTCCCATTTGATCAAGACCTTTGTTAATCGACCTAATAGAAATGGAGTAGAATGATATCCGTGATGACTTTGCTTTAATGCAGAACAAGGCATTCTTTTAAAAAACTGGGTTATAAACCAGTAAAGCATGAGGATATGCTAATTTCCTAGATGGCATTATGTTAGATTTTGTTAGGTTGGAAGACGAATATGAATCATTTGTGAGATTGAGCTGTTCAAAATTTTACAGGTTGTTTATGAGATCACAGTGGTGCTAATGATGTGCATGTGCTAGGAAAATGCTTGCAAATAAGTGGATATTTAATGAATGAAACAGGGCACCCAAACATTTTGCAGAATATAGCATCATATTTATTTTTAAGTAAATATGTGTGTGAGATTGTTTGTTTTAAATAAGGGCATGTTGGAGGAGAAGTCTTTTGGAACTTTCCTCAACATGATGCGTTGAATATCTTTTGATCATCTTGTCATGCCAGATAAAGAAGTTTTAAATATGAAAGAGAGAGATAACAAACTCTTAGCAAGCATTTGCTTTGTAAGTGTGCTTGTTTGAATATAATAATGATGAATGTTAGCTTTGCCTATTCATTTCTGCTCAGTTAAATCTGTGATTAAAAAAAATAAATAAATTAGTGTTACTGGTCAGAAGCATACCTAGCAAGAGTGAC
Source organism: Apteryx rowi (assembly GCF_003343035.1). Taxonomy (NCBI): domain Eukaryota; kingdom Metazoa; phylum Chordata; class Aves; order Apterygiformes; family Apterygidae; genus Apteryx; species Apteryx rowi. Next base: position 260,553 of record NW_020450993.1, read on the forward strand.
ATACCTTAACTGGGCTTTATCTAATCTCATCTATCTCTGTGATCAACAGGGGGCCTATGTGGCCATGCACAGACATATTTTTTTTCCCCCCAGCATTTCTTCCCTTGCAGGGGTTACTCTAAATCCAGTTCCCTTTTCAGATTCTTCTGAAACCACCACCCCTCTCAAGGCTTTCTCTGACAGTGATGGTGCTCTGAAGTACCTGTGCCAGATTGCAGGGGCATTCTTGTAGAGATTTGTAATAGAAACATTAAAATTGGTATAAATGGAGAATGAATGGGAATGTCTGGATGTGGAAGCAAGAGAAGAAAGGGAGGAAAGACTTTGAGAGTGACAGGTGCTGATGACACTACATTACCTATGTTATCTTGAACACAGCACATCAGCATGCAACTTTTCAGGACACCCTATCTGAGAAAGTACAGAAGAGCCTAAAACAAGAGACAGCCCACATCCAGACTAAAACAAACTCAAGACACTGAGAACTCATGACAGAAAGACAAAGATGTTGGAGATCTAACATACCCAAGTCAGGATACTAAAGTAAATTCTGAAGACTCACAGAGGTGGGACAGACATGCAAAATGACTTAATCGTTATTAGGTCAAAAATCAGCACATGGTTTCCAGGCTAAGAAGAACTAAGGAGATGTGATGAAGACTTGATACCCTTGTTCTCCATGTCATCACAAGAAGGCCTGGCTGAACCACCAGGTACATGTGTCTTGCTGCCTGAATTCTGAGAGACTACTTGGACACAAGCATCTTGGTGAGTATGTAGGCATGACAGTGTGAGCGAGTAAAACAGGTTTTGTTTTAAAATACAGTCACCTCCCTCTCCCACTACTTACTGCATTGAACATTACTACATTGTTGTAGCAGCTGCAAAATGATTTCCTACACTGTAGAAACCAACTTATTTATATGTTTATTATAACAAGAAGGGATCTTTTTTCTCTTTCTCTTTTAGTCCTTGTCAATGTCATTACTTGAAATCAAAGGTCAGTAGGGTGGAAAGGGGTGGTGGTTCATGTCTGCATGGATGTCTTTCCTTCACACTTTGGGGTAAATTCCACAAGATACCTATGAAAAAGATGCACGTCATGGTTAGCAGAAGATGAATCACTGGGAATGTTTCTAAAGGAGTAAGCCAAGGATTTAATACTTGCATATATATCCCTCAACTGGGTAGGAAAAGTATGTGGATAAAAACAGATATTCAGGGAAAGAAACAATAAAATGAATACTGTAAACTGAGTCTTTTAAGGGAGAATGGGGCCATAGATTTTGGGACAAGTTTGGAAAATAATAATCTTTCAGAAATCCTTCAGGTAAATGGCTATAACATGGATGCTTACCTTAAGCTACCTCTGGAGGTTTATATCACCGAATAAAACACAGCCTTGAAGCTTGGAGTCTATTTTTGTTGTTGATTTTCAGAGAGAAACCTGAATAAAATGAGAAATAATATATTATATACAGGGAAGAGTGTGTAACAGAGCAATAACTCTCTTGTGGGAGGAGGGGAAAAAACATTTTTCCTCATATGAAAATGGTTTGGTCTTCCTGACCCCATAGCTATTAAGGCCTGATTGTGCATGAAGAAGGTGTGAACTCCTGTTGAGATGCATCAATTACAGAGGGTAYGGAGGGACTTTGTGCAGTATGTGTCATTAGAAAATAATAGATGAAAGTGGGTCTTAAGAAGGCAAGCAGTTTACGTGCGTTACATCTCTATCCTCCTGTCATACTCACAGACATGCACATTTATAATAAAGAGCTCCTAAAACATTCTAGAAGTCGATGATTAAGAGATACAGCCTAATGTCTTCTCTTTTCAATTTATTTATGTTCCACCTTTCTGCCTACATATTTTTAATGGAAAGGCACTTACACAAACTGTAACAAGTAGCCTTTCTTATTTTAATGCTGATCTATTTATAGCTAGTTTAAATCACTGTCATGGGTATTTGGGATAGGTACTTTTAAAACCTGCGTAGGCTTTCTAAAATACTTGTTAGATTTTGTAAAGCTGAGATTGTCTCTGCTCTGTAAACTTTTGAAAATGCTTGTTTTAAAAAATATTCTTCTACACCAGGAAAAATACATGTGTATTTAAAATGAAGCCTATGCTGAAGTGTTATGTTGGGGCTGACCGACGGGTTGTCATGAAGCCGGGTACTAAGTGTATTCCACTGATGACAGTAAGAGTGAAGGCGCATTAGGACTGGTATTGAAACAGTTGTGTGAGCACCAGGACTAATAGAACCTGATTCCCAGCAGTTTCATAGCTTGTGTATGAGCAGCAATGCTGGACTGCAAATGAACAGCAGTGCTAGATCATTGTTTCTCTTGCTACAGGTGCTGTGTTTAACTACATGCTTTTGCTAGCGGACATCTCATGGTGCAGTTTTCTGCCCACTCTGTTTCACCCAGCAACAACTGGCAAGTAAATTACACTTTGTTATTTTAAGCAATACAAGTATCACTGCCCCACAAATGGGGTTTTCCTGTATCTGTCCTGATGCTGTTCTGTACATGGAGAGAGGAGGTGAAGGGCACAGCATAAATTACTTCTGCACAAGCAAGGAAGAACATCCTCTATGTGCAAAACATTAAATGGTAATACATACTAAACGGAACTGTTCTTTCCTCTTGTGCATGTATAAGAGGGACCAAGAATGTGTCGTAGGCAGGTATACAGACAGAGAACATGACTGCATTAGGCCTAGTTAACTTAGAGAATTTACAAAAAAAAAAAAAGGCTTAAAACAGTTCAGAGGAAGCTAGGTACTTCTGAGAGTCAGGTCTTCTATATCAAGGAACTTACCTAGTACTAGTGATAGAGATTGAGGAAAACATTCATATTAGGAAAAGTACATAAGAATATCATTAGAATAAATTATGTCCTCCAAACCCTTTAAAATGCACAAAGTTACACTCATAGTAAATGCTTTCCTGAATATAGATGAAAATAAACATGAGCTTTTGTGTTTTCTTGAACTGAGGCCCAGAAGCATAAAATGCATATTCATAGTATCACCAAGACTGTGCTGAGGGCTGACATGAGGTCTTCAGATTTGCTTTGTTATGTCAATGTTTTATAAGAAGCCATAGTCTGTTTTCATGATAAGAAGATTTAGAATTAATGAAGAGTTTGTGGGCTGAACCTCTAAAAATGTTGTCATGGATAAATACTCAAGCAAAATGATGGTGAGTAGGACTGGATAGCTATAAAGGCTGATTAAGGACAGCTGTTGATTTTTATGTCAACTTTATTTGTCATTGTTATCATACACCTGATGTAAATTTCATTCATACGAATGGTTATGAAAAACAAACTGAGGCTGACTAATGGCATTCAGTGATCGCCCTCAGGCATCACTGTTGTCTTGAATGGATATAGATAAATATGAAACTTACTTATTGAACCATAACTATCTAAAAACCCCTGGGGAACTCCTTACCTTTCAGCTCAGGTGGCTTAAAGCTCTGAACATCAAACTTCTGTGCTTTTACAATCCAGGCACTATCTGCCAGAAATTCAAGAAAAGTTCTGCCCAAAATCTACACTGGATCTCAAGAAAATTCACTGAGCCTAAAATGTTTAAATGACTTTTCAGGATCAATAAATTGGAATTTTCTAATGATTTTTTCATTTCACAATTCTAATTTTGGAACAGGCATTACTGCATCTAGTTTGCTGCATTATAGAGGAGTACATGGTCCTGAAGTTTAGTGTGTTTTATCAGGCTAAGAAACTGTATCTTCATTTGAAATCTACTTCCATATGTCTGTATCTGAAGATTTGGAAATGTTGCTAGGGAAATGTTTTTCCATTAGGAACAGTGTCAGAGACTCTCAGTAAAGAATCACTATGCCTTGTCGGATTGCTTGCACTAAGAAGTCGAATGCTGAAAATGGAGAATATTAACAGCAAGTAGACAGCTGCATAAAGGGCAATAATTTTGCATTAATATCGTGGTAGTCTTTTTAGTAGAATTAAAGATCCTTGATTAAATATGGCCTGTATGTAGGAAATATTAATGCTGTGCATTAGAATGAKAATGGAAATTCTTGAAGCTTTCCCCATTTGTGTTTGCCAATGTCTATGGTGAGAGAGACTTCTACGTATCTCGCAGTTTTGACAGATTCAAGAGTTTGTCAGATTAAGCTCCATTTTTCTCCATTAATCACTCTGTTGATCTACAGATTTATACCAATGGCTTGTTGGATGCATTTATAATCTTTTACCCTGAAAGTAGCATCAGTGATATTTTAGAATAATTGCTGAAACAGAAATTCGTAGCCCTTTGGCATGTGCACCCACAAAACCCATTCCTCATGCTGTGATTGTTGAGTTAAAATCTGTCATGTCTGTGCAATCAGAATGACTCCTCAGAAGTCAAATAGAGTGATAAAAGTGCAAAGACAAAGTGAGGTCTGAAGCAAGTTCTTAACACTTAAGCTATTTAAGTGTTTATCCAATCATGTGGCCCTCACCCATTCAAATGTGTCAACCTCTTGCCCTTTCAAATGGTACGGTCCTTTTCTCATTCACTCCACAGAGTTACATTTCATGAAAGTAGGAAATAAGGGAGAACTGAATAAGTCTGCCATGATTTACTATGAAGTGACAAAGGAAGCTACAGGATGGAGCAAAAGAAGATGAAAACTGTAAGTATACCTTAGTGAAATTCTTCGGACACATTTGGTATAAATATATCTACAATGAAAGGATCCAGGATTCTTCATATGAAAGCTACATTCTTAGCATTACCGCTTATTTAATCACTGAGTATCCCTTTCATCTGCAGTTTCAATGTGTTGGGGGTCTTTGATATCACAGTCTGATCACAATACACAAAAAGATTCAGTAAAGTATGGAAGAAGGTGGTGATACAACCATGGTTGAGAATCTGTGAACTCATGATAATTGCAGGACTTGGTATTCTGGGGCAGTGATTTTTCATTGAGGCCAAAAAAACTTTGGAGAGTTATCTTTCTTTCTCCAGTACGGTATTTTCCAGGCATCTTCATCAGAACTCTGCTTGCTCTTTCTGTCCATAAGGCTGCTCTGAATACCCTTACTTGAGCTCTGCGCTACAGCATTAGACCAATATTTCACAGTACTGTTCTGGGAGAACAAAAATTTCTTGCATTTCTTCAGCCCTGAGAGATTATTTTAGTAGCTACCATAGTTACTATGATGATAGCCAGGTGACTACTTCATTGTGTGTCACAGCGGTAGGTATCACACTTTGTTTCCTGGTGCTAAATTGCATTATAAGACAGTCAATTACAAATCACTCTTCAGTGTTCATAATTGCCGGGATGCCTACAAAGATAGGACAGACATCTGTTGTTTCTGCTTGTTACTTGAATCTCAAATGTCCCACTGTTACCACTTGTTCTTTCCATTTGTTTGCAGGATACACCCAAGCTTTTACTCTTGAACTGTGAGCTGTACATCTCATAGGTCACATTTATATTTATGTATTTTTATCATGCCAATTGTAGGAGAGCCCACGTGTCTTGACTGACAAAGATGTAGCTGCATCTTTAAGGCTTATTAGTATTATTGGGATACATAAAAGGTTTTTGCGTTGTTTCTATGAGCTGTTTTTGTAAGCAAACTGTGGATGTTCTGCAAATAAGAATTTGAAGGGGGTACCATATCTGTGAGGTACTTTACCTAGTACTTTGTTTCACACTATGACAAATGACAGATCCTAGGATGTGTTACATAGCAAACGGTTATTTTTCCTCCTCTCTGTATTTCCATATATCTTTAAGTGGTATGTACTACATATATGTAAAGGTATATACAAAGTATTACCACTGTCTCCAAAAGCTGCTGCTTTTTTGTATTACTCATTAAGAAATGCAACATTCTGGTTAAAAGTGTTTTTATTAAAGAAAGTCTCTCACTGATTTTTTTCAGTAACAAATGGCAGGGTGATATTACTCTGCAAACAACTCCAGGCTGTTGGTTGAAATCCAGAGTCTATTTCCTTTCTCTCTGTAGCTGATTCATTCATAGATCATCCTGGGCTGAACTGGATATTTTTTTCCCCGAAATCCTTTATCTCCTTTTGCATATTTTTTTTTAAACATGCTCTTCCTTAATTTTATTACTAGAGGGAAAAAAAAGATGGATATTCAAAGTTGAAGATTACTCTTGAGAAAATTATTTAATCCAGTTGAGATACCAAATTCAAAGGGGTACATTCGGTAGGTAAAAAATAATTTGTTGGAATACGTCCAAGACTGAAGTAAACAGCACTTGCTTCAAGAGAAGATCTAGGTCAGCGTTGCTGTTCATTAGCTTACCTTTACGGGGATAACTAACTGTCAGCTTTTAAGCTCATGAATGAATTTTTCTGTCCTATGATATAAATATCAAATCTTCTATAAGCAAATTCGTCACACATATGGAAGCGTTCTCTCGCATGCAGTGAAAAATATGTGCAGAGCAAAGCAGAGGTTTTAGAAGAAATGCAGGCTTATATTAAGGGAGTGAGTCAGTCTCGGTGAACACATTGCCTTCAGATGGCGAGTTTTCATGTAGGATTATTTTGCATGCAGGATGGGAATGTCTTTTTTGTTGTTTGAGCGTTATTGTTGGCCACTTCCTTTAAAGTTATTGCTCAAGATGCAATATTATTCATATAGCTTTTCAAGTGTGGTGTTGTTTGGTAGTTTGCTGTATTTCTCCTTTTTTGTTTTAAACATTCAGCCACTTTTGGAATGTGAAAACGCCTGCCCCACACCTAAATGCAGTCTCTCTGACAAGCAGCGGCCTCAAAATCCACCAAATGCGGAGTTAACAGGAAGCCTGGCTGCTGCTTATCCATACTCCAGGTTCTCTTTCTTCTGCCCCCTTCGCTGGACATTGTCTCTGGCTGAAAAATATCTTAGAAATGTTAGGGAAGCTTGGACTGGGAATGCATTGTTATTTAAAGAACAAAAGTTTGAAAAGTCTGTTAGGGCTGATGTTCATTCAGGTTTCCTAGGTGTATTTATCTTAAGCAAGGGAAAAACTGCACAGAGCTTTGTTTCAAGAAAGCCTCCTACTGTACATTTTTATCTTTCTTGTCTTCAATTCTTCCTCACTGTATAGCAGTGTTGGTTCTTCTGGCATCTAATCTCAGCTTTTCATATCTAATAAATCATTTTGCCTACCCTTTTCAAACTGATTCTCTCCAGTAGAACTAACAGTAGGTGACAGTGTTCCCATTTATTTTCTGGGTCTGAATCTTGTTTTGTATTTTATGATTATGGTAACACAAATACAGTTCATACTTTGACAGTGGTTATGAGGACCATTAACCGGATATAGATCCAGAAGCAACAATGATAGCTACCTAAACAAATCCATAACCAAAGTGAAATTTATTTAATGGCAGATGAGCATGTTAAAGCTTAGAAATAAATTCAGATACATGCAAAAAGGCAATCTTTCGTAGGTTATCGGGACTCCTTTTGGAGGGAGCTGGCAATAAGAAAACATTCTCCATCCAAATTTTCTTGTTCTTTCATATATATCATGAAAACAAGCTCTCAGCTACGATTTAATTGAACTTTCAACTCAGTTTTTTTTTCCTTCAAACTTCTTAGCATACCATAATCACTAGTAAGAAAATCTCTATCCAAAATATGGCCATGTAAAGTAGTTTGAGCTGTGCTTTGAGCTTTTTTATTGGTTTCATCATGCAAACTTTGAATTTCTTGTCCCCTTGTCTTTTACTACTTCTGTTCCTCAACTGAAACTTAACTTAAATCGGATTTCTTTTCTTCCCCCCCCCCCCCACTCTGGCTTAAGGAATTTTTCCATCATTTCCTACATGTTTGAAAATTCTCTCTGTTCCCCTCTATGAGACACTTGCCATCTCTTAATTCAAATCCTTCTTGAAGGCTTGTCTTTCCCCTGAGGGTCAGTAATGCTGAATTTTTGAAAGTAGGTCATCACCACTGTGTAAACTAATAAAAATAAAACATACTAAGGTGAGATGAATTCATAGGTTCTGGAGGAGCTTCAGGGTCTGTCTCGTAAAAATGCAATTTCTCAGGTTAAAATTTATTTCTCTCTAAAGAATCTGTGCAGTAAGGAGGAAGAATTGTGGAATGTTCTTCCACTCCCATTCATATTCCTGAAGCTCCTGATACTGTCTATGAGTGTAGATGCCCACAGTGATTTTGTAAAAGCTTTTGACTTGCTTGTTTCATAGGATAGAGGAATTTACTCTGCTTTTTTTGGCGTAAGGAAGGAGGCAATGAATTTTGTCACCTCAGAAGGATAATCTCTCAAAAATGCTGCAAGATAAAAGTTATAGCAGTTGTTTGATATACAGTATGATTCTGATTCTGAATTCTGATTTAAGGTTGAAATGCTGGGGCACTGTCCTTACTTGCCTTGCTAAGTATTTAGGCTACAGGAAGAGGCGGTGCTTTGTTAACCTTGAGAGTTCTTAGATGCTTGAGCACTTCAAGTCAGCCATTTAATTTAGTTGCCTCGTGGCGGTCAATTTAGGAGCTTTATTTTAGGCAATCAAGTCAGATAACCTGACTTATAACTGTGTCTAAACTAGAAACAAGAAGGGAGTAGGCTTACCAAAATCTGATACTATTTTGAAGTGTTTTTGTCTTTTCTTCTAAAACTAAGGAAGGAAGAAGTCCGCAGAAGCTCAGGTGGTCAATTTCTCTGCCTAAGGCTGGGAAATGCCCAATTACCTTATTTCTGACCAATGTTTCTCTTCTTAAAAACCTCCAGAGGTAGAGACTCAGCAGATTTTTCAATCAAAATGCTAGTATTTCAAAGTAAAGGCTTAGCCTTACCACTTGAAATTGTTAGCTGGTTTCTAATCCAGTTCTTCCCTGATTTGAACCTCTTACTATTTGCTCTACTGATCATCTTTGACGATCTGCCATACGCACTAACAGGAAGCTATTCAAGTCCATGTGAAATGTTGAATTGTAACTTGTCATATAATTATTCTTAATACAATATAAAATAATATTTTTTGTGAGTTTGAAAGCCATTATCATTTCCCCAGCATTTTTCATCCTGTAGGATAAGTAACCTCCTTTATTTCGTTTGTTCCTCCTTCCTTTTCTTCCAGTCATTTGCCTTGTTCTTCAGTAGATCTCCTTCAGCTCATCTGCTTCCTCAGGCCTCTCTGATGCTGACTAGAACGGAGCAATCAGTTCACAGGTCTGGCTGCTTTTTTCTCCAGGTTATATGCATCAATGGAAGATGTTAACAGGACCTGAATGAAACTGCATTGAACTGTACTGTAATATTTGGTCTTGTTAACACCTTACTCATGACAATTATTGATAAATTCTGGGATCAGGGAATATCCCTTTACACTGACACAACATAAGAAAAGTTTTGCAGTTTGTGATTCCACATAATAACTTTCAGTACTGTTATCAATTTTTGTCAAATGAATTATGACAAATGCAGTATGTAGGAGGTTTCCAAGCTTAAGCAGCTTCCTAAGTCAGCAGCTGATCAATAGCAGTAATAAATGGCCCTTAATTGTCCACAGGTGACAAGCAGGGCTGGTCATGGTTGGAAGGCATGTGTTAAGTGTTAGTCTATAACAAATTGTAATCCAGACTAACTATTGTTGCCTTTAATGTGTCAGAATAGTAAACTTCTTTCAGGAAACTGTAAGGTCAATTGTGGTGTCAATTATTTCTTTGCAGTGTGTAAATATCATTAGGAAAATGAATTAATGGAAATATGTTTTTAAAAAGATTGTATTCATTTTGGGGACCTGGGAATCCCCTGTTACAAAGAGTCATCTGGTAAATTTTGTTTGTGTGTTACCCTGTAAATTGACCCAGTCTAACACCTGCAAAAAGCCATTTGCATTGTTTTCCCATGATTTGGGGGAGGACAATGTCTGGAATATTCGTCTTTCAACATATATATTCTTGGTCTTAGCTTAAAAATGATTATTTCTGAGTTTGAGCTGCACTGATTCAGCCATTTTTCTATTAAAAGACATAGGAAGAAGAAAAATAGTGCAGCCTGTTTTGTCTCAGAATGCTGGAGACGAAGGTCATTTGTATTTGCAGAGTGCAGTTGAATGTAGTGGAAATCTCACTGAAGAATGAGTCATTGATAATGTGCTGAGTTTTTACTTAGACCATTAAGCGTGTTCTGGTCATGTGTATGGTATAGCCAGACTAATTGGAGGTTTTCAAAATGGCTCTCAGGAGAGGGCATGTGTGCCACCATATTTTGAGAGATCTGACAAAAAAGGATTTTGTCTGATCGTCATGCTAAAGAACTTCATTTTTTTGGTCCTTGCTAGGTGCTCTCCTCTCCTGTTCTGACACTGATATGACCGTTCTGCTCTAACTTATCTTTTAATCTTGAATTTTATCGATTAGGAAAATATGAGATAAATGAAAATTCTCTAGATTTCACTAAAAGGGGTTATAAAAGATATAGAGCAGAGGCATAGGTTTTGATAAAAGATCACCCGGTCCAGTGTGTCAGGTGTTTAGCCTGTAGAAGTGGGCCTATGCCTACAGTTGCATGACCTTTGACTGGCTGCTTAAATTCTCTAAATTTATCTGTGCTAACAAACTGAATTCTTTAATATTGTGGAGATTCAAGCTAACTGACTTAGCAGTGGCTCCAGTTAACTTACTAGTATGAACTATGTTAAGAGTCATCTCAGTTAACCAAGATTAAATTTCACCACCTCTTATTTTCACAAATCACTGTTCCTGAGCAGTGCCTCAAAAACAGGTACTTATTTGTGGAGAAAAGTGACTCAGCCCTCAGCATTCCCATCTCAGCTCCTTGCTGAAGGACAGTGTTAATTAGGTCTTCTCCAGATGGACAAATGGAAGGATTGTAACGCCAGTTTACAGAATGAATGGTTGAAAGGATTTATGCATATTTTTGTATTTGCCAGTACTGATCCCATAGCAAGATGTGAGATACTGTGCAAGAGTGAAAGTAGTACATTCAGAGAATAGCAATCAGTGCTAGTGAGCAACCCACTTTTAAAAATAAGTGGCTGGGTTTGCAAAAATGGTATCTGTTGAATACTGGTACTGACCAACAAGAAAAGAATTATTTTACATTTCTTTATTTTCCCACTAGCTGGCTATTCTTGGAGAGTAGTGGAAGGAAAGCAAATGTGCACTTGAAATGAACTTGCATGCAAAATAAGATTGACAGGAAAAAAAAGGAAGAGAAAGAATAAGAATGGATTTGAACCAAACAGGTAATATCCACTGGGCATCAGTTTGGTTAACACCACTTTGGGAAGATGTGAATAAGAAATTGCATTGTTTTGAAACTGGAAGAGAATTACATTTCCACAAGGCTTCCTTGCAAATCTTATACATTTTAATATAACTTCCCCTGAGAGGTATCTTGGTGCTCTTTAAAATAAATAGTTCAATAAAGTGTAGATATATTTAATGAAGATATTAATTTTGTAAGAGTTTATATGACTTAGCAACAGAAACATCTCTTATTTTAAAAGAAGAATGTGTGGATATTAAGAATGTAAAGTAACATAGATAACATAAAAAAACAAGCTTTGCCTTTGCCTGCAATATTAACCAGACCTGAAATAAGATTCTTAAAGAAATTTGTGTGACTTTTTCTTTTTTTTTCGTTGTTGTGATGTGATAAAAGGGCTGAAACAGCACTGAAGTGGCAGCTTTAGGACTTTTCTGTCTCATTTTTACGGAGTCAGGGGAATCAGTATTTCTAATTATTGAGGATATCAGTTCAGATTTACAGAAACTTGTCTTTGTTATGTGCAACCTGTGGCACTCTGGAAATTCACCCTCACTGATTAGTGCCTCTGGGACTCTCTGATCATTACAGAAATGAACTCTGGCTAGACTGCTCTTTTATTGCACACTCATTTTTTAAACATTCTTTATATCAGTGTTCACACCTGGCAATTGCTACCCTTTGGGTGGTTGAAAGCGTGCTTACCAGGAACTCTGAAACATTCCCTTCCCACCACTTATGGACAGAAAGTGGGCCTCCAAAATATTCTTTGCTATAATACTGTATTCGTTTGGAAAACGTTTAAAATTGCTATACTAAATGAGCTCAGTTAAGGCTTCACATACATGTCCCTCTATATTTTTATGCCCCATTGTTGTTTTGTCTCTGTGTGTGCTATATGTCATATAGACTGATTAGCCATACATTTAAAAAATATTCTTTTGATTGCATCCGTTTTCCTTTTTTCTATACTGAAGTTCATACTAACTGGTCATAATGGTTCCACCTAGTTTAAAATTTAAAGTATCGTAACTGATAGTAACAACATCAGATGTCTCTCATTTTGCTAACAACTGGTATTTCTCATCCTTAATGGTAATTTTCTTTGAAAATTCATTCAAAACTTTCAAAAAGCAAATCTATTCCACTGAGAATAAGTCTTACTGGCTTAAGAAAGTTTAAAGCCTAAGAACATTCTTTTTTTAAATATCAAATATTTACCTTTCTTCTTCTTTCATCTCCCACTCTCTTCTTTTAAGAATATCTTGATGAAAAATAGTTTTCATAAGGTAGTTTATACCTCTTGTCAAAGAAGTAAATGTTCAGTTGTGATCCAGGAATATACTCAGTGTTCTTAGTGCATTTCATAGATGGCATCAGCATCACTCCCTCCAATGGATGGTAGTTAATATGCTCATGAACATTCAAACATTCACGTACAGTATAGCTTCTTTTACTGCTCCCTGTTCCTAGCTTCCAGCTATATAATTAATTCAATAATGTAAGACTTGACAGGTGGTTTTAATTTTCTAGACCACTGAGAGGGAGACAGGAGATTACAGTCATAGAATACAAATATCACCAAGGTATTTATTTTAATGATTTTTTGTTTGGTTTTCTTGTAGATGTATAAGGATATTTTATTGGCTTGGAACAAATAGGTGCAAGGGATTTAGGCAGTTTGTAGGGTTAGGTTGTCTGGTTAGTAGGATAAGAGTGTGTTTTCAAAAGAATAATTTTCCTGTGCACTTTTCCTGTCTTATGATTTTTCTTGTAAAATAATTTTCAAAGGACAAGTCTCATCCTGAAGCTTTGATACACTAGCAAGAGTTCTGCAAGTYGGAGAGCTTCATTTTAGTAGGCATTTCTCTGAAAGGGGGCTGAAGAACTTTGAAAATAATACCTAAATACTATAACAGTTACAGAATTGCTAGCACCTAGTTAAAAAAAAAAAAAGTTCTCCTCTCTCCCATCCATTACAGTGTCATCCTTCTTGACTAGATATCCTTGAATGTCTCATTGCACTGGAATGAAAACCTGGATAGTTCTACCTGTTTTTCTATCTACTTGCAGAAACCTAGGTTCAAAATTCATTTGTTAAGTAAACAGTTCTGTAGCAGCCTTATTTGTATTCCAGTCTTTTGTACATAGGCAAAGCTTGTGTGGTAATCTGCATAGCTTTGGACCAAAGTAACAAGAATTAGGAAGGAAAAACCACTTGGAAAAAGCAGCAGAGTACTAAAAAGGAAAAGAATGGCAGCAACATCCAAGTAAGATTGAAACTCTTGAATCTCATCCCTTGATGGGTAGCTGGGTCTCCTACAGTCTGCATATGGATGTTTGTGTATCTCCAGTAATCTTTGAAACTCTTAGTCTTAACCATGTAAGAGAGAGAGGTGGCAGTCCCAGAGCGAATTATTTCCAATGAAGACTCGTGGGACTAAGCAGCCAGTCAGGCACAGGAGAGGGGCCTTGCTAAGCACTGTCACAAGGAAATGCAATGAAAGTTCATTCTCGATGGGAAATAGGTTGGGAGTAAAAAGGAATATGTAGGGAGTGAGAAGTTAGAATTTCTGAAGAGTTTCCTGAAACATGGATCCTTCAGTTAACTTGTAGTGGGCAGATGCTTAAGCAGTGGTGGTCCCGTGAAGTCAATAGATAGCTGCACTGGGATGAAGACATAACCCTTCACAGATGGCTACAGCATCTGCACAAAGAAATGATGTTCAAAGCGACTATGTCTATTGTATTTTGGCTAAAGAGACAAGGAAAGCCCTTTTCTCGCTCATGTACCTTCAGGACTATGGATTGTAAAATACACTTTCCAGGCTTCTTATTAACCAAAGTTAGAAAAAAATCTATCTGGCAGCTTGTTCAAGCTGATGCGACCATACTGAGCTAAGCTGCTTTTCCAAAGTAAAAATTCCTTGCTGTTGGCTTTGGTTATGCGATAGCTCTGCCATTGCAGTGCTTGTGAGCTGCACCATGAGAGTATCGCTCAGGGAAGGCTTAGGGTCAACACATAGAGAGTTTGACTGTGAGATACAGCAAACAAATAGTATGTGATGAAGGAAGAAAAAATAACAAGAGCTATGTCAACAAGCTCTTCAAGCAAGCCTCATAAAATTCTTATGTTTGGGTTTTGTTTGTTTGTTGTTGCCTCCTGCCCTCTGATTTCTTCATCTTTTTTCCTACAGAATAGCAACCAGCCTAAGTCCTTTGTTTAAGTCTCTTTATAAGTAACATTCTAGGAACTATCTCCTTGTACTGTTCACGATGAAGTTCAGTGATGTCTTGACTCCACCAAAGATAGTGGTTTCTAGGAAATAATTTTTTGTGCACTGAAACTTCTTTTAGAATAAGAAGCTAGGATTCTTATATGGAGTAATGTAGCTAGAATAATGTCTGTCATTCTTTTGGCACAAGAACGAAAAATCTGCGCTTTCAGCAATGAAAGGGGGAGACATGCTGAAACATAAATAAATGGAGAACTTTTCAAATGGCTGAAAAACAAATATGGTCAGGAGGTTTTTGGAAAACAAATGTTTGCATAACAAAATACTGGTTCATTGAAACGACACCTTTGGGAAATTTTGATTCAAATAATTGTTTACAGTTTAAACTGTGAGCTGTTCCTATAATTTTAGAACTGTTTCCCAATCATTTTCCCATTCAAAATACTTTTCACTTAGGAACAGACAGTAAAAAAAATCTAGAAATGGAAACAAAGCACTTCAGAATGAACACAAGTAAATATTTGTATTAGCCAGAGTCACTTTCCACTTGGAATTTTGGTTCTTGGTGATTTCTGAGATTTCAGCCTTTTATCATTCTTCCACGGTAGGGAAAAATAAAGCCTAAATTCACTAAGCTCTGGAAAACCATTTCTCATTCAACTCATTGAATAATATCTGTCTTTATATTTTTAGAAATGTTTATTTAAAAAAATTTTGGAGAACTTCATGGGATTCCTTGCTCATTATTGTAGGTATGGTTCTTGTAGATAAAACTGTGACAGCTTTGTATCTTTGAAATCACATTACATTTTGAGTTGTCTAAAAATGGGTTGAAGCGTTGGCAGTCAGGTTTGAAATTTATATGCATATTGTGTAAATGGGAAACTGTTTCTACTCTGAGAGAAGGAGAAGACAAGAGAATATAGAAGAATTAAGAAAGTGAAGTCGATATTTAGTGTAACCTTACTATGTTCCATCCATGTACACATTGTCTGTTCATGAATTTGTCATAGACTAAGTAAAAAAAATAAGAAGCCTTCATCAAAAATACTGTCAGCACATGAGGCCATAATCCACTTCAGACTATGCTCAGGCAGAACAGAAGTAGTAGGTGTTTATTTATGAATTTATCATGTATTAGAATCCATGAATAACATATACCAAATGATAAAGGAACTCAGCTGCAATACAAGAGAAAGAGTCCTCGTACCATTATATAAGTTTTTAAAAATTGACCTGGTTCTGTTTGTCAAATTAGCTCATGCCCTAGGTGTTTTGTTTAAATATTAATCCATTATTAAATATTAATCCAGAGCAAAATTGCAAACTGAAACACACGTGATCAGTGACTCTGCAAATACTGCCACTTAATCCTATTGGAATGCCTGTTCAGCACTTAACAGCTCTACTGTTGGCTTCATGTCCATTTTCCACTGCCTTCTTCCCCCTGTGTTTTCTAAATATGAAATTACCTGATGACAGTCTCCTTTTTTAAATGTCCTACCTGGCCTTGATGTACAATCCTGGGTATTTTGATTTTATTGTCACCAGATCTTGGACTTTATGATTTTAGGATTTTAGTCACCATTTGTCAGTGTCATAGCTCTGTAATGTCAGATCTGAATTAATGCCTTTAAGGAAATATTCTGCTGGTTTACAGGAGCAATTATATGGCTATTCTTGAGAAGTCAAGTCTATTTCTAGCCCCAAAGAATCCCAGAATAACTATTTTCCTGAAATAGAGGGAGAATGTTTTTCCATCGAAGATATGACTCAAGAAAGACTAACCTGTGAGAAAGAAGTAAAGAAATGACTTCTTCAGCAATTTAAAGAGGCTAAGGGGATCTAGTTCAGAAAGGAAAAGTCTTGCTGAGGAAGATCAGCAGCTTTTGCAGCTCTTGCTTTCTGAGCTATAGTGAGCAGCTGAGTGAAGGAATACTGAGTGACATGCAAGATTAGGCAGCTGGCTGAAAAAAGGCTGTATGACTAAACCAGAGCAGACATTTGTCTGCTGGCGCTAGGTTGGATAGAAATAACAGAGTGGCCTTGTTCCTGTTGAGAAGCAGCAGTGAGACTGCAGAGAAAATGAAGCTAATAAAGAGCCCTGAAGCTTGCTAGGCCCACACCTGGCAGAAGAAGCCAGTGCAGTCATTTGGTTGGGCCATCTGCTCTTGGGCAGATAAAAAACAGAATTAACTGGAAACCAGTACTGGAAAGTTGTCTGGCAAATGCCATCTCTAGTAAGATTTTGGCTCCCCTAAAGTCTGCTATAAGCAAAGATTCTTGTTAAGGAAGATTAGGTCATACACCTTTTGGGGCAGAGATCTTGTCTTTGTTTCATCTTCAAAGTACCTGGACTGCTGTAGGACTGTGAATATGAACGTTAAAAAAAAGTTTAAACAGTGTCAATATTACTGGACTATTGTCCCAAATAATAGATTTGGTAGGTAAACAAAACATGATTAATCAGTATCATTTCTCGACATTCACATTAAATAGATTTGCATATCTCACAAATCTTATTAGGAGACTGGCAGATTGTCGTGATCTGTTTGCAGTACTGAGCTAACATACAGTAGGTGAAAAAAGAATGTCAGGAGTGCAGAGTTACGAGAATGCATGGGATGCTAGAGAACATGAACAAGTTTCTATATCTGAAACTTGCTTATATTTGCAAAGTGTCCCATTAGGAAATAGAAATGTTTTGATTTGTTGAAGTTAGTTAGGGATAACAGAAAAAAATGCAGTCATTGAAACCTGTGTGTTGCAAAAGATCGGTGATGGTGGTATTAACGTAGTTCACAATTAATTTCTTGATGCAATATATGTTTGGGAGAGGTTCCTTGATTTCCATCCCCTAAGGAATGAGGAGGAACCTCTGCAGGGCTATAGTTGCCTTCCTGAAAGTGAAAAGTGAAAGAGTAAGAAATGAGCAGGGCTTTCGCACCACCACTCCCTGTCCTTCCCTCAGACAGCCAGGTGTTGCAGTTGAATAGTACAGAGGAAAGTAACCTGGCAGTGGCTTCCCTCTGGGGATGCTGGATTCCTCTGTAGCAGTTTAGCACTTTGTCCATTTGTTTCCCACAGATATTGACCCCTACCACCACCTTAAAAGGTTCGGAAAGAGAAGCTATGAYGAGAATTAACTAATAGGATCACAGCTGAGCAGTGTGTTATTCCTGTTCCTGAAAATGGGATATATATTAAAGTGGCTGGCATGTCTCATGATCACAATGTTTAATCAGGGCAGTAGAGGTCTGAGGAGTTCTGGAGTAAATGTGGAAAGAGGAAAGGAGGTGGCAGCCATGTTATTGCTTTAGCTTTATAGTAGAGTTTCCTGAACTGATTTTTGTTTTGTTTTGAAAGTTTTCATAGTCTTCATTTTTCTCCCAAGGAGTTTAGTCCTTTTTATTCCTAGTTATGTTGTTTGAAGTCTTCTGTCCCTCAGTCTACCTTGTATGTTTCCCAATCTTAAGCCTCTGATATGACAAGAAAAAAGCTTTTTTTTTACACTCTATTGCTTCATGTTACAAGGAGCACAGAAGTAATTAAGCCCCATCATTTAAGTCTTTTATCTTCTTTTTGTTCTACCTCCTGCCAAGACCTGCTGTTGCAGCAGGAGAAAACCTCTGATCATTCCACATCTATGGTCAGATCAATACCAAATGGTTCAGCAAATCTGTTTTTGTAGTTTGAATCATCTCTTCCTCTGCAGTGGGTCATGTTCTCTCATCTCAGGGGCAAGGGGGAAAATGCATGTTTTTTGTTTCTCTAAAGGGACACGTTAATTTTGCAGCTCACTAATTCAAATGATCTTTGTGGGAAAGTTAGGTGTTATCTGCTTTTACTGTACCATTAATACTCCCTTTGAAAAATTTAAAATGGCAAGAGGCTGTCACAGTGAGAGATACTAGTATTCTTTTCCTAGTGTGACTAAGGGCAGTGTAGGATATCCTTCTCCACTGGTTTTATAAGCTTCACTAACCAAATCTGCAAACTCAGATGTGATTCTCCTAGGTGGATGGTGCAGTACATTGCAGCACATGCATCTTGCTCAGAACAGGGTAGAGGGCACTGTTGTTAGTCTTTTAGATAAAGATGTTTGTCATGGTTTCTCACTTAACTGTTGGCAATACATGTAAGTGCGAAGAAAGCTGAAAACAAATGAAAGGTCTCTTTTTCTCTAGTGATGTATATGGATGGCCCTAGGAGAAATTAGCTCATGGGACTCTTTTTACAGTCATTATTTAGCAGGTGTCAGTCTTTCTGAGAAAAAAATCATAATTTAGAGAGGTCAAATATGCTGAGAGGGAAGAATAACTGTTACCTTTGAAAGTGACCTTAAGCAGACATAGGGAAGTCACATCAGGGTCTTGTATTAATACTTCTACCAGGATCATTGCATGATTTTCGACACATGAGCTATGATCCAGCCAGGTAGTCTCCCCCTTTTATCAGGTCACTGATTCCTCCTGCTCGCTTCTTCTAATACCTTTGACTCTCACTGACTATTCTGTGGTTAAATGTAAACCAGCAGCTTTATTGTGTAGTGCTATATATGATAGCTTAGACTAGGAAGAAAAATAAGGGCTCTAATTCTCAGTTTTACACTGAGAACCAGATAAACACTAGGAGAAAAAGATAAGGAGCATTACAGAAAAAAAAAGAAAATAAAGAGAATTCAATTATGAGGATTTCCAGGATATCTTGTGAATATCATCTACAGCCCAATTTCTACTGGTATACAAAAATAGTAGAGAAAAAAAACTCAAAAATTCCGGATATGAAGACATGCGTATATTTAACTTTTATGTAAATGCTACTACATGCGAAATCTGTTTAATTAATACTAATTGTAAAAGTCAATTTCTGTTTTTATTTTCATTAAGTTGTTAAACAAGTGTATAATTATTTTTATTTTTAGATAAACAGTTACTTAATATTGACATGATCACCTCTTTCTACAAAATTAAGTTGTGATATTAGTATTCACTACAAAAATGATTTTTTCACTGAAGTATTAGTTATTTTCCATTTTTATGGAATAGTAGATAATTAAGCAATCTTTAAAGTGTCCCTATAATTCTACCAATGTGGAATATTTTATACATTTGTAGAAAGAAATAGTAGATGAGGCGATACCATCTGTAGAGTTCTAAAAAAGAAAAGAACCCAAAACCCTAGTTAAAATATGTCTTTGTTTCATAGATGACATTTCTGTGACTTCACATCCAATTAAAGAGATCTAAATTACAAAGAAACAAACATAAAACTATAAAAAAACAGTCTAATTGGGTTATAAATTTGCTTAAAGGCTGGTTGACCTCCCCTTCTCCCATCCCCAACCATAAATTGGAAGGTGTGTTTAAAAAAAAAAAAAAAAAAGCTTACTTTAGTAAGATAGTGATACATATATGCAAAGAATCAGCAAAGCTGAAACTATTCAGTTCAGCTTCATCTCTTTCTTCATATGGTTGTTAATAGATACATTATCTTAATGGCTCACCTAATCAACATAATGTGAAATTCTGATTTTGCCTGATGACAATCCATTCACGTCTTTTGTGAAGCAATTATACTGGAGATGTCAGGGCGACAACATCTTTAATTTGAATTGCGTATATGTGGCTTAAAAACATAAAGCAAAATTGCAGTGCAATATAGTGAAAGCTGTAAAATATAGCAGTCTTATTAAAGCAGCCTCCTATATTCAAGTAAACAGCCTCAAAGTACTCTGAAACGTACAGGGAAGAATGCCACTCTGGCTTCATTAGAAAATCTACTTCCATTTTTGCATTTGCAATAGGAAGTGTTTTGGGAGTTGTTTGTTCTTGCTGTCTTTCTCTCTCTCTCTTTCTCAGTGCATGTACTCAGGAAGTCGGAAGTCTTGAGCCATCAAGTATTTTCTGCCAGCTGGATTTCAGTGAGAATGTCATAAATAGAGGTTTTCTTTAGAAGAGAGAAAGCCAGGGCTGGTGGCTTTCATCAGTAGATCTGAAAATGTTTTATGAAGGACATCAGGGTTATTTTTCCCCAAAGTGAAGCACAGAGAAGAGAACGTCACCCAGGAGGCCAGAGGCAAAATTGAGAGTCCTAGTTCCCAATACTGTTGTTTGTCCACTTGACAACTCAGAAACCAGAGGATGAGAAACTGCAAGAGGCTTTCTAGTCACTGTCTTTAACTCTGTATTAATTGACCACATTAATAGATCTTACAAACTCCCTGTGCTGTTGAGCTGGCTCTTTGGTTACTTGGAATGGCAGATACTTTACATGGCAGGTGTGGTAAGGCAGCTCTGCTAGAATAGGAATAGAGGAGGTTGGAGGGAGAGATAATATCTTTTATTAGACAAATGGATATTGATGGAACAAACAGGATGCTGTGCAGTGACTTCTTCAGATACTGAACAGAAGCAGCCAGTGTCAAGTGAAATCTAGCTTTTTTGGGTATCCAAGTATGTTGGCTTCTAAAATGGCTCCAAGATATAATCCTCAGTGGATCATTTTAGCTACATTTAGATTGAGCAGTTGGTGAACACAACTATATTTCCTGCAGTCTTCATTCCCTAGTTATTCCTACCCTTCTGCAATATGCTGCAGTTCTTTTCCTTTGTGCACTCCCGGACCTCCTTCCCATAGAAATCAGTGTGTGGGGATAAAGGGCAGCCACGTGCCCTGCCTGGTCTTCCCGTGGCAGCAAGCTGTGGTGCAGGTGGGTGGCACCGCTGGTGGTGGGCATTTGGAAGTGCTCTAAGGCCTGTGAGCTTCTCAGGTCTTGTTTCACAGTTACCTTTTGCAGAAGGAGATATATTCACCTGTGCTGCACAGCATGTCTGCTAGATGCCATGTCCTCCACACTCCAAGAAGCTGTAGTGGTGCAGGGAGCAGAAATTGGAATTTCTGTCTTGCAGCTCTGTGTTCACTGCTTCTTATTTCTGCAGGGTGCATGGGCTATGCACAGCATATTTTAGCATGTGAGAGTCTTCTATCTAAAATAGGCTATCAAAGTGCACTTCTGGATGCCTAAATATAGTCTTCCAACACCATTTAAAATGACCTAACATATCCCTCCTGACCTGTTTTTCAGAAAGGGCATGAGTCTCTTGCAGGTTCTGGGTCATCACTGTGAGCCCTGTGTGGAAGTTTTGAAGGCTTAAGGATGTTTTCAGTTTTATTAGATACCAGTGTTTCAGTACCTGACTTGTGTTCTGCATCTGTATTGCTGAAGCACCATTTGCTTATCTGCATTTTTTTCTTCCATTCCTATACAACTGTAATTATTTTTTAGTAGAGCCAAACAATTCAGTTCAAGCATACGAAATTGCTGTATGGGGTCTCAAACAATCACTCCCCCGCTGGGCACCACATGGGCAAGAACTAAATGGTTTCATCATGGGTGATTGTGCGAGTCCATCCTGACTGAACAAAAGTAGAGACAGTGTCTGGTTTCACAGACCACATTTCTGAAATTTGGAGCTTAATCAAATTCAATTCTGCTAACAAAAACAACTAAGAAATTCAGCTGGTTTCCCTTTATACTGGTTTCTTATTTCTGTGTGTCTGAGCAGTGAAAAAATTGTGATTGAATTCGATTATATGGTTAATTATGGGTTATTTGACTAGTGTAAGTTACTTGCTCTGTCTTAATTGTGCTATGTTGTTGGTTATCTAATTTACATGTCAGTAAATTTACTGGTGGCATAAGCCCCTAAAACAGCAGACTAATCTCTGGCAAGTGCTTCCTGGCCCATAGTGGATTGTACATAATGTGTACACCTGACTGTGCATAAGTAGCCTTATTACATGTAAATCAGCACTGTGACTGGAGAAACGATCGTTCTCCAGACATTTGTGCAAACAAAAGGAATCTCCAGTTTGCAACTGGAAGATGCAGAATTTCTGCAGTAGGTGCCTGACATTGTCACTTACTACGTTTCCTGCTAGTCCTGGCTCACTGCTTTTTCATTGTTTGGACTGCATTTTGGGTTATTTATGTTTTTTCTTTTTGCTAGCTCTATTGAATCATTTTATTACCATTTTCATAGTATGTTTCTGACTGGCTGCTTGTCTCCTAGCTCTCTTATTTCAGTTTTTAAAGTACCCTGGTACTATTTGATTGGCATTAGAGAAGTTTTATATCTAAAAAGCACTACCACAGTGCACTCTCTTTGCATGTAACCGTTCATTCTGTTTTACACAATGCATCAATATAACTTTTCATTTCAGTAGACTTACTCCTGATTTATATGGGTGTAATTGAGAAGAGAACCTGCCATTGTAAATCATCAGAGTGTAAACCCTCTAAGCAAATGTTTAGTCTGGGGAAAAAAAATGAAGACGTGAGGTTTGAATTTTTGAAGGAACTTAATGGATTGGTATGCTCATTTCCCAATTGAGGTTCAGTAGGATTTGTGCATCAAGGAGCTACATTGCCTTGTTTGAAAGTTCATATAGGAACTTTTGAGGTGGATTTCTGGCCCTCTGGAGAAGATGACATCAACATTAACCAGAAATTCACTGTGAAGGTGCCAGCATACACACACACACACACACACACGAATTATGTTTATTATTTTTAGTCCTGCTTTCAGACAAGAGTGTTAACCCTAAGTAACAAATCATTCTAGACAATTTTCAAGCTCTTCCTGTTGCCCATCCTCCATACCCTTCTGACCATGCCTGGAAGAACTGGTTAGAAGACAGTCAGACCTCCCTGAGAATATCGGCTTCCTCTGGCAGGTGTGTGCACAGTGAGTCACAGAGAAACCCCAGCAACAGCATGATACTGGTGTCTGATACCTCTGAGATGCAACCAGTGCTTGTCTGGGAAGGCAGCTTTCCTGCCCTTGTCCACTACAGAGAAAGACAAATCACCTCAAGCCACCTGTGGTCGGACCAGGATGAAGCGGAGAAGAGGTCTGTCAGCAACCTCAGCTAGGAGGTCTCAGATGCTGCACTTTGGGTTGGTGCCCTTAGGTGGTCAGAGGAGCAAAGTATTGCTCAGCCAAGACAACTGTGTGAGAGTGAACTGCTCCGTGTTCTTGCAAACTGGAACGCTGAAGTAGTTTTCACACAGTCCAAGCTGCTGTCGGATGGGAAATGGCAGCTGCCTCAAGCAAACCATTTGGCTGTAATCTCTTGGTTTAGTCAGTATCCTAATTTGGATAGAGTAGTGGTAGTTTAGAACATTGGCTGAGCCGAGCCTTTGGGCTTGGACCCAATTCAAAGATACATATAAACACACCCAGAAAATTGAACTATAAAGGGATAGATTTGCTTGGTAGATCTGCATGTCAAGAAATGAAGAGTAATCCTAAACAGATACTCTCAAAATGAATTGCCTTGTTCCTCCAGAATGATGATTTCAATAAGATTATCAGAGTAAAAGGTTTCCAGTAAACTCTGAAAAATCAGTGCTACAATATTTGCCATTGATTTGA
The DNA here is from genome assembly GCF_003343035.1 of Apteryx rowi. Lineage (NCBI taxonomy): Eukaryota > Metazoa > Chordata > Aves > Apterygiformes > Apterygidae > Apteryx > Apteryx rowi. The sequence continues at coordinate 284,506 of NW_020450993.1, forward strand.
TATTCCCCTTCCTGATCCTTTTCCCTCCAGGTTCAATTTATATACAAATCTGGCAGGAATAATGTTTCCTGTGTTATTCCTTTGCATTGCATTTTTTTGCTCCATATTGAATTTTTGAAGTGCTAAAAATGCATTGCATCTAAAATCAATACTGACTTTTAAATGGGTACCATATCCTGAAAAAGAAGCTTTAAATTGTCTGTGGACTCTTTCTCTGAAAAAATAGAGGTGAAAATTTGCAGTCTTTTCCTTTGCAATTGCATTAGGGATTAGGATAATAAGCCCTAGCATTGCAGACTGTAAAAATGTCAGTTTTGACTAGAGCAGAAGGATGGAAAAACAAATTAATCAACTAAGGGAATAATTGCTAAAGTCTTACACTGCAAATTCCAGCTACTCAGAAATGTTTGAATTATTTTTCCTAATTAATTATAATAAGCTGACAGTGTTCTCTTTTTATTTAAATAAACAAAGGATTCGTTTGTAGCTTTCCTTCTACTATGAAGTCGCTTCTATCTGTGATATACTCAGATGAGTCCAGGCCAGGATTTGGATAACTCTGGTTTAAATGAGCAGACAGTGAGATGGATTGAAAACTGGCTGAATGGCAGAGCTCAGAGGGTTGTGCTCAGTGGCACAGAGTCTAGTTGGAGTCCTGTAGCTAGCGGTGTCTCCCAGGGGTCAACACTGGGTCCAATCCTGTTCAACTTCTTCATCAATGACCTGGATGAAGGGACAGAGTGTCTCCTCAGCAAGTTTGCTGATGATACAAAACTGTGAGGAGTGGCTAAACACCAGAGGGCTGTGCTGCCATTCAGAGAGACCTGGACAGGCTGGAGAGCTGAGTGGAGAGGAACCTCCTGAAGTTCAGTAAGGGGAAGTGCRGACTCCTGCACCTAAGGAGGAATAATGGGAATGCACCAGTACAGGCTGGGGGCTGACCTGCTGGAAAGCAGCCCTGCAAAGAAGAACCTGGTGAACAAGTTGACCATGAGCCTGCAATGTGCCCTTGTGGCCAAGGCCAATGGTGTTCTGGGCTGCATTAGGAAGAACATTGCCAGCAAGTCGAGGGAAATAATCTTGCTCCTCTACTCAGCCCTGGTGAGACCGCATCTGGACTGCCGTGTCCAGTTCTGGGCTCCCCAGTACAAGAGACGTGGAGCTACTGGAGTGAGTCCAGTGAACAGCTACTAAGATGATGAAGAGACTGGAGTATCTTTCATATGAGGAAAGGCTGAGAGAGCTGGGCCTGTTTAGCCTGGCGAAGAGAAGACTGAGGGGGGATCTTATCACTGTTTATGAATATCTGAAGGGAGGGTGTCAAGAGGATGGGGCCAGACTCTCTTCAGTGGTGCCCAGTGACAAGATGCGAGGCAATGGGCACAAACTGAAACACAGGCAGTTCTGTCTGAATATAAGGAAAAACTTCTGTACTGTGAGAGTGGCAGAGCACTGGAACAGGTGGTCCATCCCTGGGGATACTGAGTATCTCCATTGAATATCTCCATCCTTGGAGATGTTCAAAAGCTGTCTGGACAGGGTCCTGGACAACCTGCTGCAGGTGACCCTACTTGAGCAGGGGGATTGGACTAGATGATCTCCAGAGGTCCCTTCCAACCTCAACCATTCTGTGATTCTCTGAACTCCTGCTGAAAGCTCCTCAGCCTACTTCTGCTGCCTTTGCTTATGGGTGTAAGTAATCTACACCAGAGTTACTCAGGCTGGAAGAAAGCCAATGTCACCCCAGTCTTCAAAAAGGGCAAGAAGGAGGACCCAGGAAACTACAGGCCAGTCAGCCTCACCGCCATCCCTGGAAAGGTGATGGAGCAGCTCATCCTGGAAGCCATCTCCAAGCATGTGGAGGACAAGAAGGTGATCAGGAGTAGTCAGCATGGCTTCACCAAGGGGAAATCATGCCTAACCAATCTGATAGCCTTCTCTGATGGAATGACTGGCTGGGTAGATGAGGGGAGAGCAGTGGATGTTGTCTACCTGGACTTCAGCAAGGCTTTCGACACTGTCTCCCATAACATCCTCATAGACAAGCTCAGGAAGTGTGGGTTAGATGAGTGGACAGTGAGGTGGATTGAGAACTGGCTGAATGGCAGAGCTCAGAAAGTTGTGATCAGTGGCACAGAGTCTAGTTGGAGGCCTGTAGCTAGCGGTGTCCCCCAGGGGTCAGTACTGGCTCCAGTCTTGTTCAACTTCTTCATCAATGACCTGGGTGAAGGAACAGAGTGCACCCTCAGCAAGTTTGCTGATGATACAAAACTGGGAGGAGTGGCTGATATGCCAGAAGGCTGTGCTGCCATTCAGAGAGACCTSGMCAGGCTGGAGAGGTGGGTGGAGAGGAACCTCCTGAAGTTCAACAAAGGCAAGTGCAGGGTCCTGTACCTGGGGAGGAATAACCCCATGCACCAGTACAGGTTGGGGGCTGACCTGCTGGAAAGCAGCTCTGCWGAGAAGGACCTGGGAGTGCTGGTGGACACCAAGTTAAGCATGAGGCAGCAATGTGCCCTTGTGGCCAAGAAGGCCAATGGTATCCTGGGCTGCATGAGGAAGAGTGTTGCCAGCAGGTCGAGGGAGGTGATTCTCCCCCTCTACTCAGCCCTGCTGAGGCCACATCTGGAGTACTGCGTCCAGTTCTGGGCTCCCCAGTACAAGAGGGATGTGGCACTACTGGAGCAAGTCCAGCGAAGGGCCACAAAGATGATTAGGGGACTGGAGCATCTCTCTTATGAGGAAAGACTGAGAGACCTGGGCCTGTTTAGCCTGGMGAAGAGAAGGCTGAGAGGGGATCTTATCAACGTGTACAAGTATCTGAAGGGAGGGTGTCGAGAGGATGGGACCAGACTCTTTTCAGTGGTGCCGAGCGACAGGACGCGAGGCAACGGGCACAAACTGAAACACAGACGCTTCCATCTGAACATGAGGAAAAACTTTTTCACTGTGAGGGTGACAGAGCACTGGAAGAGGTTGCCCAGAGAGGTGGTGGAGTCTCCTTCTCTGGAGATATTCAAAACATGCCTGGATGCAATCCTGTGCAATGTGCTGTAGGTGACCCTGCTTGAGCAGGGGGGTTGGACTAGATGATCTCCAGAGGTCCCTTCCAGCCTCAGCGATTCTGTGATTCTGTGATTCCTTTAAACATTGTAGTTGAACTGGTAGGCATGTTGATGGAGATATTATCATTGTTTGAGCCATATCTTTCCTCTCTGTTTTCTGTGCCCACTTCATGCAGAGATTAGACCAGAGGCTTCACTGAAGAGGATCTCCTTGCTCCTTCATGATAAGTGTTTATTCAGGAGATGCAGCAGTCTTGCTTTTATTTTGTGGGCTGACGTACTTTTTCAATAGTACTCTAGAATAGTTTGTAAAGTAGAAAGGAGATTTAGCATTTCTTTCTGTGGTTTTAGTCTGTTCTAAACACAATCCCATTCACAGGGATGCCAGTGGCATTGCTTGCTCTGAGTTCAATTGCTTCAGAAGGCCATTAGATCTCCGGCCTCCTCTGTGCTGAGAGCTGTAGCCATTTGATGGCTTCTCAGGAGGCAATCCCCTGGCGTGCTCAGTCATGGAGAAGTATCAAGAAAGAATGATCAGTGAGAAGGCATGAAATCACAGGAATAACCCTCCCCCCCTCCCCAAAAATATTTATCAGATCAATATTTTTTGGAATAATAAGCTTTAAATATTGCTCAAAAATCTGTAATTCCATGAGGGTTATTATTTCTGTATTATTCATGCACTTTAACTTATTTTACAGAAAATAACCCAAATGTTATGACAGGTGTCACCAGAAAAGTAATGACTTTTTCTGTCACATTTCTCATGAAAAGTCTCAGGTTCAAGCACACATTAATAATAATAACTGTAGTAGTATTTTAGCTTGTAGAAGCAAATCTTCTTTTTAGCTCTCAGACAAAATAGCTGAGTTACTTTGTAGGAGAAGGTAAGCAAATAGGAGGCTTGACACCCCATCTTTTGTTATAGTTGTGAAAATAGGAGGACAGCCAGGAAACTGGCAAGATACTAGCAGTATGAAAAATGTTCTTCATTTTTATTGTGACATTTTAATAAAAGTCATAAGGGGTAAGATGTTGCCAAAGAGATACCAGTCAGGAAAGGAAATGAAAGGGCAAATGAGAAGAAAGGAACACCCCTAGGTGATTTTAATCTGTCCTTTAATGCCATTACCTTTCACCAAACTTCAATCACCAGGCTGGTTGCTGATGTTTACAGTAAGCCAGGAATCACTTTGAGGAATGGGGAGTAGCACAATCATTTCTATACAGCTTGGGTATGAAGAAGATGAGATCTGTAGGCTGATGCTCTTGTACTTATAAAGGCAGGTCCTACTGCTTCTTCTGTATGTGCTAAGGGTGCAAAAATGCTTTACTGAGCTTCTAGCGCTCAACCCAGGCAAAGTTTCCTGTGCCTGTTCTGAAAAAGAAGCTGGGATTTTAACTGTCTTCTGCATAAAGAGTTCGGAGCAACCATTTTGACTTACTCCAGTGTGTGCATTGTATTTCTTCTCTTCTTCAAGATAAAATGTGCTATGAATATTATCATTTAACTATTATAATCTCATTTATCTGCTGCTTATGAATAAAACAATTAGCAACTGCAGAATATGAATCATTTTCTAGTTCTAGTTTTCTAGCTCAGTAAATCTTGGTACTTCAAGATCTATTTGAAAATCACCCTCTCAGAGTCTGAAGTAATGTTTATTTTTGAGCTGTCTTTAGATCAGGATCAGTCAGTGAGAAGATAAGAGCACTGAGGGATGCTACGAAACCTAGAGGAGGTCTTGGAGATCTCAGAGAATGGGAGACTGTAAAATTAAACAAGAAAGTGTGAGCTTTTCCTTCTTCAGCCATGTCTTACCCTTCCTATGCTTTTTTCAACTCTCATTGTTTTCATCAGTGGAGTACCTATGAGTATTGTCCTCTAGCAGGAGCACTCATTTTGTTGTCTGCCTTTACGTTTCAGCTGGGAAGGTCATTAACCTTTCTTTCCTTTTCCTCACATGCTTATCAACATTCTCACAATCTAATGGGAAATTTTCTTTAAAGATTTGAAGTGCAGTGTAAAGGGGGAATCTTTTTCTTCCTGTTGAAGATGAGTAAGAAGGTTAGAAGTAGCAGGAATACAGTAGCTTCTTTGAAATGTATTTTCTGTAGTGACATTGGCGGGAAATGAAGTCCTGTACATTTGTTTTTAACAGATTGCTCGGATAACTTTAAAATCCAATATGTATAGTACATATATTTATAATTATTACTTAAAATAGAAACTTCTGGGCGAGAGGCCTTTTCTAGAAGAGTTGTGAATTCAGTAAGATTTTCAGCCGTCTCCAGGCTGTGCTATTAAATTGATTACAGTGTAACTTATTTTTACTCTGAAATTAATTTAGGCCATTAATCGTGAATCATCTCTGTTACATATGCAACAACAAGTGTACATATACACTCATCATATCTTTTAAGAGAATTAATCATTTAATTTGAAGCTCTGTAAATTCATTTGCAGTGGTCTGCTTGCAAACTTTGTTGAGAGGGAGGGTGTTCTGCTTACTCAGCCACAAGTAGACTTTATATTTTTCAGAGCTAGCTGATTTAATTGAGGCTGGACCTGAACCTCAGCCTCTTCTGTGATTAATGTCTTAAAGATACGTTTTTCCCAAACACTATCTTTTGGCATATGAGTCAAAATTTTAGTCATCCAGATCCTCTGGGAAGAAAAAGGAACAGCCCTAAATGAGTTTTCAACAAAAGGCGTGTACACCACACACAGGTTGTCAGTCTTTAGCATGGTCTGGACCTCTTTCTGTGTAAGCAGTTTAACTCCAGGAGCCAAAATTCACACTATGGTAAAGCAAAGCATTTTCAAAGTGTGTGCAAGTGAATGGATGTCATTAATTTTGCTTGATTTAGAAAACTGTTCACATTCTGCTGTTCAATATCTCAAAAATTCACTAGCTGTTAATTAATTCAGCCTTCTGCTTTTGATAGCTCACAGTGCATGGTATAATAAAACAAAGAAAATGTCCTATAAATTGATACTCTTACATATTAAACATAGTAACTATGTTTGACTCAGGAGAGTTAATTAGTAAACATCTGTTACAGCCTTTGGTTACTGAAATCCTAGACTGCCTGTGTATTTGCTTGAGCTATTGATTTCACTGTTCTAGAAAGCTTATCTAGACTCCCTGTTTTCCCATGTATTTTTCTCATAACTCCCAGTAGTGCTGGCTGGAACCGGAGAATTCATTCAGGTAGCATAATATTTAACCCAGTAAAACAGCTGAAGAGGCAGAAAGTTCTGGCAAATATTCAAACTGTGACTCTTGTTTTAATCCTAGGTTGAAAGAGGGTTCTCTCCATAGGAAGGGGTCAGTGTGGCTCCCCCGTTAGCCCAGGTTAGTGTTTCCCTGGTTTTGCCACTGCTGTTGGCTCCCCTATGTGGACAAGTGAGGTCTGTGGAGAGGCTTTGGTGGGCTTTGAAGAAACGGATCTTGATGAGCAAGTCAAACTGTTCTCTGCATCAACTACTCTTATTTTAATTAGAAACATGCATACTTATAGGAGACACTCTTTGTAAAACATGGATTACTGAAAATGTTTTATTCCTGGATATCTTCTGATTTTTTGGCCTACAGATTATAAGCATTATCTAAGTTCATGAATAAGCTGTCTTATTTTGGCTAAATGTACTTTCAATCATACAAGCACCCTTAGCATTTTTATCTTTTGAAAAAAACCCTTCTGAGGATACTTTTAAAAGTATCTCAGTCCTTGATATTTTTGTACAGTTAAGCCCTTCCTAAGATGTCAAAGCCTTCCATGCTCAGAAATAATTATGTGTGTCTCTGGAAAAGGGCTCACAGACTTTAATTTCTCGTGTTTGGATGCTCTCCAATGTTGTCTGAAGAGAAGCCTGAATTTTCTGTCTGTGTGTTTATTAGCATTCTTACAGGATACTATGAAATTGTAATAAATAAAAAAAATAAATGGCAGTCTGGCTACTGCTCACATATCCTGTCACTGGCTCTAGTTGAGAAAATGTGAGGTTGCATACTCAAGCTGTCATACAGTCCTAGCTCCTATAGCTATTAATGAGCGTTGAAGGTAGCTCCTACCTTGAGGGAAGTTCTGTCATGCTGCTCTAGGGCAAAACTAAAACATTTTTGCATATCCATGCTGAGAGCTCTGTTTACTCGTTTTCCAATTCTAATAAGGAAGCAAGCCCAATTAAGTGGAATAAACCAGACAATTATGCTATGGAAGATTCTGAACTGAATATTTTAAAAGAGGCTTAGGGAGTTGGGCACCTAAGCTGCCTTACAAGAAATACCACGGTTCTCAGAATATTGCACAAACTGTCATATGTGAAGCAGAGAGGGCCCTATCTATTTGACACAAGTTTGTCTTCCCCATTGAAAAATGCAAATGCATGATCTACTTCCAAGGAAATAGTAACTCTTTTGCCTTAAATACACCAGACAAGAGAACCTGATGTGTAACAACTGTGAATTAGAGCAAGTAGTTATGTTGCTTACTCCTTGAGTTATTAAGGCTGGATGACTTCAGTGTCCAAAGTAAACACAATTCTTGAATTTTGGTCAGGATTATAAGAGATTGTTCACTGCAGTGGGTTTTTCAGCTGTCAGCTGTCTGTACTGAAAATAATGATTTTGTGGCATTGAAAATGATATTAAAAAGATACTAGTGTAATGGTGGGATAAACTGCTATGACCTTAATTAGGTTTTGATAAATGGGGGCATTTTCATTTATTATAATCTTGTTAGTGGATGGTTTATTTTGCAATGAAATACACATGAGTACCTAAAATGATGTCTTTACAAAGCTTTCATGAGAACACATAATGGGTTTAAAGATTAGATGTTTAATGAAAAACAAATAAATACTGTGAACAAACATAGATGGCATGTGCGTTTCTGCCACAGTTGTCTATGGAACATGTCTGTTAACCAAGATAATGGTATTAAAGAAAATACCCAGTTTGTTAGACATTTTTCGCTTAAGTAAAACAAACAAAAAGTCTTAAACAAAATGGAAGAAAACCTTTGTTTTGCCCATATTTCCTTTAAAAATATTACTTAAAATGCCTACTTTAAGTACCTTAAATGTACTTAAAATACATTTTTGTTTTCTCTTGTTAGAAGAATGGATACAGGGGAAAAAAGGAGCAGAAATCAAAATGAGAGAATCAAAATGAGTACATTAAGTTTTAAACATGATCAGCATTACTATTACAACTAATTGAATAGTGACTATTTTGGTATTGAGATTTTTCACAAGTAAATTCAGATGAAATATTTCCATATACCGATATATGAAATACTTATCTTTTGAGTAACACTAGTACTAAAGAGGGAATCTAACTCTAAAAGTCAAAATACAATGGATGATCTGTTGCTGTGTATTTTAAGAAATTACACATTTCTTTTGCAGCATAGTAAGCAGTAAAAAATCGACAGTCGCGGTCCGCGGGAGTAGYGGGAAAGAATCATACGCAGTCACAGAATGCAGATTCAATTCCAACTTTATTCAGCAATGYGCCCATCTTATATATGTTTGTGCAGTCGTGGCATGCAGGCACGCGGCGCCTTGGCCACTATGATTGGTTAGCTGCTATGAAGCACGCGGCGTTCGCCCTAATATGATTGGTTTACAGTCTCTGTCCACGCGCTTAAAGCGAATACACGATTGGTGCAAAGTTGCTGTTCCCGTGGAGGGGCTTGTCAGCCCCCTCCTTTACTTGTTTACCACTACTTGCCTTCCCCGTCTGTAATGGTCTAGGAATGCTCAAGGACAGTTCACATAGCCGCAGGGATCCTCACAGATTATTGTTGTGAAGCACTGCAAGGGCGCCAACRCTTCCCCCTCTTTTTTCAAATAATAGATCAACCATTTTCTGTACCCGAGCTAGGATGCATTGCAGTATGCAAGGCCCACAAATCAATAGGAGCATACCCACGACACCTACGGTAATCAGCTGTTTTAGTCCCGCCGCCAGCCAGGGCCCGATCCCCAGCCCCCGAAGCCACCCGTCAATCCCAAGGCCATTCTCCTGCTTCAGTTCATGTAGCCCATTCTGAATATTTCTTATACGCTCATGGATTGATTGCGAGTGGTCTGTAAGATTTAGACAGCACAGTCCTTCAAACTCTTCACACCCATGACCGTGAGCTAAGAGTAAGAAGTCTATGGCGGCCCTATTTTGTAGCACAGCGTGGTTTGCGCTCAGCACATCCTGGGACATCTCATCTAGCACTCGCGATGTAATATTTAACTCATTTTTGGTCCAACAGGCCAGTTGCTCCGCCAATTTCATCGCCTTAAGCCCAGCGGCTCCTGGCAGTAGTGTGGCAGTCACCAGCTGCCGGAATTCTGACCAAAAGACGGGGTCGCCAACATTGCTACATGCTAGCTCATGCACGCTCCTTTTAGCCCGCCTGCTAGTCAAGTTCTGCAGCTGAGTGAGGTTGGGGTGGAATAAGCTCAGCCGCCCCAGATAGCACGGACCCCCTCTCAGGATGCGCGGTACTCCGTTCCAGGCTCTATCTCCGCAAATCAAGAACACCCCAGGCGGCAGCGCCTTTGGTGTGGTGTGGTTTGTCGCATTGCAGTTTGAGTATATCTGTCCATAGACGCTGCTTGCGTCTATGGCAGAGTTCAAAGTCGTCCATTCTGACGAGGGCAGATTGAGCTTTTCTGTTGGGGGGGGGAAGCTGACATACCCGCCAGTACAGCTTTCTGAGGTGTTGGCCGTCGTGCAGCCGAAGAGATCCAACTCCTCAGGGTCTGACGCTAGGGTCTCATTCAGGGCCAGGATAATGTGACACTGCCACCCCCCATCGMGTTGCCACTCGTTTAACCCTGGGGCTGTTATCGTCTTATTAACGGCTGTGAAGTTCAGGGTTGTCTCGTTACTAACATATGACTTGAATTCCTCTGCTCTCCAGGTGGGGACACCGATTAAACATGTCCTGAAAGGGTCACCCACCCTGCCCATAGACAGGCAGAACGATGTCTGGCCGGTCCTGTTCGCGATCGTAAGCCACACATTTTTCCTTGGATTGTTAAGTGTGTGTATTGCCGCGCTCAGGCTGCTCAAACTGATTATGCTGCCTATAAGTATGGCTAGGGCCGCCCTTCTGCCAACACCCCCAATACTCTTTTGTTCGTGCCCAGACATGGCAGCACAATTACAATCACAGTCCCGTTCGTTCCGGGTAAGGATGGTGCTTATTTGTTTTGTCCTCTGTCAAGAGCCCTCAGCTCCTGCCGTGGGTCTTCAAGCGCAGATAGCAGCTGACTCGCGAGCTGTCTCTGGTGAGCAGTCATCCGCAGGCCCAGCGTTACTCTTCTTCAACCACGGTTGGACCCACTTTGCGGGTATCCACTCCGTACCAGTACCTGCAATGACACAAGCATACCTTCGGCCCCAAGTTAGTAACTCCACAGGTCCCTGCCATGAGTTTGTTTGTGGTACCCATCGGGACACGAGCGTTTTAATGGGCCTCGTGATCTGCGCATGTCGTGCCCCCAGGCTGATCAACTCCCCTTGGTCTATTTCGATAAGGTTGCACCAATTTAACACATAGCAGGCCTTTGCTACAATGTCGTGGACGTGGAGGGTTAGCTCCCCCTCTTTTTTCAATACAGCGAAAAGACGTTTTAAATCTTGATGACGGCGCTCCACGATGGCCTGACCAGTGGAATTGTAGGGGGCCCCCATGAGGTGTGTGATGCCCCAGTCCTTCATGAAGGCGGCACATGCCGCGCTGGTATAGGCGGGTCCGTTGTGCGTCTTAATTCGATCAGGCCTTCCCAATGCGGCAAAGGCCTGCATCCAATGCAGACGGCAGGCGGTAAAGCGTGTAGAAGTTGTGGCAGTGGCCCAGGTCATTTTACTGAAGGTGTCGACTGTGACATGTACATATTTAAGACGACCAAATTCTAAAATATGCGTAACGTCTGTTTGCCATAATTCATTAACCTTTAAACCTCTAGGGTTCACCCCTTCCTTCGAAGGCATTGGGGCGAACTGCTGACAGTCTGGACAAGACAGAATAATGTCCCTGGCCTGCTGGATGGGTAGTTGAAACTGCCTCTTCAGTGAGCAGGCGTTTTGATGAAAGAAGGAGTGAGACAGCCTGGCTTGTTCCAGAAGGTTGGGTACCACCGCTGGCATGGCTGTAGCATCAGCGCGTCGATTTTCCTCAGCGATGGGTCTGGCCAGGTCCGTATGTGAGCGTACATGTAAAACATAAAAGTCATGCTTTCTGTGATTAATAAGAGTCCAAAGAGCATAAAGTTCTGCACAGAGCAATGGATTGGAGACCTCA